>NC_080767.1:10078224-10381254 GCF_020826845.1 Diceros bicornis minor | reverse complement strand
AGGGTGGGGGCTGGCCACACCAGAAATACCAACCATGTAATTCAGAGTGGGGGCTTTGAGTCATGTGGTGTTAATGGACCTGGAGTTTGAGATCAACCACATAGACAATCAATCAATTATGCTTATGTAATAGAGCCCCAGTAAAAACTCTCAACACAGGTACTGAAATACATAAAGAAAGGAAATGGAGAACATCATATAATAATAGTCTCCACCTTTACCATTAACCTTCATACAATAATTCTAATTACAATACTCACCTGCATCCCTGCCCCCAAATATAAACACAAGCAAGAAATTAATATTAATGCCTTCCAAAATTCACCACCACCAATTCAGGAAGGAAAAGAGAAGGAAGGAAATACAAATAACTGGAGGGAGGTGGGTGACAAGGGTCAGTAGACAGAAAAGAGAAGATAGAAAAAGAAAAGAGCTTGGAAAGAGACACATCCTAGGAGGCCACTAATGGCTTTCTATGGATACTCCCCACCTCTTCCCCCCAAAAAACAAAAATCAACAAAATGGATCCCATATCATTTCCCACCCCAAATGTTACTCTGTCTAATATTCAAACCATAAGGCCAAAGATATGCAAAGTCCTGACAAAAAAGGCACTAAGCATTAAAAATGTACTGAGAAGTAACATAGTCAATACAAGACCACCTGGCGTTAAAAAGCAACAACCTGAAACAGGGGCATAAAAGACCTCCCCACTCCCCACACAATCACCACTGATCCATACAGCAGTTTGGCAAATACACCTCCGACTGGACACTTCCTTTGAGAAAATATGGCAGAACCATTTCTAACATTTATTCAGAAGAACATCACACATACCGGAGTAGCACGCTCCTCTTGCTACTACTGTTATCTCTTTCTGGTGCTTACAAGCAGCTCTTCTGAGAAAGCATTCATTTTGATAAGTGTCCCCATTTGATCCACAGACGGGAATGTAATTCGTATGGCACTGTGAAAAAAACAAAAATAAATTCAGAACTAGGCATGAATATTAATAGTTTATTTCATATTCAAGAATGCACACCACAGTATTATGACACACTTCTACTACAAAAGAGGTTGGTCTTTTATCTGGTTTAAAAAAGGAAGAGTTATGCTACTTTCTCATACCTTTTGCAAAGGAGAATGAAAATCCTTATCCTATCTATTTCACCTGCTTGCTATCAAGATCCAGTGAGAGAATATAAAAAGAAAGTCTTGGCTATGTTTGTAACAAGCATTCATGCTGTAATATCATTTTATTATTATCAAAATTTGTTTATTCAATACATCTAGTATGCAGAGTCCCAAGGTAAATGCTATAGAACTATAGACACAAAGAAATACATGGTATCTGTTCTCAGAGACCTTGTTAGAGAGGAAAATAGAAAAAAAGATATACACATAGTAAAGCTAGACCATGTACTAAAGACAATAAGTATAATATATAATACCTATTACAGTAAGCTGTAGTATTCAAGAAAAGCCTCCTCAGAGAAAGTGGAATGTGAACTGGACCTTGAAGGATGAGTAGAAGTAAGACAGATGAAGAAGAAAAAAAGTGATACAAGTTTGAGAAATGACACTGAAATTGTACGTTTAAAAAACTTTTAAACTTCTATATGTTCAAAAATATCATAAAGGACTAAAGTTTTAAAATCTGGAGAAAATATTATAACAATATGACGCACAAGTTATCATCATTACTAAAAAAGAGATAATACAAATTAATGAAAAATGGACAAAAGACAAATTTACAGACAAAATACAAATGGCCAATTACAGTCATGCATCACTTAACAATGGGGATACATTCTGAGAAATGTGTTGCTAGGCAATTTTGTCCTAGTCTGAACACCATAGCGTGTACTTACACGAACCTAGATGGTATAACCTATTACACACCTAGGCTCTATGGTACTAATCTTATGGGACCACCATGGTATATTCGCTCTGTTGACCAAAATGTGGTGAGCATACCAACATACCTGTTATGGTAATCTAAACTGGTTCAACCTTTTGAGAACATAATTTAACAGTACAGTCGGCTCTCCACTACCACGGGTTCCGCGTCCAAGGCTTCCACGTCCTCAGGTTCAACCAACAGCAGATCTAAAGACCTATGATAGTTGCATCTGTACTGAACATGCAGACACTTTTTTTCTTGTCGTTATTCCCTAAACAATACAGTACAACAACTATTTACATTGTATTAGGTATTATAAGTAATCTAGAGATGCTTTAAAGTATATAGGAGGATGTGTGTCCATTATATGCAAATGCTATGCCATTTTACATTGAGCATCCGTGGATTTTCATATCCAAGGGGGTCCTGGAACTCACCCCTGGGGATACCAAGGGACGGCTATACATTTCAAGCGTCCTGAAAAAGGAATGCAGTTTTTGATCCAGAATTACACATTTAGGGATCTATCTGAAGGAAACTTGTAGACGAAAACTATTACAGCCATTTCAAACAGAAATTTAATAATACTAAAAATGTAGAAGCAACCTAAAAATCCAACAAGGCAATGTTTAACTAAAGCGTGTTTTATCTGTTCAAGGAATTAATATTGCAGTCATTGAGAATATCTTTTAAAAGAATACTAGGTGACAGGAAAAGATATAACATTAGGTGAAAAGCAGGCAATAATACCACATACATAACTTCTGAGAATTTTGTGCCATTTTAAAATATATTATCTAGTCCACAAAATTGAATGAAACTTTTTAAAATATAATACAAAATAAAAATACAACAAGAAAGTAAATTACATAAATCTATCTCAATTATTTAGAAAAAATAAATATTCATAAAGTAAATCCTGGAAGAAAACATCAATAAATTTTTCACGTTCCTTGTCATCATGGTTTTTTATTTCCATGTTTATGATTTTCTTTATTTCTCAATTTTTCTGCAATGAACAAGATTTACTTTTATCATTTATTTACTTTCAAAAAGTGGTCGATTTACTTCATGAACCGTAAATATGGCATGCTACCACATGTCAAGCACTGGTAAAAAAATCTGTCATAAAATATTTTATAACCAACTTGAATTGCTATACATTGTCAGCAGACTCCTACATCAACTTTAATTAAAATTAAAATTTTACCTTAGGAAGCTTTCCTATATTCCTCCAATTTTTCATGGATCACATTCTTTTATTCTCTTTCTCTAAAATGTACACAATAACTTGCATAATGTCTGCACGAGTCAATATGTTTCTTTGCAATTATACACTGCATAATTAGCAAAGGAGCCCTAAACTCCAAGATGTCAAGTGCTAAGTTTACAGGCTTTTCAACTCAACTCTTCCCTCACACACACTTAATGAATTTCTAAGGTAGTGCTCTCAAAGGTGCTCATATCGCCCCCTAGGGATGGGTGCCCCTATGGAGGCATTTTTGGTTGTCACAATGATAAAAGGACATTACTGTCATTTAACAGATGGATGATGTTAGATGTCCTGCAAAGGAAAGGACAGTCCACACAACAAAGACTAACATGCCATACAATTTCTGAATGCTTCTCTAGCCATTTACCTAAGAACTATGGTAAGACTTACCATACACAAACAAGGCTGCTCTGTTATAACTTATCCTAATATTAGTTTTTATTCTAGCATCCACCATACCTCTGTTTTTTTATTTTCAAGTATCTCTGGTATGAAATTGCTGCTGATCTTTTTTTTAAATCCAAAGGTTCATTACAAGTAGGCAGAAGCATCTGACTACTGTACTGTCTTCTAATGTAATCAAGCCAAAGCATTTACATTTTGAAATACTTATTTTACTATAAATTACTTTTATTTCTCCTTTACATTGCAATTATACATCATATTGACTTCTTTAACTATGTGTTTATGTAAGTTACATCATCTATGAATTTCATTTAAGAATAGTGAAGAAATGGAATATAAATTATTGGTTATAAAAAAGGGTCATTAAGTCTGATAGAGATGAGAATCTCTAGGGTAATAGCAAACTTTATTGAAGAGTTTCTATCTAGTAAACACCGGCTACAATTTTAAATGTCCTGTCTAACTTAAATATCATAACAATCCTGCGAAGCACACGACTGAGTGCTTAGAGCTAGGGCTCTGAATTCAAATGTAGAGTTCAAATCCTGGGTCCACCATCCACGTGACTATGGGCTAGCACCAGACCCAGCTATAAAATGGTAATTATAATAATATCTACCTAATAAAGTTATTATGAGGATTAAATAGGAGAAATCCATCCTCAGCATCTATATCTGGCCATGGTAAATTCTCAATAAATATTAGCTGGTTTTACTCTTGCTATTATCATTTCTGAGTCTTAAGTAGTTGACCCAGGTCATAACTAATAAGTGGAAGACCCATGATTCCTCACAAGTGATGTACTCTAACCACTCCACACTCAAATTATTCAGCAGGGTCTCACTCTAGGTCACTTGGTGGTAGTAAGCAGGGGGCTAAACCAGTGCATGCAATGTCCCTGAAATTCAACCTAACAAGCACATAACTAGGAGTGAGCATGAGACCGGAAAAGTAGACCAGTCTGCTTCCAGGGGTCTCTCTTGGGGGCCTCTCATTATGCTATGGGCAAATTAAGGGATTTGGGCGATTTTAACAACATGCAACTTCTGACTTAGACACTGACTCTAACCTAAGGTCTGCCTCCTCTATTACCACCCTTGCTGGGGGAAAAAACTCTCCCCTATACCTTCTCTTGGGCTGGATGAATGTGATCTGAAGTAGTTTAGAAAGGTGCGGCAGTGTACAACTCTGGAGCCACATCCATTCAAGCATTTATTATGTACCTATTGTGTGTCAGGAACTGTGCTGGAAACAATAAATAAGAAAAATAATAACAAGGTTGTGATAGTTAATTTTATGTGTCAACCTGACCGGGCACCAGGGACCCCAGATTAAACATTATTTCTGGATGTGTCTGTCAGGGTGTTTCTGGATGAGATCAGCATTTGAATCAGTAGACTGAGTAAGTGCCCTCCCCAATGTGGGTAGGACCATCCAATCCACTGAGGGGCTGAATAAAACAAAAAGGTGGAAGAAGTCAGAATTCGCTTTCTCTGCCTGACTGTGGAGCTGGGACATTGGTCTTCCCCTGGTTCTCAGGCCTTCAGACTTGGACTGGAACTATGCCATGGGCTTTCCCAGGCCTCCAGCTTGCAGACAGTAGATCATGGGACTTCTCAGGCTCCATAATCAAGTGAATCAATTCCTTACAATAAATCTCTCCTCTCCCTCTGTATATGTATATACATACATATATACATATATATATACATACACACACACACACATATACACATACACAACCTATTGGTTTTGCTTCTCTGACTTTTATACAAAGGTCTAAGTAGAGGGCATGACACCGAACGAGAGTAGACACTGAAAAATTCAGGAAGAAAGACACATAGTCCAGAGAACTCCAGAGAGAGGAAGAGAACAGAAGAAAGAAAACAGGGAAAAGTCATAGGCACTCCTCTTTGTATACTACCTAAGTTTTAATGGAAAGATGTAATATTGATCATTTTTCTTTGTAAAAAATTAATAAAAGTAGCTTTGTTTAGATAATATGGCAAGATATAACAGCTCTTATTAGCAGACTGAAAAAAACAAAAAATCCTGTTATTATCTGTTAAAATGTGTTTAAATTATACCCCAGAAAGCTTATATTAACACTGAAAGCATGCAGAGTCATAAGCAAGTTTTTTAAATGAATTGAAAGATATTGCTAAAGCATTCAGCAGAGAGGTGTTTAATGGGCATGTGAGATCACTGTTCTTCAACTGGCAAGAACTAACTTGAATAGATAGATGAGCTTACAAGAAGGCAGAGTGGTCAAAGGAAGTTTCACTCAGCAGCAGGATCAAATCAGGCTGTAAGCCCTTAGGCAGTTTGCTCCTAGGAGGCAAGCAACTTGCCTTTAAACATCTTTATACCCCCAGCATCCAGCCAGGACCTAGCACAAAGCACCAGATAAACATCTCCTGATCTCAACTCCTAACTTATTTCCCTTTCCTGCTGCCACAAGGTAAGAAGGCAAGGGATTCAGACAGATCATGAGAGGATTTTCTAGCTGTTCAAGGACGTTAAAATGGTAAAAAGAGCTATTTATTTACAATCTTAGAGTTGTAGGGAAAGACTTTCAATTAATGAGAAGCAGAATTGTAAAGACAAAGATAAATAAAAATGATATGAAAATTTAAAACTTCTTTATATCAAAAAATATAAACAAAATGAAAATGAAAATCACACTAGGATAACTCCTTTAAAATAACAGACGATGTCTCTGAGAACAGCAATTGGTAGATTGGAGTGGAAGGAAGACATTTTTTCATTATGTTATCTATCTTCTCATATATCGCTCAAGCTGTTTACTATGGGTATTTGGTACTCTTAAAAAACATATAAAAGCAGTACCTACATCATAGGTTCTCATGAGAGTTTATGAGTTATATAAACTTTTATATATGTATATATATATATAAAATGTTTAGAACCATTAATATAAAATGCTCAGCATAGTAAGCAATATGTAAGTACTCAAATAGTGTATTATACATAGTGTATACACATACATACACATATACATACATATGTCTTTGCAAATCAACACAAGGGAAAAAGAAAATACTCCAAAAAATGGGCAAAGAATATGAAATATTAATTCACAAAAAAGATCAATAAATATATGGCACATTTTCAATCTCTCTAGTAATCAAATGAAAACTAAAAAATTTTTTTTGCCTTTCACACTTACAAAATTTAAAGGAAATGACAAAATCCACTACCAAGAGGCTGAGGGGAAACAAGCAGTCTGACACACTGCCATTGGTGAGAATGTTAATCTGCACATGAGCATACCACTGGCCCAAAAATTCACATCAAGGAGTTTAACCTAAGGAAATACTGGAAGACAGCTGGAAGAGGGAACAGCCCCAGTCTTCCTGATACAGGGTGACTAAAACATCAATAAAAATCTGCAATATTTCTGGCTTGAAGAACCAAAGAACAGAGTTCAGGGCAACTAGAGCCACCAGAAAGAGAGAGAAAAACTCAGACAGGAGAGAGAGTCAGAAGGGAGTCCCAGATTCTGTGTATAAACTCAGACCAAATCTCTGGCTGACTCCAGGACCACTCATGGGGCAGACTCCAAGTAGCCCAGCTAAGGCTAAAAGAAATGGACTGATATTGGTGTTGCTGCCCACAACACAGAAGACGGAGCCTGCAGTTTGAGTTCAGTCAATACTCTTCAGAGGAACACAACATAACAAAACATAAAATTCACAATGTGTAGGATAAATTCAAAATTACTGTAATACAAAGAAACAGGGAAACTCGATCCACTCTCAAATGAAAAGACAATCAACAGAGATGATCCCTGAGATGTCTCAGATGTTGAAATCAGCAGACAAATAGCTTAAAGGAAAATACGCTTGTAATGAATGAAAAGTCAGGAAATTTCAGCCAATAGAAACTACAAATTCTAGAAATAAAATAACCGAAAGTAAAAACTCATCAGATGGGCAGAATGAAGATGATAGAAGAAAGGATTAGTGAACCTGAAGATAGATCAATAAAAATTATCCAATGTGAAGAACACAAAGAAGTAAAAGTTAACGAGGACTTGGTTACACTATGTACACCAGCACCCTCTTTTAAGGAAAGAAGCTCACTTTGGTGGTTATCTCCTTTAAGAAGGTCTGGGGAGCACACAGGGCAACCAGACACAACACACTGGCCAGACCACTGCAAGAGTAACCATGTACGTGTGGGTGCAAGGCTAGCCAAGCCATGTGGAAGGTGGCTATTGTGAACAAATAGTGGATTGTAAAGTCCTTTTTGACCACGAAGAACCTCTCTAGCTGCATAATAGTATGCCCCTCTACCCCTCCTCCTTTACTTAAACTCTCCACTTCTTTTAAAGAAAATAAACAACATGATAGTTTATAGTTTTCAAACAGATTTCACATGTAAGCTCTCCTGCTGGTTTTGATTCTCATTATAACATCATCAGAAAGAGTAAGAATATGCCTTCTCGTTTCAGATGGATCATACAGAAACTTGCCTGAGGTTATAGTGTTACTGGAAAAACTGACTCTCCTATGCTTTTATCCTTGATCTCTGTACCTTTTCCTCCCCTTAAAATCCAAAATGGTGGGTACCACTAGAAGAAGATCTTGAGTGAAAAAAATTCTAGTTTCTTCTCTATCTCATCTCAAATCTCGAATCATGCACCATCTTGTGAGAAACATTCTGAAGGCAAATTATAATTTAAGCAGAGAAAACAAACAAAAAGGAAGAACTGAATGTAAGTCTTTTCACTTTCCTTCTTTAACTTGTTTCTTTAGACAACAGAATCACAACTAAAACAGTACCTGAAAAGCAAAGGTATCCACACACTTAATTTAAGGTTCCCCTTCCTAGTCCATCTCTAACTTTGACCTACCCTGAGGCACAAAGTCGGTCATGTTCTTTGGCCTAAAAAAGATGGGAGAGCAGTAAATAAGAATGAAACGAAAAGAGACAGACTAGAAAGAGAAGGAAAGGGAAAAAAAAGCCAACATTTTAAGTAAGAGACTCTACTGCAACCTGTACCTTATCTCCTGTCAGTGACAATTACATCTTACATTTGAATAGAACTTTAATATTTTTTTCAAAGCATTTTCACATCTATTATTGCCAGTCTGTCTTCTTAATTCAAGGAAAGAAGCATGGAAGGTACAAATAATAGCGCCTCATCAGACAAAAATGTCAGTGGGCTGTGAACCCAACTTCCTTATGGGGTTCAAGGTGTTTTAAGCTTTTTAATTGAAGAATGTAGAATTATAAAATATGGAAAATGTAAAATTTTCCAAAATAGGTTTGGTTTCCTCACCTGAAATTGACATGCACATTTCAAACCATCTCCATCTTCTTTACAGACGCCTCCATATTTACATGATGATTCATCACAAACTCTTACATCAGACTCTCTCACATTTAATTCTGTAAAAGAGGAAAAGTTGTTTCATTCATATACGTCTTTTTGTATCCAAATGTACACATATAAATAAAAAAATCCTTAAAGTGTGTTGATCACCTCATTCACAAGTATAATAATAACATACAAAAACCAAGTTCTACAGGACACAAAATGTTCAGGATTACCCAAAGAGAATCTTGCATAATAATGTGCCCAAAAGTAACCCAAACCAAAATTAAACTCAAAATTTTAGGGTTTCACATAATTTCTAAAAGTAAATCTAAAGAATTTTCCTGTCTGGCCTGCCAAGAGCTTAAGACAGTCTTCTTACTATTGTCCTAATATTTTAGATTATTTTTCTAGTTTAGATGAAGTGACTTTTACAGATAAAAAATAAAAATAACTAAAAGGAATCTTAATTCTTTAGATACCCAAAATAAATTTTGGGTGATCATTATTCACTCTAGACAAACTACTTTAACTGTAATTACAATTAAAAAGAATTATAAAGAAAACTTGAATTTCATACAATAGATATATATGGAGCATTTATGTGCACAAAATTAAAGAGATTCAAAATCCTACTAGACTTAAAATTTTTAAATGACTATTTGATTTTATTCTACCATAGGATGCAAAACCAATCAACAATACTAGCATTCTGTGGTCATTCTGCTCCTGCTCCAAGACTGCCAGTCTTGCTCTGGAACTATCAAATTAAGCTTTCTAGAAAACCTAATAAATTGCTTCAAGGTTAGTGCTACGTAAAGCTGCCAATAATGTGGAATTGGGTGAAAACCACTACATAGCAATTTTTATACCCTCCCTATTGGGAATGAGAAATACAACAACAAATGCAGTAACGCAAACAATAAACAAATGACTGTTTAAAAAACCCATCCCAGTGTAGTGGTGAACACATGAGTCTGGGAGCAGAGAGGCCTAAGTTAGCTTCTGACTCAGTCGCTCAATAGCTGAGAGACTCTGGGAAGAGCACAAGGTCTCCCGCAACTCTAGATCAAGATGAGGTCTTGCAAACAGATCTTGGAGAATACTTCTCCAGCATCCTCCATCCCTGGTTGTTTTCCATTTCTAGATTTCAAAGCAGGACTCGGTGGACTCAGTCAAGCAGATTCTACATCCAGTGACATCTGTCCTGGTGACATTTCATTGCCTCTCTCTGCCCCATTTGTTCTCACTGCTCTGCAATGGTGTTTTGGGTCTCCTACTCCTAGCTGACCCTCAGAGGAGCTGGCAGTCAAATACCTAAATACCCAAAGAGTTGATAGTCAACAGTGCTTATGTGAGTAACCAATCAGAATTAAGCACTGCACCAGAGTAAGCATACATCTACGTAACTATGGCTTACCAAAAAAAATTTTTTTGCTTTCCTTATGTGGATCTCAGTTGCACAGAACTGGATTTCTATAAAGTTCAAGCATGCATGTAAATTTTTTTTAAAAAACACATGAGCAGAAACTTAAAACAACAGGAAACTAATAGAGCTATCTTGTTCTGTTTCACAAACTATTCCAGGCACAGATGAACATCGTTTAATTTCTTTCACCTTGGCTATGGAGGCTTTATGTTCTTGGTTCTCCTCATCTCCCAATTTTCGCTCTTTCTTCCTTTTCCCCCTTAACCATTTGCATTAGCTCTTGAGGCTCAATCCTAAGTGTGGGGTTTGCTTTTTTTCTATCTAATTCCTACTGGGAACTTGCACAAGGTCGTTCCAATTACTGTCTAATGTACATTTTGAAACCCAAGGAAGATAACTAAATATTTAAAAAGAACTGCTGTGGAAAAGAGGATAAGAATGTATAATATCTTTGCTCACCCATGGGCTTAACCAATTTTAGGGGCCATAGAAATAATAATAATTGGGAGGCGGAGTCAAGATGGCGGCGCAGGCAGACTCTGAACTCACCTCCTCCCGTGGACACAGCCAATTTACAACTACTCGTGGAAAAATTACCCCTGAGACAGAACTGAAAACTGCATAAGAGGAACTCCTGCAACAACGGACAATCCTAACTGAGGTGGAAGAGGCAGAGACTCCCTTCTGGAGAGGAAAAACGCCGCCTTCACAAGCCGCCAGCTTCACGGCCGCGGGGAGCAGCTCACAGGTACGCAGCCTCCCTGGAGGCGCGGGGTCCTGAGCCGGGGAGCGCCCCCGCTGTGGGCATTTTGTGGACCCAGCACAATCGAGACCAGCGGCATAATATCTGACTTTGCCTGCTACTAAAACACTGGGGAGTACCCCCAGAAAATCCGGTTCACAAAGAAACTAAAACTGGCTCTTAAAGGGCCCGCGCGCAAACTCACCCGTTTCAGAAAGCATCCTAAAATCACCAGAAAGAAAGGTGCACAGTGCTGTGGTGAAAAGAGACTCACCTAATAGGCCCTGAGTGCATCTCGGTGAGGAGTGAGACCTCTCCAGGGACTGGGACATTGGCGGGGGCCATTGTTATGGCCTGGTGTGGGCGTGCTGACACAGACGCCATTGGAGTTCTCCCTGAGGCCTGCTAGCCCAGGGTCTGCCCCACCCGCTAGAGCACCGATTTAATCCAGATCAAAAACATAAAAGGAGGGAGGAGGGGAGTTAAGAGTACAGCTTTCAGACAGAGGTCAAACTAAAGTGACCATCAATTCTGCATAGAAGAAGAAAGGAACAGAGAAGGACTACCAAAACACTGAGAAAAAAAAAAAGTTAAAAAATGGCAGTAAGTACATACTTATCAATAGCTACTTTAAACATCAATGGACTAAATGCTCCAATTAAAAGACATAGGGTGGCTGACTGGATAAAAAAACAAGACCCATATATATGCTGCATACAAGAGACAGACTTCAGACCTAAAGACACTCACAAACTGAAAGTGAAGGGATGGAAAAAGATACTCCACGCACATGGCAATGAAAAGAAAGCTGGGGTAGCAGTACTCATATCAGACAAAATAGACTTTAAAACAAAAACTGTAAAAAGAGACAAAGAAGGGCATTACATAATGATCAAGGGAACAATCCAACAAGAGGATATAACACTTGTAAATACCTACGCACCCAATGTAGGTGCACCTAAATATATAAAGCAATTATTAACAGACATAAAAAGAGAAATAGACAGTAACACAATAATAGTAGAGGACTTTAACACTCCACTTACACCAACGGATAGATCATCCAAACAGAAGATCAATAAGGAAACATTGGCCTTAAACGACACACTAGAACAGATGGACCTAGTAGATATATACAGAGCATTCCATCCAAAAACCGAAGAATACACGTTCTTTTCAAATGCACATGGAACATTCTCCAAGACTGATCACATATTAGGCCACAAAACAAGTCTCCATAAATTTAAGAAGACTGAAATAATACCAAGGATCTTTTCTGACCACAACGGTATGAAACTAGAAATCAACTATAGGAAGAAAATCAGAAAAGCCACAAGTATGTGGAGATTAAACAAAATGCTACTGAACAACGACTGGGTTAACGAAGAAATCAAAGAAGAAATCAAAAAATACCTGGAGACAAATGAAAATGAAAATACAACATGCCAGATTTTATGGGATACAGCAAAAGCAGTTCTGACGGGGAAGTTTATAGCAATACAGGCCTATCTCAACAAACAAGAAAAATCTCAAATAAACAATCTAACAACGCACCTAAAGGAACTGGAAAAAGAAGAACAAACCAAGCCCAAAATCAGTAGAAGAAGGGAAATAATAAAAATCAGAGCAGAAATAAATGAAATAGAGACCAAAAAAACAATAGAAAAAATTAATAAAACCAATAGCTGGTTCTTTGAAAAGATCAACAAAATTGACAAATCTTTAGCTAGACTCACCAAGAAAAAAAGAGAGAAGGCACAAATAAGTAAAATCAGAAATGAAAGAGGAGAGGTTACACCAGACACCTCGGAAATACAAAAGATTATAAGAGAATACTATGAAAAGCTATATGCCAACCAATTCGACAATCTGGAAGAAATGGATAAATTCTTAGAATCATACAACCTTCCAAAACTGGATCAAGAAGAAGTAGGGAACTTGAATAGACCAATCACCAGTAAGGAGATCGAAACAGTAATCACAAACCTCCCCCAAAATAAAAGTCCAGGACCAGACGGCTTCCCTGGGGAATTCTACCAAACATTCAAAGAAGACTTAATACCTATCCTTCTCAAACTCTTCCAAAAAATTGAGGAGGGGGGGAAGCTCCCTAACTCATTCTACGAATCCGACATTACCCTGATACCAAAACCAGACAAGGACAACACAAAAAAAGAAAACTAGAAGCCAATATCACTGATGAACATCGATGCAAAAATCCTCAACAAAATATTAGCAAATCGCATACAACAATATGTTAAAAAGATTATACACCATGAATAAGTGGGATTTATTCCAAGGATGCAGGGATGGTTTAACATTTGCAAATCAATCAATGTAATACACCACATTAATAAAATGAAGAATAAAAATCACATGATCATCTCAACAGATGCAGAGAAAGCACTTGACAAGATACAGCATCCATTTATGATAAAAACTCTGAATAAAATGGGTATAGAAGGAAAGTATCTCAACATAATAAGGACCATATATGAGAAACCCACAGCTAATATCATCCTCAATGGTGAAAAACTGAAAGCCATCCCTCTAAGAACAGGAACCAGAAAAGGATGCCCACTGTCACCACTCCTATTTAACATAGTACTGGCAGTCCTAGCCAGAGCAATCAGGCAAGAGAAAGAAATAAAAGGGATCCAAATTGGAAAGGAAGAAGTGAAACTGTCACTATTTGAAGATGACATGATTTTATATATAGAAAACCCTAAAGAATCCACCAGAAAACTTTTAGAAGTAATAAACGAATATGGTAAAGTTGCAGGATACAAAATCAACATACAAAAATCAGTTGCATTTCTGTACACTAACAACGAAGTAGCAGAAAGAGAAATTAAGAATACTATCCCATTTTCAATTGCAACAAAAAGAATAAAATACCTAGGAATAAACTTAACAAAAGAGGTGAAAGATCTGTACACCGAAAACTATAAAACATTTCTGAAAGAAATTGAAGAAGACATAAAGTAATGGAAAGATATTCCGTGCTCTTGGATTGGAAGAATTAACATAGTTAAGATGTCCATACTTCCTAAAGCCATCTATAGATTCAATGCAATCCCTGTCAAAGTTCCAACAACATTTTTCACAGAAATAGAACAAAGAATCCTAAAATTTATATGGAACAACAAAAGACCCCGAATAGCTAAAGGAATCCTGAGAAAAAAGAACAAAGCTGGAGGTATCACACTCCCTGATTTCAAAATATACTACAAAGCTATAGTAACCAAAACAGCATGGTACTGGCACAAAAACAGACACACAGATCAATGGAATAGAATCGAAAGCCCAGAAATAAACCCACACATCTATGGACAGCTAATCTTTGACAAAGGAGCCAAGAACATACAATGGGGAAAAGAAAGTCTCTTCAACAAATGGTGTTGGGAAAACTGGATAGCCACATGCAAAAAAATGAAAGTAGACCCTTACCTTACACCATACACAAAAATTAACTCCAAATGGATTAAAGACTTGAATGTAAGGCCTGAAACTGTGAAACTTCTAGAAGAAAACATAGGCAGTACGCTCTTCCACCTCTTTGACATCGGTCTTAGCAACAGCTTTTCAAACACCACGTCTGACCGGGCAAGAGAAACAATAGAAAAAATAAACAAATGGGACTACATCAAACTAAAAAGCTTCTGCACAGCAAAGGAAACCATCAACAAAACGAAAAGACAACCTAACAATTGGGAGAAGATATTTGCAAACCATACTTCTGATAAGGGCTTAATCTCCAAAATATATAAAGAACTCATGCATCTCAACAACAAAAAAACTACCAACCCAATTAAAAAATGGGCAAAAGACCTGAACAGACATTTCTCCAAAGAAGATATACAGATGGCCAACAGACACATGAAAAGATGTTCAAAATCACTAACTATCAGGGAAATGCAAGTCAAAACTACAATGAGATATCACCTCATGCCCGTCAGAATGGCTATAATTAACAAGACAGGAAACAACATGTGTTGGAGAGGATGTGGAGAGAAGGGAACTCTCATACACTGCTGGTGGGAGTGCAAACTGGTGCAGCCACTATGGAAAACAGTATGGAGATTCCTCAAAAAATCAAGGATAGAACTACCATATGATCCAACTATTCCACTATTGGGTATTTATCCAAAGAACTTGAAAACACCAGTTTGTAAAGGTACATGCACCCCTGTGTTCATTGCGGCGTTATTCGCAATAGCCAAGACTTGGAAGCAACCTAAGTGCCCATCAAGGGACGAATAGATAAAGAAGCTGTGGTATATATACACAATGGAATACTACTCAGCCATAAGAAACGATGAAATCCAGCCATTTGTGACAACATGGATGGACATTGAGGGTATAATGCAAAGTGAAATAAGTCAGAGGGAGAAGGTCAAATACCGTATGATTTCCTTCATTAAGTAGTAGATAATAACAACAACAAACAAACACATAGGGACAGAGATTGGATTGGTGGTTACCAGAAGGGAAGGGGGGAGGGAGGAGGGTGAAAGGGATAATTCGGTACATGTGTGTGGTGATGGGTTGTAATTAGTATTTTGGTGGTGAACATGATGTAATCTATGCAGAAATAGAAGTACAATGATGTACGCCTGAAATTTTTACAATGTCATAAACCAATGTTACTGCAATAAACAAAAAATTTAAAAAAAAAAAATAATAATAATAATTGGACAACTTCAGAAATAAAATTTAATGCATTTCCCTTTTTTCTTTTCTTTCTAGCCTTAAAGTCCACACTGGGCTCCAATACAATCAGACATATAAAACAATAATGAGTAAAATCTCTATTTTGTCCACGGATCAAGATCATGCTCTGAGCTATGACTTGCTACCTTGGCTTCAGATTTTTTGAGTTTACTGTAATGTTTTACCTGCTGTATTTCAAAAGTACAGTCGGATTCAATCCAGAACCTAAACCATCCCTGCCACTTAAGATTCACACATGTCCGGAGACCTAGGGTTGTTCAGGTATCTGTTTGCACAAGAGACTAAGAGACGTGTGGGGAGAATCATCATCCTTACTGAAGTGAGGCAGAAAAGCTTGGCCCAATAAACAAGGCCTTGGACAGGAGCGATCCCAAGTGGGGGGTGGGGTGGCATGGGGGGGGGTCTATCACTTGGACTACTCCCCCAACCCAGCCCCAAAGGGTCATCATGACAGAGACAGAGGCTACACTGAGACTAAAGAATAGTTTGCACTAAAAATGCTCTGAAGCAACAAGATATAATAATGGCGGGGGGGGGGGGGGGACTAGGACATGTCAACAGCCCCAGGATATCAAGATCACACCTGGCAGGATAGCATGGCCAAGGAGATCATAGCGTCAGGCATGCAGGTACACCTCTGATATCTAGGGGAGACTGCAGGGACAGCAAACATCACAGGAAGAAAAAGACGAGCCACCTGGCAGTGGCCAGAATACATGAGTGAGCCCACATGAAATACCCCTTTGGTGACTCCAAGAATGAACTTAGGGGGAGGCATTCTGGGGAGCCAGAGGTCCTACATTAATAGGTAAGGGTAAAAGTCATGAAATGTTGATTACACTGGTCATCAGTCAGGTTTTATTTTATGCCTATCCTGCTATCAAATCCATGCTATTTCACGTGTGTTAATGTGTTAAGATTACTTAGTTGATCAGGAAGCAATTAAGTATCTACTGTGTACCTAATACTATGCTAAGAATTTGCTGTGGGACACACAGAAAAACATAACAGGGAGCTTCTGATCTTGCTAGCATATGGAACAATTAGTGACGAATTCAGTATCGTCTATAATTAAGGGAAAAATCGTATTATACAGGGTATGATTGCTCTAGGAGTGTCAAGAAGTAGGAGATAAAAATGGATTTGAAGCCTAGGGTGCAGTGTCAAAGGTGGCAAGACTTGCACTGACCTTGAAAAATTAATAAGATGTTCTCTTCTGATTATAAAACTAATAGGATCATTATACAGAATTCAGAAAAAACATTTAAAAATAAAGACTGCTTTAAGCGCCCACAACATGTGAGTCATAGCAAAAGAGAGAGAAAAGAGAATGTTCTTACCTAGGAAAACAATGTAAGTGAAAGTAGAGACACAAATAATTTGATAATACACATAAACATTAATATCAGTGGTTCCCAAACCATGTTCCTTAGGAAAACTGGCGTCCTGAACTAGACTGTCCCTTCATTGAAATCAAATTAAGAATTTCATTTTCTCATTTTCAAGGGAAAAAAGTCAGTAGAAAGATTTTCTCATTTTAAGAGTTTTTTCACTTATATTTCTTAAACTTTCAATATCTGATACCACTCCCTTGCTATCCACAAAACTAATGTTCAACAATAAGCGGAGAACATCAATAGAAAAATTCCAACAGTGTTTTATGAGAACAAAAGATCACAAATGTCACAAGCTCATGAATGCACATTTTAAATTGCTTTGTTCCTGTGGCAGTCACTGCTAATTGCCTATTGTGGATCTACTCTCCCCTTCTTCCTCAGTAAAGGAACCTCAATTTTGTTCACGGAAACAAGGTACTCAGCTCAATAATCTCTATTTCCCAGACTCCCTTGCTCTGTTCATATACAAGCACTGTCCCTTCCTCTTGCATTCTTCCATTCTTTTTCCTGCCTGGAGAGTAAACCCCTTGCCTAAGGTTGTAGCAGCTACCTTACATGCATGAAGATGAAAGTGACAAGCTAAAGGTGGTAGACCAGAAAGACAAGAGCAAGAGTGCAGAAAGAGAGGAGAATTATGGAATTACCACACCTACCCTGGATTTCATCCCTCCAGACTTACTGTTATAAGAAATAAACACATAAATAAATAAAGTCCTTATCATTTAAGCCACTATTGGTCAGGTCATTGATACATGTGGTTAAACACAATCCTGATATAATGACTGCATGTAAACTTAATGGATAAATAATTTTGTCCTACACCATAGTACACATGATAAAATTAATTTATCAAGATCATCATGACTTCTTGATGCTTTGAGTCCTCACAAATTTGAGAAACACTGCCTTAGCTCCAACTCAGGACAGAAGGAATTCTATTTTGGGATCATCTTCTGAATGTTATTTTTTTTTTCAAGTATTCTGTATAGTACCAAGCATCAAGAGTGTATCCTACTACCTGTAGATGTTGATGATTACACACCTGCCTTCCTGAGCCCAAAATGGAAATTCAGCAAAATGGATGAGCCATTACTAAGGTCCTCAAAAATCAATGCTTCAAACACAAATATTTTACACAAAGAAGCACTCAGAAGAATGCCTCAAAACAAAAATATTTTTGCTCTGGTTGCAAATCTGTCCATCACACAATTCTCTAAATGTAAAACGTGTCTCAAATTTTCATTAACATTTCAAAGCTGGGAAACAATACACACTAGGGGAAAAAACTCTACTTACTATGAACCTGAGCTGCCAAAATCCCCAACTTTTGGCAGCACTAACTAGGTTCAGGCTGCAGTTCAAAACGAGACCCACTAGCCCTCTAGAATGATATGACTTTTCTACCACCCTTCCATTAAACAAAAGGTAGTTCTTGGAATCTTATGAGTTAGCTAACACAGAGAGCCAAAAGTGAATAAATTTTGCAAGATGTTACACGAGAATTCAGGGCTTCTCAATCTCGGCACTATTGACATTTTGGGTTAGATAATTCTTTGCTGTGGGGGCTATCCTGTGCACTGCAGGATGTTTAGCACATCTCTGGCCTCTACCCACTAAATGTCAGAAGCACCACCCCAGCAGTAACAACCAAATATGTCTTCAGACATTATCAAATGTCCCCTGGGGAGCAAAGCCAGCCCACCTCCAGCTGAGAACCACTATAAAAGATGAAACCAAAGGCCTTATGTTTAGTTCTCCAACACAATCACTATAATGAAAACGAGTCAAATAAGCAGCAGTCTCCAAGATCTCTGCACATCACCATGGCTATTTTTCATTTCAATAGAGGGAGCTAAATATATTGCCTCCAAGTTTATGTCAAGTCCTGGCTCAGAGTGGGTGTCCCTCCTTTAATAATGCAATAATGCCTTAACCTCCCGGAAGCCTGGCTTCCTCCCACTTCCTATCAAAACTCTTTTCTTCAAGGTCAATATGATCTCTATTCTAAAGATCTCATAGCTTTTTTCTCAGTCTTCCAACTCTTTTCTTGACCTTTCTACACCAGTTGATACTCCTGGCTTCCCCTTCCAACCTAATAATCTTGATTATCTCCCCAACTCCTGACATCTTCTCACTGACTCATTCCTTTTTCCTTCTCCTACTGCCCAGTCAATGTCCACAGCACTCTCAGAACTTATCTCCAACTTAATCAACTCTCCAGATTAACCAAAGTGTGCTATTCTCTGTAAAACATACCAACCAATGCCCACGGCACAATGAATCCTCAAGGCTAGTAGATCAGTCTCCAGGACACTCACGAGTATTTTAGCTCCAACCACGGGAGCTGCTTTTGTGCTTCAAGAGTCAGTTACATATGTAATCCAGCCTATGTACACCAACTGTATTTTTATTGTAATTATGTGGTTTCAACATTTCATAAGAGTGAAAATAAATTTTGTTTCTATGAAAACAAAATTGGGTGTTATGGAAAGACTTAAGAAAGGCGAGTTGCTTTTAAAAAATCACTGTTGCATTAGGCGTAGGCAAGATGAAAACCTAGAACTCTGCAGCCACAAATCTATAAGTTCCTTTTTAAAGAGATTAAAACTGGAATTTGTAATCAGTGCATAATGAATGTGTTTATTCAAGAAAGGGGAAACTCCAACTACTCTCAGAGAAAAATTCTGGGCCCTCTTTCAAAATATTGTTTCATAAATACATATTTATGTTTTTAAGTTAAAATTCTACATGCATTTATGAATCGTTTTGTGACTCCTCACTTTAAATAATTGATTAACCAACTAACTACCAAAATCTTAAGGCACAAAAACAAGAGGACTCCTACTATACATAAAAATGTTCTGTCCTCAGCCATCCATTCTGTCACCTCGCGTTGTTTCTTCTCTCGCAGCATTCTCATCCACTCTCACCACTTCAGTCCTCAAACCTGGTCTTCCCCAACCTTGTTAAAGCCATCTCTCCTGCTTTTGCCCATGCTATTTTCAGTCTTCCAAGCACTGCTGGGGAAAGTCCTATAAATTAATGCTTTCTAAGTACTTATCAACATGTAGAAATCCCCATAGGGACATGTTCAAACTTTTTACCTTGTTCTTAAGAAGAAAATTTCAATGGGTTTATATGCATTGCCTAGATGTTAATAGTATTTGGGAAAATCTTCCCTTTTTGAGAAAAGCACACCAATCCAACCTGACAGGACCCCTGCTGGATGGTTTCACTCCCAAAACAAGCCCAGCTTGTTCCTGACCCCATACCCAACTGTCTATGAGACAGTTCCACAATCACCACATTGAACACAGTGGAAATACTTAAAATATTTAAACATTTAAAATATCCCACACCAGGAAATGGTGTGGTACAGCCATGGAATACTATACAGCTATTTTAAAGGTTATATGTATTATGTGGCAATATGGAAATATGCTGATGAATGTCAACTGAAAAAGCAGAAGACAAAACTACACACATGCACTATGATTATGTATAAAAAACACAAAGCATAGGAAAATCCAGCCAGGCATAAACAAAAGTGGAAACAAGGACTGTGTTTATACCAGTGGAACACTGAATGATTTTTTCCTCTTTTGAAGCTTCTATACTGGTTATATTTCATGGGGAAAAAAACTGAATGTGATTTCAAACACAACCCCATATGCTATATAATGAACAAAGCCTTAGCATCAAGGGCCAGGTTCACATGCTAGTTCTTCACCTTTTAGAAAAATAACACCTTCTCTAGATATTGTAATGATCAGGTAAGATACGTACTAAACGCAACAGTGCCTAGAACAAGTAGGTATACAACAAAGATGCACGTCCTCTCCTTCCCCAGACCAATCTGAGGGACACCTTTTATGACACCAATCACTGAAAATACACTGCAGCGTGAAATCAAATGATAGATTTAGTTAAGTGGTGACTTTAATCCCAGAAAATGAGATGAACTTTAGTCCCAGAAAATGAGATAAATTCTCTTCAACTTGTTTACTAAATTAACCATATTACATTAGTTATCTTCAACTATAAAGATACAAGGGGGAAGATAAACTGTACTCAACACTTCATGATACAAAACCAAAAGCAGTTTACATTAATATTAAAAAAGCATTAACAGAAGAGATGACTAAAACTTCTCTAAGCTATATTTAACAAAAGAAATTTCACATATGCCACACAATTATCTGACTCCAGTATTTTTCATCCCATTCTACATACTCCTGCCAAACTATCCTTTGTTAAACACCACTTTTGAGTGTGTCAATCCTCCACCCAACACCTACAATCCTTCCCTG
The DNA here is from genome assembly GCF_020826845.1 of Diceros bicornis minor. NCBI lineage: Eukaryota > Metazoa > Chordata > Mammalia > Perissodactyla > Rhinocerotidae > Diceros > Diceros bicornis. The sequence goes on along the minus strand of NC_080767.1, from coordinate 10,359,717 downwards.
CTGTCTCCTTCAGTTCTAAATGCTTCTGTGTCAGGAGCTTCAGGCAAGGTGATGGGGAGGACAATCTACTGCAGGATCACAAAGAAAAAAACACCTAGTTCCCAAGTATTAAAAGTACCCAGGGTAGGGCCGGCCTGGTGGTGCAGTGGTTAAGTTCAGCATGCTCCACTTTGGCAACCCGGGGTTCGCAGGTTTGGATCCTGGGCGCAGACCTATACCACTCATCAAGCTATGCTGTGTCGGCAACCCACAAACAAAATGGAGGAAGATGGGCAGGGATGTTAGCTCAGGGCCACTCTTCCTCAAGCAAAAAGGGAAGGACTCGCAACAGGTGTTAGCTCAGGGCCAATCTTCCTCACCAAAAAAAAAAAAGAAAGAAAGAAAGAAAAGTACCCAGGGTCCTTCTAGTCCAGTCCTAACCAAAGATCTTGAACAGCAATTCTCTCTCCCTTCCTATTTATGACTAGCTTGGCAAACCCGTGTTTCCCTCTCACAGTTCCATAAACTGAATCTGTTATATGGCAGCTATTAAAAAGAATGAAGAGGGGCCGGCCCGGTGGCGCAAGCGGTTAAGTGCGCGCGCTCCGCTGCGGCGGCCCGGGGTTCGCTGGTTCGGATCCCGGGCGCGCACCGACGCACTGCTTGGTAAGCCATGCTGTGGCGGCGTCCCATATAAAGTGGAGGAAGATGGGCACCGATGTTAGCCCAGGGCCATCTTCCTCAGCCAAAAAAAAAAAAAAAAAAGAGGAGGATTGGCGGATGTTAGCTCAGGGCTGATCTCCTCACAAAAAAAAAAAAAAAAAAAAAAAGAATGAAGAATCTCCACATTTCCTGACATGATACAGTAAGTTTTTTTAAAAGGCAGACTTTAAAAATGTATGACACAAACTATTTTTCAATGCCTATAAAAAAGTATGAAAGGTGTATACACCAAAATATGAACCAGAGTTATTTCTTAGTGGAATTTGAACTTTCTTCTTCATTCTGTAATTTTCTGAATTGAGTTTTACAATGAACTTGTATTACTTTTAAAATCAGATAAAACAATTACATGCTACAACATGTTAAGAATCTTGAAAATATTATGTTAAGTGAAAGAAGCCAGGCACAAAAGGCCACATATTGTTATGACTCCATATATATGAAATGTCCAGAAGAAGTAAATCCATAAAGACACAAAGTCTCTCTGTGGTTGCCAGCGGATAGGGGCAGATGCATATTGGGACTGACTGTTAATAGGTATGGAAATTCTTTTTGGGTGATAAAAACGTTCTGTAATTAGATAGTAGATACTGTTGATGGTTGCACAACATACTAAATATATTAAAAACAAATGAGGGGCCGACCCAGTGGCATAGTGGTTAAGTTCGCATGCTCCGCTTCGAGGCCTGGAGTTCACAGGTTCGGATCCCAGGCGCAGACCTACGCATCACTTATCAAGTCATGCTTTGGCAGGCGTCCCACATACATAAAAAGTAGAGGAAGATGGGCACGGATGTTAGCCCAGGGCCAATCTTCCTCAGCAAAAAGAGGAGGATTGGCAACAGATGTTAGCTCAGGGCTGATCTTCCTCACAAAAATAAATTGATTAATTAAATAGATAAATAGATAAATAACAAATGAATTGTATACTTTAAAACGGTGAATTTTATGTTATGTGCATTATATCTCAATAAAAAATAAAAATAATTTAAAAAATCAGATAAAACAATCACTAAATTTTGAGTAAAAAAAAGGAACAAAAAAATGAACAGGGATTTGGTGTTTAAGAGGGAGACCCTAGAACCAGACCGCCTAGATCAATAGCCTGGCTCTGTCACTTATCAGCTACGTGACCTTAGTAATTTCCCACTCTGTGTCTCCATTCCCTCATCTGTAAAATGGGGACAATAACAGTACCCACCTCATAACGTTGACAGAGGATTAAATAAAGACATGGAAAGCACTCAGAGCAGTGCATGACACATCAGAAGTGCTATAGGAAGTGTTAACTATTATTTTTGTTATTAACAGCCCTGCTGGAGAAGGTGTGGAAAAATGAGCACTCAAACCAACTGTGAGAGTATAAACTGGCAGAACCTCTCATGGAATAATGTGGTAGTACATACTGAAATTTTAATTGTCTTTATCCTTTAATCCAACAATTCTATTTCTAGGAACTTATGATAGGGATAGAATTTAAAAAATACAAAAATGTATATACAAGATTGTTAAATCAGCATTTATAAAAAATGCTGTTATAAAAACAGCAAAGTGGAAAACAACCTAAGCGTCCATCTGTTGGGAATTAAATAAATCACTGATGAAATACTATGCAGCCATTAAAGTGTATGGTAGAAACATATATATTGATACAGGAAGACCAAGATCCACTGTGAAGTGAAATAGAGAGTTATACTCCAGTTTATATTTTACAAGATACACATGTTTACGTATGTATTTTAAGATTTTGCAAGTACATTCAGCACACTTCCTCCATCAAAATTTTTAAAATATCAATAAATAAATATAAACACAAGAATATCACCCGTTAGCTCTACTTCTAACCACTACTCCTTAGTGTCTGCAAAGCTAAGAGGATAGGAGGTAGCCAGAATCCAGGGAAGTCATCCACAAAGACAAAAATGTACAAAATAACCTGCAAGTTGGCACTGGAGAACTTGATATTAACTATTTTAAAAGAGAATTTAAAAAGGACTTCACAAAACTCTGGTGTATTAGAAAGAGGTCCACGGGCCAGCCCCGTGGCTTAGCGGTTAAGTGCGCGCGCTCCCCTGCTAGCGGCCCGGGTTCGGATCCCGGGCACGCACAGACGCGCCGCTTCTCCGGCCATGCTGAGGCCACGTCCTACATACAGCAACTAGAGGGATGTGCAGCTATGACATACAACTATCTACTGGGGCTTTGGGGGGAAAAAAATAAATAAATAAAATCTTAAAAAAAAAAAAAGAAAGAAAGAGGTCCAGACTTAAAGTTCTAATTATTTGATTAAGTAACTATATGATCTTGGCCAAGCACTAAATCTCTCTGAGAAGTCCCGGTCCCCTGGAGTAAAAATGGGTATAATAATCCCTCATAGGATAGCAAGGATTGAAAAGAGATCTTTACAAGAGAGCAATGGATAAAAGATACTTCTCATCTTTGGGTGAAACAACCAAAACCAAAGCTTTTTTTAAAAAGACACAACCACAACTTTAAACCCCAGCAAACTGTTGTAAAATAGTTAAGAATTAAAAAAAAAAAAAAAGCTAGGTCTAATTAAATGGAGAAGATATTTGCAAACCATACATCTGATAAGGGCTTAATCTCCAAAATATATAAAGAACTCATGCATCTCAACAACAACAAAACTACCAACCCAATTAAAAAATGGGCAAAAGACCTGAACAGACATTTCTCCAAAGAAGATATACAGATGGCCAACAGACACATGAAAAGATGTTCAAAATTACTATCAGGGAAATGCAAATCAAAACTACAATGAGATATCACCTCACGCCCATCAGAATGGCTATAATTAACAAGACAGGAAACAACATGTGTTGGAGAGGATGTGGAGAGAAGGGAACTCTCATACACTGCTGGTGAGAGTGCAAACTGGTGCGGCCACTATGGAAAACAGTATGGAGATTCCTCAAAAAAGCAAGGATAGAACTACCATATGATCCAGCTATTCCACTGTTGGGTATTTATCCAAAGAACTTGAAAACACCAATTTGCAAAGGTACATGCACCCCTGTGTTCATTGCAGTGTTATTCACAATAGCCAAGACTTGGAAGCAACCTAAGTGCCCATCAAGGGACGAATGGATAAAGAAGATGTGGTATATATACACAATGGAATACTACTCAGCCATAAGAAACGATGAAATCCAGCCATTTGTGACAACGTGGATGGACATTGAGGGTATAATGCAAAGTGAAATAAGTCAGAGGGAGAAGATCAAATACCGTATGATTTCCTTCATTAAGTAGTAGATAATAACAACAATAAACAAACACATAGGGACAGAGATTGGATTGGCGGTTACCAGAGGGGAAGGGGGGAGGGAGGAGGGTGAAAGGGATAATTCAGTACATGTGTGTGGTGATGGGTTGTAATTAGTATTTTGGTGGTGAACATGATGTAATCTATGCAGAAATAGAAGTACAATGATGTACACCTGAAATTTTTACAATGTCATAAACCAATGTTACTGCAATAAACAAAAAATTTAAAAAAAAATGGTAATTTGGAAGCACTTATGGTCTGAACTTGAAGGAAACAATAATAACAAACACAAATGCATCACCTAAAAATATCTCAAATGACTTTAAGAGAAAAAAACTGTGAAAAATGAACACAGGACACTAAACAAAGACTGAGCTGAATTGTGAACAATACAGAATCTAAATGTATCAATTAGGCTATAAACAACAGAACTGATACAGAAATATCAGCAGTTTAGATTCACTGGCAAAACAATATTAGATGAAAGCTGACAAGGCAAAATAAACTGAATTTAAAAATCCCAAAAGGAGACCTAATCTGTGAACAATAGTGGCTCCAGGTTAAACAGAAAATGCCAAAGCAAACACTAATATCAAGAAAAAAGTTCAAAATTTTTCTGGTATAAAATGAAATAATTTCAAGCATAAATATTAAAATATTACAGAGGAGAATGGAAATGGTCACAGATTTCTTCTTTATGCTTTCCCATATTCCTCAAATTTTTTACATCGAAACAATACTGCTTTTATAACAAAGAAAAAAGGTGGGGGGGTTCTTTTTTTTTTAAACCACAGAAAAGAAAGACTCAGAATATGTGCACAAAAATGGGAGAAATGGAGTTATGGCTGAAAACATAATATATCTGCCAAAGTTTCTGAAAGCAGAAGAATCTGTTAAGAACTTTAGAACCTGAAATGATTTTTCAAAACATGATGAAACAACTGAGCTATGAAAAATATATGACACTTGTAAAAAAGAAATATACTCAAACAGTAACAAAAGATTAACAGCAAATCATCTAATAAACTAAAAGCAAACACTGAGGGAATTTTAAGATTTAAACATAGAATTTCAAAGCACATGAGAAGAGAGTTATGCCAACTCCTAAATGCCTCGATTCTCCCATGAGAGAAGCTAACAGGGGAATAGTAGGAACAATGAAAATAGTGCTGTTAAAACAGTGTTTCTAACAGTGAAAAAAAGGAGGGCAAAGGAGGAAGGGGGTAAGGGACTTGACATTACCTTCCAATCCAGCTTAAAAGAAATTGAGAATTTAAATTCCATGAAAGAAACCACATATATAGGGAAAACGAGGGCAAAAACATGAACTTAAAAGAAGACGGTTGGTTATAATAAAAAAGGACAATAACAAGTATCGGCCAGGATGTGGAGAAAGCGGAACTTCATACACTGCTGGTGAAAATGTGAAATGGTACAGCCACTTTGGAAAACAGTTTGGCAGTTCCTTAAAATGTTCAATATAGAGTTACCATGTGACCCAGCAATTCTACTCCTAGGTGTCAACCCAAGAGAAGTGAAAACGTATGTCCACACAAAAACTTGTACATGAATGTTCACAGGAGCATTATTCATAACAACCAAAAAGTGGAAACATCCCAAATGCCCATCAGCTGAGGAATGGATAAACAAAATGTGGTCCCCACGCAATGGAATATTACTCAACCATAAAAAGGAAAGAAATTCTGATACATGCTACAACATGGATGAATCTTGAAAACATTATGCTAAGTGAAAGAAGCCGCTCACAAAAGGCTAGAAACCATTTATATGAAATGTCCAGAATAAGAAAATATACAGGAAAAGACAGTGGATTAGTGGTTGCCTAGGGCCGGGAGAGTGGGGTTTGGCGAGTGACTACTAAAGAATATGAAGTTTCTTTTTGGGAGGACGAAAATGTTCTAAAATTGATTGTGATGGTTGCACAACCTTGTGGTTCTATTAAAAAATAGTGGATTGTACCCTCATACACAGCTGGTGGGAATGCAAATTGGTGCAGCCTCTATGGAAAACGGTATGGAGATTCCTCAAAGAATTAAAAATAGAGATGCCCTATGATCCAGCCATCCCACTACTGGGAATCTATCCAACGCACCTGAAATCAACAATCCAAAGAGGCTTATGCACCCCTATGTTCATTGCAGCATTATTCACCATAGCCAAGAAGTGGAAGCAACCTAAGTGTCCCTCGACTGACGATTGGATTAAGAAAATGTGGTATATATATACAATGGAATACTACTCAGCCATAAAAAAAGACAAAATCATCCCATTTGCAACAACATGGATGGGCCTGGAGCGTATTATGTTAAGTGAAATAAGCCAGAAAGAGAAAGACAAACACTGTATGATCTCACTCATATGTGGAATATAAACCAACACATGGACAGAGAAAACTGGACTGTGGTTACCTGGGAAGTGGGGGTGGGGGGTGGGCACAAGGAGTGAAGGGAGTCATATATGGGGTGATGGACAAACAAAAATGTACAACCCAAAATTTCACAATGTTAGAAACCATTAAAATATCAATAAAAAAAAAAAAAAAGAAAAGAAAAAAAAAATAGTGGATTGTACACTTTAAAAAATGATGCTGATGGAGGGTAGCACAAATATCTAATCACTTCATTTAATGTAAATGAATGAACACCTATAAAGCAGAATGGTCTAAATCTGTGTTAGGAAACACACCCCAACACTTAAAACCTAAAAGACAAACACAAATCCAGGAAAGGAAGAGAATCACTGTGACTGCAGGAGATACTTTAAACCCACCCCACACAAAAATAAAAGTACAACAAAAAGCAAAACAAAATTCAAAGTATATGTCCCAAAAAGAATAACAAAAATATAAGAAAAACTGAAAAACTGTGGAATGTAATTGGAGGCTTCAATATTTCACTGACAGGAGATGACAAAACAAAGAATTAAAAGTAGAGAACTGACATAAAGCATTAATTAAACCATTCCCCTTGGGAGAGGCCAACCTGACAAAGTCAGGTTCAGAAAAAAAAGATACAGATAGATAAATAGCTAGGTAGGTAGATAGATATAGAAAAAGACTATGATAAGACAAATGTGGTAAAATCTTAACAACTGGGAAATCTGGGTATACTACTATAACTTTTCCCTAAGTTTGAAATTAATACAAAATTTTAAAAAATTTTAAGTAAAATTAATAGTTATGTAATAGGGGACTGAGAAGCCAAGGAAATGATACTGTCTTTTCTGGGGTATGAGAATCTTTCACAAAATTTGTTCTCATACTACGACACGGAGATGTGTTAGTTTTAACACAAAAAGCTAGAAATTCTAAGACAAATTCTTAGATCATCATGCAAAACCACAAAACAAACTATCTGTAACATATCTAAATTCATAGGTTTTATAAGAATGACAAGAGGAATTTTATCAGAAATGCCTGTAGTGGTGAGGAAAAAGAAACAAATGATCTGTTTCCACCTAAGGAACTTAGAGAAAAAAAGAGAAAGTTGAAAAAGGAGAAGTACTAAAACTAAGATATAAAATTAATACAGTAAAGGAAAAATAGATATGATAAAAACATCACTAGCGAGCATGTCAAGGAAAATGGTATAATCAGAGACAGCAGGGTAGCCTTCAATACGAAGAGGTAGGAGGTGGATTCAAGGAAAGGGTTGAGAAGGAAAGAAATGAATACAGTGGAAACTGCAAGGCGTACAGGCAGGAGGGGTGCTCAGGCAGGAAGGGTGGGACACCAAAGAAATAAGGATTCGCATCCAACTTGGTGATTATAACAGGAATGAGGGAAGCAATATACACCAATTTGACTCTCCTCCAGACAGGCTCTCCATCCCAAATTAAAAGCACCACAATTCACCCACCTCCCACAGCAGGAGATTCAGAAGCTAAGGGAGAAACACATCAATGAAAGGCTAGCTGGGTGGGGACTGGCAGAGTGAAGAGCTCACGGCCCACTGGACAGCTCGGGCTGATTCCTGCCTTGTAGAAAGGAGAGCCCAATGTTGCCAATACTTCTCAGTTTAGAAGTGAAGACCACAATCCAGATTTTAAGTGAAACCTCCAGATTTTTAATGGTTAATAACCAATGCAATTTTTTAAAACACTGTGCAGACCAAACCAGTCCTCTCAGTTCTCTATCACCATGCTCCCAGTCTTCCCTTCTCCCTTTAACCTTCACCAATTCCAGACTTTGCTTTCTAAAACCACAATGTCACTCAAATCCTTGAAAAGTTTCCCTTTGCTGGGGCCAGCCCAGTGGTGTAGCAGTTAAGTTTGTGTGCTCTGCTTCAGCAGCCCAGGGTTCTCAGGCCCGGATCCCGGGTGCGGACCTACAGACCGCTTGTCAAGCCATGCTGTGGTGGCATCCCACATACAAAGCAGAGGAAGATGGGCACAGATGTTAGCCCAGGGCCAGTCTTCCTCAGCAGAAAGAGGAGGACTGGCAACAGAAATTAGCTCAGGGCTAATCTTCCTCACTAAAAAAAAAAAAAAGTTTCCCTTTGTCTTCAGAGCAAGTGCCAAACCTCCAGCTCAACCTCCAAGGCCTGCCACTAATGTGGTGGCAACGCGTGACTCATCTCCTGCCGTAATCCCCACATCCCAGTATCCCAAAATACTCCCTTCACTGCCCCATCTTTGTGCCTTTTCTAATGCCATTCCTTCGGCCTAGACCACCCTTCCCAACTCTCCTCAGTTTCTCTGTTCATTCAGTCATGAATTAATTCCACAAATAAATTTGTAAGGAGCCCCTAATTTTGTTCCAGACACTGTTCTAGGCACAGTCAACAGAGCAGTGAACAAAATGACAAAAATCTCTGCCCCCGGGGAGCTACAAAGAGGAAACAGATAATAAGCAACAAGTGCAGTAGGTCACGCAGGAAAAGGCGCTATGGAGCAGGAAAAAAGCATAAAGGAAGATTAGGGTGGGAGGGGGCCAGAAGGGACTGAAAGCAGACAAGGCCGCAATTTTAAGGCATCATTTTGAAAGTGCCGAAGACCTAAAGGAGCTGGAGATCAATAACTGGGACAAGAAGGTTTCAGGCAAAAGGAACATCAACAGCAAAGGCCTCAGGCAAAAGCGTGCCTGGTGTTTTCAGCTGACATTCTCCTCTGCCTGCAGAGCCCAGCCGAGTGCCACTTACTCAAGGAAACCGTCTTTGATTCCTACAAATCAGAATTATTCATTCCCTCAACACTATTCCTATATCTTCCTTAGGGCATCTTGTACAGTGCAAACCCTCTTTTTCAAACATGTAAAAGTGATCGCTGATCAATTAATCCAAAAAGCCAGGAAATCGTTTAAAAATGATACACACATATTTTACACATCTTTAACTTCCAAACATATAAATGTACATTCTTTTCCGATGTAGCTCCAAGACCTTTTCTTTGAGTATGGGTCTGCCAAATGCAGTTCTCCACTTTCTTGGATAAACCACCATAATCCATTATCTACAGTGTCCATTTTCCTTTCCTATAAAGTAGAATGAGGACTTAAAAACACTTGCAGAGTTTTCTAGGAGCAGAATCCTCTATAGAATTATAAGGTTTCCCCAATCTATTTCAGTTGTCTTGACCATAATCTAATTCATTGCAAGATAATTTTTTCAGCCTCTTGACTTTATCAAGTCTTCCCAAAGTATTTTATAAAAACAATTCTTTCTGCAGTCATATTTCATCAATTTGAGTAACATTTATTATTTTGTACTCACAAGGACACTAGTATAAGTAAGTTTGAGAACAAACAACTGACTCTTGCTAAGCAGAGAAATCAAATGATACACAGGCAAACTAGAGCTAACCTATCAGTTTGAGCATCTGTGTGCTGTGAGAATTGGTTAGTATGGTTGACTAAGGGAATATTTAATCCAGAATGTTAAAATCAAGCCCAGCAAAAGATCTGAATAGACATTTCTCCAAACAAGCTATACAAATAGCCAATAAGTACACGAAAATGTGCTCAATATCATTAGTCATTAGGGAAATGCAAATCAAAACCACAGTGATACACAACTTCACATCCACTAGGATGACTATAATCAAAAAGACAATACCAAATGTTGGAGAGGATGTGGAGAAATTGGAACTCTCATACATTACTGGTGAAAATGTAAAATGGTGCAGCTGCTTTGGAAAACAGTTTGGCAGTTTCTTAAAATGTTAAACATAGAGTTACCATGTGACCCAGCAATTCTACTCCTGGGTATAAACCCAAGGGAACTGAAAACATAAGACCACACAAAAACTTGTACATGAATGTTCATAGAGCATTATTCATAATAGCCAAAAAGCAGAACAATCCAAATGTCCATTAAGTGACGAATGGATAAACAAAATGTGGTGTGTATACACACACACACACACACACACACACACACACACAGTGGAATATTACTCAACCATAAAAAGGAATGAAGTTCTGACACATGCCACAACATGGAAGAACCTTGAAAACACTGTGCTAAGTTAAACAAGCCAATCATAAAAGGCCACATGTTACATGATTCCAATTATATGCAATGTCCAAAATAGGCAAATCCATAGAGACAGAAAGTAGATTAATAGTGGCCACAGATTGGGGGTGGGGGGGGGAGAGGAACATATAATGACTCTTAATAGGTATAGAGTTTCTTTTTGGAGTGATGAAAATGTTCTGGATTAGATAGTGGTGATACTTGTACAACTTTGTGACTATATTAAACATCACTTAAGTGTATACCTTAAAAAAATTCCAGTGCTGTCAGTGTTCAATAAGTGCTTATTAATGGTGGCAGGGAGCCGAGATGCATTAAATAGATGTTTCCTTATATATACTTATATGAGGCTAACCAACCACCTCTGTTAGAATATAAGGTCCTTGAAGGCAGCGATGGCCTCTCATATATCTCCCTTAATATCTAGGATATTAGATTACACTAAGCAGGTATTCAATCAAGGTTCACTAAATAAATTAATAAATACCCACATATTCCATACCAGGGATCTAGAAGTGTCCTGATCAAGATACCACAAATTAAGGAAAACTTTTTATTCCCCAAAATCCTCAACTGCCACTAACAAGTCATTTCTCTTAATCTGAAGTTTATATCATCCATTCACCATACGTACCACCAAATTACAAACCAGAGAATCCACTTCTAACTTCCGTGACATTTTTAAAACCTAGTTCAAATTCTCCACCTTATGTATATCACCAAATGTCACTTTCTGTTTTTCTACCACTTTAACCACATTCCCTAAGACAGAAATGTCTCACACATTTAGCCTCATTTGTTCTTCTCAAACACCCCAGAGCCAAAAAGAACTATCATCATCTTCATGTTACAAATGAGAAAAAATGCCATGTCTAAGGTCAAGGTTTCTTGGGTTCAAAGTTCATCTTTCTTCACATAAATCATGCATATCCAAACTTTTTTCTCTTTGGATGAATAGGGAACTTTCTGATACATTAGATTTTAAAAGAATAAGTACAAATAAAAAGATATAAAATCAAAGCAATAAGTATAAAGTCTAGAATGAGAGCTGAGGCAAGAGGACAATAAAAAAAGGCTTGCCTAGAACAAGAAGAGATAAAGTAAACAGGGCCAACCATGGTGGCCTAGGGGTTAAGTTCGGCTCTTTCCACTTCCGTGGCGCAGGTTTGGTTCCCAGGCATGGACCTACGCCACTCGTCAGTGAGTGGCCATGCTGTCGCAGTGGGTCACATACAAAAAAAGAGGAAGACTGGCAACAGATGTTAGCTCAGGGCAAATCTTCCTCAGCAAGAAAAAAAAAAGAGAGAGATAAACAAAGGATCCACTACTTAGGAAAGACGTAATATCAAGAGATGACAGTGACAAATGCAGACCCATTCAGCTTCTTCTTGGCTTTTGTAATCTTCATCAAGGAGCATGATCTTAAAACTGGGAACTCTGATAAAAGGGAGCTAACATCCAAGGTATGTGGCATGGAGAGTGGACAGTAACAGAATACAGAACTGATTCAAAAGAATTTGCTTTCTGATCCAAACATATCATATTCCATGATACTGAAAAAACTTTTAGATCTGACTGCTGATTATCTAAGCTATCTTGACAAGGTGCCAGAAACCAGAAATGAAAGAATGCATTCTCAATTTTCAAAAAAACGGAAACGCAAATCCAGAAAAACATCTATGGGTAAACTTGCTACGTATCCCCCGAAAAATTCTAGAACGGGTAAATAAGTTGTTGAACATGATAAAAAGAAAAAGCCACCATAGGTTTCTTATTAAGGCAGGATATACAGCACTTGCTTTTTGATAGGATTACTAAAATGGAAAAAGGGAGGATGGTACAAACATATACATAACTGATTCTAATGAGACAATGTGACAGAATCTTTTAATGATAGGCTGGTGAACAAAACAGGAAAACTGAACAGCAAAAGCTCGAAAATCTGTTAAACTTTACTAAGAGGATGCATAGCTGGTTGAACATCTAGTTGATTAATGTATCAGCATTAACCAATTTGGAAGGAAGTCTCCAGTAAAATATCAGAGTTCCATCCTCTTCTACGATATAGACAACTTCTATTAATTTAATAAAGCCATAGACCTGCTCTTCACATTTGCAAGGGCCATAAAGCTGTGAGTGACCCAACGCACAGCCTGACAGAATCAAACTCCAGAAAGGTCAGAGCAGGCTGAAATGATGGTCCAAAACCCAAAATGAAAATCAACAGGGAGTTAAGGCCAGCATTTAGACTTTAAAACTCAAATATACGAAGGAGTAAACTTCAGTTTCTGTGGGAAATAGCTGGGTAATGAAAGCTACTCAAAAATCTACACACAATCTCAAGATGCATTAATAGACAAATACGTCCAGGCTGGATTACTTTAGTTCTCTAATTAATCAACTTAAAAAAGTATTTTTCCCCATATGAATCATTCCCAGATCTTCATCCTAGTTATAACAAGAACCTACAAACTTCATTTAGCTAAACTTCCAGCTTTAGACCCAGAATTATTCAAGTGTATTCTTAGTATTATAAAACATTTTATTTGATGAGCCTAATTTATTGACATTTATATTGATATATCAATATATCCTTGAAAGAAGGTTCACATATTATTAAACCCAAGTCTCTCTCTTTTTTTTTTTTAAAGATTTTATTTATTTACTTTTTTCCCCCCAAAGCCCCAGTAGATAGTTGTATGTCATAGCTGCACATCCCTCCAGTTGCTGCATGTGGGACACAGCCTCAGCATGGCCGGAGAAGCGGCACGTCAGTGCGCGCCCGGGATCCGAACCCGGGCCGCCAGCAGCGGAGCGCGCGCACTCAACCGCCAAGCCACGGGGCCGGCCCCCAAGTCTCTCTTTTAATAAAGAGGAAACTAAGAAAAATTAAGTAACCTGCTCCCAATAACACAGCTGCTTAGCAAGGGCTACGATCCCCACTCAGACCCTTTTCCCACACCATGTGGTTTCCCAGTCCTCTATGTCCTTTCTTAAAACTTGTACTATGCACTAAAGAGTTAGAAGAAATACACAAAAACATCCATCAAAACACACTATATTTTGCTAAGGACAAATCAGCTTAGCAAGAACAAATAACCACAGCACATTAGCCCGTAAAATATTTGGACATGGTCTGATCACTTACAAGTTTGATAACCAATATTTGTTACAAAAAGGCACTCTAATATATAAGTGGTTTTTATTCTTAACCATTAGTGTGTGATTATTTATTAAAGCATTATCCCATATCCCACTTAACATTAGAAAAAATAAAGTAAAAGTTATTACATGGATGGAAAAGCTTTTAATGGACATGCCATTGTTTACTGTGCTCAAAATCCCTCCCCCATCATAAAACATATCATTATGAAAATTATTAAAAGATTTTAGACCTTCTAACCTAAACGGCAGGCCAAAAGTTGTCTACATTTAGAGTACTATAAGCATATAAGCATCTGTGCTGAGGCCCTCTTGCTCCCTCCTCACTCCCCCAGAAACAATGCCCCCCTTCAACAGCCCAAAGGTACAAGGGTTGTCTGGCAGGCAGGCCAATGGATCCCCTGTGGCCTGATGTCCATCCTCCCTTCCCCTCCCCCTCTCCCTACCACCCCACGCCTCTTCTCCCACCCTCTGGGTTTCAAGAAGACAAGTGGAGAATTGATAAAGGGCAAGTCAGCAAGGCTGTGGCTTATGATCACTAGCATCGGCTAGGCCAGCTCCAGGAGGACCCATCCACCCCTAAATGAGACCTGGATGCCCTCCTTGCCCCAGGGCTCCTCTGGGACCCCTTTTGAAAGGAAGAGGGAACTTTACTGCCCAGATACCCTCCTCCCCAGTCTCATCCATTAGAGCCCCAGCAAGCTCTTTGTTTCCAACAGCTGTGGGGGGGCAGACGGCCTTAGAGAGGGGAAAGGTCACTCTCCTGCTCCCGTTGCTGCCAACCTCCAGGCTCTCCCGCAAAACATACAAACACACGCACAGGATCATTCCCTCGGAACCGGTTCCCACTTTCCACACCACCTTAATAACCCAGGGGCACACTTGACTACACGGAGGCACTCCCTGAGACCCAATTACCTCCTCCTATTACCCAAACCCTATACAAGATGACTCCCTCGCACCCTCCCTCTGAACAGACACCAAGGGGCTCTCCCCGACCCTCCCTCCTTCCTCCTCAATGCATATATCCCAGGACACATGCCTGAGCCTCATGCACAACACACAAAAACACAGAGTCACTTCCTGGGCCCCAAGACTTTTCCCTGCTCGTACCCACAGATCCGGGGTCACTTCAAGCCCCTAGTGCCCACCTCTGAACCCAAAGGACATACAAACACACACACACACACACAGAGTCACACTACATCGGCAAGCCCCGTCCTCCGGGCCACCCGTTCCCTTTACCCACACGACCCCTCCGAGACCCCAGTGCCCTAAGGAAGAACCTCCCCAGCACATGGTCATTCCCCTGGCCCTCAAGCCCCTCACCGTCACACACACACACACACACACACACACACACATACACACACACACAATCCCTGCCTGGGGCCGCCCTCCCTCCCCTGAGCCTTCACAACACAAACACGCGGTTCCGCGTGCACACCCACGACCACACCGGGAGCCCCGGCCGGCTGCCTCCGCCTCGCCGGAGCCGGCCTCCCCCCTCCCCGCACGCCGGGCCGCTGTCGCCCGGCACTCGACTCACACGGACGCAGGCACGGCCACTCCTCGTCCCCACCGCCGGTCCGCCAGCCCGCACGGCCGCTCGCGCCCTGCCCTCCGCCCCTGCTCACCCCGGGCCCCGCTCCCCGGGACCCCACGCCGGGGCCTCTCCCAGCACGGCCGCGCGGCCCGGGAGAGGGCGGCGGCGGAAGGAGGGGCCGCAGGGCGGGCTCCGGCCGGTCTTACCTGAGCAGTTGATGCTCTTGCCTTTGCCGCCGGGACAGTCCCCGCCGCCGCCCCCCGGGGGCTGGCTGGACGCGCGGCTCCCGGGCAGGGAGAAGGCGAAGAGCAGAAGCACCGACGTGTAGCAGCAGAAGGCGAGCGGGGGCGCGGCCGGCAGCCGGAGCGGCGCCTCAGCGGCCGCGGCGCCCATGGCTGGCGCCCCTGGACAGCGGGAAGCGCAGGGAGCCGCAGGCCCCGGGCATCCAGCCGCGCGCCGGAGCCCCGCCGCTGCTCGGCGCCTCCTAGCAGCCGCGCCGCATCCCCGTCCCCCGCAGCGCCCGCCAGGCCCGGGCCCGCCGCGCTCGGGACGGAGGCTGAGGGTCGCGGGCGCGCGGGGTGCGCGTGAGGGGCGAGCCCGCGTGGGGGAGACCGAGGCTGGGGGAGCGAGCGGGCGCGCGCGCGGCGGGCGGGGGTCGCGGGGCGGGCGCGGGCAGGCCCGGCCCCTCACTCTCTTCCTCGCCTTCCCTTTGTGTCCGCGGCCGTCGCCACCGCGTCACAAAGACCCCGGCCCGCCCGGTGAGGGGCGCGTGACAGAGCCGCCGGCGGGAGGGGTGGCCGCGACCCCGCCCCGCGCACACCCCCGGCGCCCGCGCCGCCAGCCCCGCCCCCGCCCGCGGCCGGCGCCGCCTCCAGGGGAGCTATTGTTCCTGCGGCGGGGCGGGAGCGCGGAGGCCGGGGGTCGCGGCCGCCCCTCGGTCCAGCCGCGGTGGGCTGGCGGGCGCCGAGGATGCTCCGCAGACCTTACCCTAACAGACACATCTGCCGCCCTTTGTAAGCGTTTCTCAAGCATTTCCTTCGCCCAGCAGCCGGGCTGAAAAAGAAGGGCAGGTGGTCTATTACATATCTATCTTCTAGGTGAAGAAACTGAACCGCCGAGAGGTGAAGGTGACTTGTCCAAGGTCATATATGAAGAAATGTGCAGGACCAGAAGTGGAACCCAAGTTCTGACTCCATCTATGCAGTTTTAGAGATGGGGTTAAATGGCTAAATATCTAGGATCCTTACTCCCACCCCATTCCCACATACACCAACTGAATTTAAAATAGTGTTTGAAAAATTCTATATTGCGCTCTCCCACTAATAATAGCTAATATTTAGAGAGGGCTTGCTATGTACAAGACCTGGATGAAGCTCTTTACGTGCATTTTCTCCAATTATTTTTTACAGCCCTACAAAGGAGTTTTCATTCTCATCTCCATTCCACAGATGAGAAAGTTGGGACCCAGAGAGGTAGAGCGATCTGACTCCCAGTCCAGTGCACTTCCTGTCACATTACGCTAAGTGAGACCCAGCCATGGGCAGTAAGATTATGGACTGAATTGTTTGAAAGTCCTCTGCCTTTTTCATTCTGTTATGCTGCCTCTCACCTCAGAAAGAATTTTTAAATCTTATTGAAAAACTGATCGAGTTGACTCGCAAAGTTTTTTAAATGTTGGAAAAGCCACCACAAGCAAAGTCATATTAGGGAAAATATTTTCAATGTAAATAAGAGACAATATATTTAATATAAAGAAGTAATATAACTCAAGAAGAAAAAGTTGACATAATAGAAAAATAGGAAGCTTACGTCTGATTCGCATAAAATACAGACCATAAATACATGGAAAGATATTTAAACCCACTAGTACTAAAATGCAGATTAAAACCATAAGATTTTTTTTCTTGTTGATGGTTAACAATAGTTAAAAGAATTGACAAAACCTAGCACTATTAATTTACACATTTGGGGAGGGCAATTAGACTATGTATCAAAAACCTTTAAAATATGTTTACCCTTTAATCCAGCAATTCCACATATTGGAATTTATCCTAAAGAAATAATTGGACAAGCACACAAAAATGTATATATGGATGTTCATCATAGCGTTTTTATAATAGTAAATATAATCAAATGTCTATCCATGAGAAATAAAAAGTATGGTGCCTCTTTGAACAATGGCGTATTATGCAGCTTTAATGATGATTAGGTTAGTTTTTACTGACATGGAAAAAAAGCAGGATACTCATGAGTATGTATAAGAAAATCTTATGTTTCTAAAATATATGTGTGTGTACACATCCATAGGAAAAAAAGTCAAGAAGAATATACAACAATATATTAACGGTGATTATCTCTGAAAGGTGGGCTTATGAGTAATAAGTACTTGTCTTTTATATTTTTCTGTATTGTCTGAATTTTTCCAATGAAAATTTTTATTGTTATAATTTAAAGAGCTATTTTCTTTTAAATTATACTTTCATCATGCTTTTTATATAAATTCACATTTTTAACATTTTATTAAGATTTGCCGCAACCTCTAAACTGTTAGCAGTGGCGTGGCAATTATTACAAGTAAAATTCAAACTTTTGCTGAATCAGGTGTGAACCAAGTTTCCTGACTGCCAAGCGACAGCAGAAGGCTCTTTCTCAGACCACTCCTTCAACAGCGTCTCTGCTAAGCTTGACCTCCCACGTGCTTCTTTCCTGCCCTACGTCGTCGCTCTCCCAGCCCCAGTATTCTGCCTTTCATTTTCATTTGACTGCTAACCACAGCCCAGGAAGAAATACTAACAGGAGACAACTCTTAAATAAAAAGCAAAAACCCTGTGGCCATAAATCACAAATTAATTTATATCTGCATCTTTTTCCAAATGAGGTAAGAAAAATTCAACACAGATTTCTCAAAAGTTTTCAAATTGAAAAGGTTTCTACTTCAGAAACGAGATTTCCCTGACTTCAATCATCTAATTTCAGAGAGGAAAAAAGATCTTAGTAGTCCTCTAATACAACCCCCATCACAAAATAGCAAAAAAATATGGGACTCACTACATAAAACCACCCAGAGAGTTTTAAAAGAATGCAGATTTCTGAACACCACTCCAGACATTCTGGGAGAAACTCAAGTATGCCTTATTTATGTTAAAGTTCTCTAAGTAACTCAGATGCACTGCCAGTTTGGAAACCCCTGGCCTAAGCTTGATCAGTTAGTTATTGCTCTGTAACAAACAGTCACAAAATCTCAGCAGCGTGCCACAATAACCCTCACAGGTCTGGGAGTTGACTAATCTAGGCTAGGCTTGGCTGAATGGCACTGCTTCAAGCTGCAGGTCCAGCTGGGCTTGGCTCCTGTGTGCAGGCTGAGCTCTGATCTTCTCCAGTATTATTCATTTGGGGGCCCTGGCTGAAAGGGCAGCAGCTCCCCAGGGGTATCTCTTCTTACGAGGATGACAGTGGTGCAAGGGGCCTGCCCAACTGCGCAAGCACTTTTCACACCCCTGCTTGTATGTCTGCTAGCATCCCACTGGCTAAAGCAAGTCTCATAGCTGAGCCCAAAGAGAAGGGGTAGGGAAGTCTATCCTTATGGATGCGAGTGAGAGAAAGCAAATATGGAATGACTATTTTTGAACAATAATCTATCAGAAATCCTATAGTTGAACATTATTATTTATGCTGTCAGAAGATTTTCAGTTCCAAGTAACAGAAAACCCAACCCAAATTAACTTAGAAAGAGATTTATTGGGGCTGGCCAGGTTGCATAGTGGTTAAGTTCGCACCCTCTGCTTCGGCGGCCCAGGGTTCATGGGTTCGGATCCCAGGCGTGGACCTATGCACTATCAAGCCATGCTGTGGCAGGCATCCCACATATAAAGTGGAGGAAGATGGGCACATATGTTAGCCCAGGGCCAATCTTCCTCAGCAAACAGAGGAGGATTGGCAACAGATATTAGTTCGGGGCTAATCTTCCTCACAAAAAAAAAAAAAAAAAAGAGAGAGAGATTTATTGGATCAGCTTTTAAAAAAAAAGAGCCAGAGGTAGTGGCCTCTCCTATGAGTTGGTTTTTGTCCTCAATGAAGCCTCGCTCATGGAAAACATTGCATCCCTTCAAGAAATCTTTATGAGCATCCACTGAGTGCTAGGCACCACAGTAGCCTGTAGGGGCAGGAGATAATTGTGCCCCGCTGTCTAGAGGGGGAGACATCTGAAAATTAACAGTTACAACTCAGTGTGATAAACACTAAATAGAAATGAAGCATGTGTGTGTTTGGGGGGGGGGACATAGGAATAAATGGCAAATCCTCCTCCACACTCCCAGCCCAGCCAAAATTCTGGCTTTTCTGGACCTCCTGCTGGAGGATCTAGCTGCATAATGAAGCCCTGATAAACGGTAATGAGACAATTTGGGGCTGACAAATTGGCCCTGGTAGGAGAGAGTCACAGCGCTTGAGCTCAGTCCAGACACACTGGAATGATTTGTGGTGCAGCACTGGTGCAAGCCTGGGATTGACCTCCGGCCCAATTTGAGAAATTGGACCCTGCTTCCTTGAGAGAATGGGTCTTTAAAAAAAGTGGAAAGAGTGCACAAAGTCATTCATTCATTCATTAAGTTTGTACTGAAGGCCTACTCCTAGTCCCTGAAAATGCAATGGTGAGTACAACAGACTTGGTCCTCATCCTTAGGAAGTTTACAGTCAAATATTAAACAATTATACAAATAGAGTAAAATTACAACAATGTTGATAAATGCTATGAAGGGGAAGGTCAGAGGTTTACCTCTTAGAGTGACACTTGTGCTAAGATCAGAAGAGTAAGTAGACAACCAAGCGAAGAGGGAGTGTTCCAGGCAGAGGGAACATCATGAGCACAGGCCCTGTGAGTACAAGGGTCTGAATGCTGGCCAGTGTAGAAAGACAGAGCAAGGTCAGCTTGTTTTAAACTTCCTTCATTGATTCAACAAATACTTCCTGAGCACATACTATGATCTTTGCTCTGTTCTAGATGCAGAGAAACAGCAGTGAACAAAACAAAGTCCCTACTTCTCATACAACTTATAGTCTAGTAGGGGAGACCCCACCACGATAATATTGGTGGGAGAGAATCATTGTTGGATGGAGCCATACCTGTAGTAACTATAATTCACTGAAGACCTGCTACATCCCAGGTACTGCCAGGCACTTCCTATTTGTTGTCTCTAATCTTCCCACCCACCCTGTTGGTAGGTATTATTTCCATTTTATAGATGAGGAAACTGAGGCTCATGAGGTTGTGACCTACCCAAACCACAAAGCTAGGAAATTAGTCACCTGGCTCCATCTGACTTCAAAGCCCCACCACATCACTAGCATGAGCAGGTGGAGAAGCATCATCGCCTGATACAAGATGGAGCAAATATTGGCACCACTAAGACTGCAGCCACCAAGGAGTGTGCACAAGCCATCCTGAGACCCCTGCCAGCCTCTCAAGAGACTTTTGTTGGGACTTCTTGGGATTACCTGCAGGGATTATTGTGATTACATTGTTTGTAATTACCATTCTGGTTGAAGCACTATTATTGTTACCCCCCTCCCCTTAACAGTCCTCAATTACATAGATGGGCAGAAGCCAAGGAGGCAAGGGTTACAGATATCTGAACAAAAAGTGCAGTGGGAATACAGAGAGGTAGCCTCCCTCTGCCTGGAGGAAAACAGACTTCACCACTATAATTCTGTCAATTTGAAAGGCTTCTCACCCAAACAGTCCCAGTGAGTGGGTAGAGAGACTGAAGAGGCATCCCTGGGTTTTTCTGCAGGTCTTCTTCTCATTCAATTGTTCAATATTGCTCTGAATACAGAATTAAGATTTTTTTCTCCATCTTTCAGCAAATGGAATTTTTCAGCTGTAATTCAAAAATTTCTCCCAGGGTTTAACTCGTAGAGGATTGTACCAAAGAAATAGCTTCTCTGACCAAGACAATCACACATAAATGATAGTAAGAGGTATAGCATAGTAACTAAGAGTGTCAGCTCTGGAACCAAACCATCTGGTTTTGCATCTTAATTCTGCCACTTGCTAGCTTAACGACCTTGGGCAAGTTACTTAACTTCTCTATGCCACAGTTTCATAATCCATAACGTGGAGATAAAATTTTTATTTACTTCGTAGGGTTGTTGTAAGGATAAAATGGGTTTGTATAGGTAAAGTGCTTAGAACCATGCTCAGTACATTGTAAGTATTCAATAAATAATTAGTTAGAAGTAGTAGTGGCATAGTAAGCAAATAAATGTTAGCTATTTTTAGGGGCAATAGCCATGAACTGCGTTTATATACTAGGCTAAGAGCTCCACATGTATTATCTAATGTAATGCTCCCAAAAACCTAATAGGGAAGGTGTTATTATTATCCTCATTCTATAGATGAGAAAACTGAGGTTTGGAGAGGTTAAGTAATTTGCCCAAGGTTACACAGCTAGTGGGCAGCAGGACTGGGACTCAAATCGACATCTGTCTGACGCCAAAGCCTATGGTCTAAATCAAAATCCAAAGAGTTCAAGTCAGCAGTCAAAGAGCTCATCTGAGCTGGCTGGCTACTGGAGAGACCTGCAGGAGCAGCCAAGCTACTGGGAGGAAAAGTTGTGATAATTAGCCAGATGGGTCAAAGGGAAGGACACAAGGTTACAGCCAAGAGCCTGGGAACTTGAGAATGGCATACGTTAAGCTAAGAATCATGAAAGAGAGATAAAGCAAGGAGTTGACGACATGGAAGAATTAGAGTGAGTCAAATGGAGCTAAATAATTCTACTTTAGCACTGTGTGTGATTAAGTATGTCAGCTTGCTTCTGTATGCATACATATGTACTGAGCATATGTCATTTGCCTGTGTGTGTGCATATGTGAAGAGTGTATCAGCTTGCCTCTGCACATATGCGTAAGTGCCAAGCATATGTCACTTTACTCTCTGTGTACATATGTAGGGAATGAGTATATATCAAGTTGCCTCTGTGAGTGTGTATGTATGCATATTTGAGTGTGACAGCTGGGCCCTCTGTTTGGTACATGCACATTTATATGTGTGTATCCATGCACACATTACTGTATATAGCAATTCATCTGCACATGTACATGTGAGCTTGAATTGACTCAGCAGTTTTCTAATTCTTCTCCCTTGGCTCCGAGTTGAAAATTATTCCCTATAGTCTGATGGTCTCGGAGTCAGCAGCAGGGTCAATACTGTTAGACTTGGCACTTAGTCTGGGTTCCTGATTAAGAAGTTGTAAAGGTGAAACGGAAAAAACATGTTCTGAAGCTGTTTCTCTCAACGCGGAACAGTAGTGGTAAGACTTAGGGCAGCTCTGGTAGTGGTGGCTTCAACAACAATGGGAGCAGGGGTCAGGGCAGGGCATGCGAGAGGTGACGGCAGCGCCATCATCCCACATTCATCCAACAGTATTTAGAGACTGCCTGTTATGTGCCAGGCAGCCATGACAGGCAGCGAGGATACAGAAGTGAACAAGATATACACAGTCCCTGTCCTATAGACTAACAGGGAGTCAGGCTTTAAACAGTTACAATTATGAAGGGTTTTGCAAAGGATATATGAAAGCATCAGACAGAGACTCCTAACACAGCAGGGGCTAGGGGTATCAATGAAAGCTTCCCCAAAGAATTGATATTTAAGCTAAGGCTGGAAGGCTGATGAAGAGTTAGAAGGGGGTGGACAGGGAACAGTAGTCTGTGAAGAAAGTTCAACACGTAAAAATGAAATAAAGAATATGGCAAGTTTAAGAAACAGAGAACAGGCAGCTGTGGCTGAAGCCTGAAGAGTGAGGAGGTGAATAACACAAAGAATGAAGTTGGAGACTTCAGGAAGCAAGGGCGAGATCATACAGGGCCTTTTAAGCCAGACTAAGGATTCAGACTTGATCCTAAGATTATAAACAGGGAATAATTTTTGTGTTTGTGTTTTTAAAAGATCACTTGGTTAAATATGTGAACTGTAAGGTATACTAATTATATCTCAATGAAACTGTTAAAAAAAATCACTTGGGCTGGGGTTCAGAATGGATTGAAAAGGCAAAATGTACCCAAGAAAACCAGCGAGAGATATTGCAGTGGTCTAGGTGAGTGATGATGGTGGCTTGGACTAGGGAAGACGAGGATAAGTAAATGAATTCAATTAAGGAGGTAAGATCAACAGAATTTGGTGACTGACTAGATGTGGGAGGTGAGGGAGAGAAAGTGTCAAGCAAAAGTTATCCCCAGGTTCAGTGGCATTTACTAAAATACCATCTCTGGAGAAAAAGCAGGTCTGGAAAGAGGATGATGAGTTCGGTTGTAGGAACGTGGAGTTTGAGGCGCCAGTAGGATCTGTACCGAGCTATCTGGTAGCAGTTGGATTTATAAGTCTGGTGCTCATAAGAGATTTATGCTGGACGTATAAGTGAGGGAGTCATCAGAGGACAAATTAATTGAAGTCATGGAAGTGGGTGTGATGATTTAATGAGATACTATAAAATTAGAAAAGGGCCTAGGCTGAAGCCCTGACAACCTACAATGGAGGGAACTGTGAAAGAACTGCCAGAAAATAGGAGCAAAGCCAGGAAAGAACAGAGTCACAGTGACCAAAGAACGAAAGTGTTTCAACTGGTCAAATGCTGCTGAGAGGCCAAGCAAGATGAGTACTGAATAGTGTCCAATGGATATAGTCACTTGGAGTCATCAGTGATCTTAGCAAGGGCCATTTAGTAAAGTGGTAGGGGCAGAATCCAGGTTAGAGCTTAGTGAGACATGAGTAGGAAGTAGCAAGTGGAGACAGAATGTTTAGACAGCTTGGCTGTGAAGAGAAGAAGAGAAACAAAGCTAGAGGTGACTGTGTGTGGAGGAGGGACTTTTTAAGATGAGACTGTAAAATATTTAAACAATGATGATAAAGATCCAGTGGGGTGGGGAGAGTTGAATACACAACACAGGAAAAAGGATAATGAGTAGTATAAGATTCTTGAGAAGACAGGAAGGGGTGGAATTCAAGCACAGATTGACTTTTGAGAGAAGACACTTTCTTCTTTGTAACAAGAGGGAAGGGAGAGAGAATGGAGGCTGATGCAGGTAGTTTGTAGATATGGTATTGAGATACTGAGGAAACTCCCAGAGCCTGGCTTCTGTGTTCTCTGAAGAGAGAGAGAGGTGGGGTGGAGTGGGGACAATAGATAGGGGGAGTGGCTGCATCAACAGGTACCTTAACGCAGCTTTGGCCCCACTATAATCTCCATCAGCTCCCTCTTAGCCTTTCCACCCAGTCTTCAGCACATCTTCCTCTATGATGTGGGCAATTGCATTCTCTCAGTCTTATATAAAAAGTTACTTTTTTTTGGACTGATCTATAACACGCAATGTATGTAACAGATACCACTTCAAATCAAGTACCCTGGCCCCTCCCTGTCAACCAGATTACTGCCCCAGGTGCCTACTATGCAGAAATTTGGGGTCAGATTTGAGACTGGTGGAAAAAATTTGGTCATTGATGATAAGGGGAGAGAAAGCATGTGATTTTCCCCAGCAGAGCTTAGGAGAGATGGATAGCACTAGGGGCAGACACCAGAGAGGACAGCTGGAGCAGGAGTGCTTAAGAGAAGGAAGTTAGAAGCCTTTTCTCCCAGGTGGGCATTCATTAGCATTGGGGAAAAAAAAACTAACCTTCCTGCTACTCACCTCCTGCAAAGGAGTCCTAAGAGAGATGGCCGCTTAAGAAAGTTGGGGAAAGTGGAGCCTTTGCTTTCTGAGTAGTCAGTGTGACTTGCAGTGACCTTCTTTCCATATGAATGCTGGCAAATGGTTAAGACTGATTTAATCACCATTTTGCAATCCCCATGAAATAACTGATTCAAGTAATGATCATCAATGAATGCTAAAACCACTGGGTGAAAGGTTGGTGGGGACAGGATATTCAGAGTCTTAGTGTCACCCCACAGATAACATTAACTATGAGTGAAATAAAATAACTTTATGATGGAGAGATCTAACAGATACTGCCTTCACCAGGTGATCAAATTTAGCCTCACCATTGGTAGGGCAGCTTTTGACCACGTGGCTCCTGAAAGGATGTAATGAGTGGTACTCGATGTTATCTATATGATAGTCTTGCCAAAGAAGTTTGACCTGAATCTAATCACGAGGAAGTAATCAAATCCAGAATGTGGGGCACATTGACGAGGCCTGGACTTGACAAGAAATTTAATGTCATGAAAAACAAAAAAGGAGAGAGGTTTGATCTAGATTACATTAGACTAAAGAGACAAAACAACCAAATGCAATAAACCTTGATTGGATCCAAGAAAATAAAAAGCAATAAAAGACATTCTTAAGACAACTGGAGAAATTTGAATGTAGACTACATATAGATGATATTATTGAGTTAATATTAATTTTCTTAGGTGTGATAATGGGATTGTGGTAATGTAGGAGAATGTTCTTATTCTCAGTACTTGCGTGCTGAAGAATTTAGGGATGAAGTGTTATAATGTCTGCAATTTTCTTTTAAGTGGTTGAAAGAGAGAGAAAAGCAAGCCGTTAACAATTGGTAAATCTAGGTGAAGGGTGAAAAAAAAGATTTAAGAAAACCTCAGTGCAGTCTATTTCTTCATTACTTCACCAAACTTTTTTTTGCCATGACCCTGGATAGCTTTATACTTATAAGCATAAACTGTGCTTCTTAATGTGCTAAACTAGATTGAAATCTTTAAAAGCATCATAGCAAGAAAATTGCTCTGCAAAGCTTTTTAGACATAAAAGAACTTCTAATTTGTGTAGGAGTATAGGTGAAGATAATGGTCAAGTGAGAGAGAGAGCCACGAAATTGTAAAAAGAACACTTGCCTGGGAGTCAGAAGACCTTTGGGCCCAGCACCTAACCACAGGAGATGTCAGTTTCCTCCAGTCAAGTGGGGCTAATGGTATCGCCTTCATCATCCTACTATACAGGTACAGGAGAAACAGGATGTGAAAAGTCTTTACAAACTGGAAACAGACATGCAAGTGAAGGGATGCCATAACGATGTCCTATGAGCAGTAAGTTCTTGAACTTTATTTTACCTAACAAGCAACCGGGAAGCTTGTTAAAAGTGTAGATTCCCAGTCCTGCCCTCAGAGATTCTGATTCAGTGGGTCTGGGTTGGGGCCCAGAATTTGCTTTGTGAAAGCAACCCAGATTCTCTGGTGCAAGGGATTGCAAAACTACACTTAGAGAACTGCCTTTGGAGGTACTGTGATCTAAAATCCTTGCTACTCAATGTTTGGTCGCTGGACCAGCAACATCACTAGTACCCGGGAAGTTGTTAGGAATGCAAAATCTGGTCCCACTCCAGACTTACTAAATTAGAATCTGCATTTGTAACAAGATGCCCAGGTGATTCCTCTGCACATTAATGTTTGAGAAACACTAATCTAAATGGCAAGACTGAGTGGTGACCTCTCTTTTTTGCCCTGGTCACTGATTCTCAGCTTGCTATGGGACAGAATTGGGGTGCCACCTTTGTGTTGTTGACACCTTTAACCTCACTTAGCTCTTCTCTCTGCTTCTCTTTGTTTCTGGCTCCTCAGTCCTAGCAGATCTTGATAAACACAACCAGCCAATCAAAGTGCTTCTTTTCTCCCATGCCGTAAACAGACTAACCAAAGCATACTGACTTGGGATCCAAATCTAGTTAATCTAGGTATGTGATTTTTTTTTCTTTTTATTATGGTGAAATAACATAAAATTTACCATTTTAACCATTTTAAAGTGGATGGTTCAGTGACGTTAAGTACATTCATATGGTTGTAAACCATCTCCAGAACTTTTGGTATGTGCATTTTGAATGTCACTTAATGTCTCCAAGCTTCATTTCAGTATCTTTAAAATATGGATAATATTCCCTACTCTTGCAGAGTATTTTAAGAATTAAATGGAA
The DNA here is from genome assembly GCF_020826845.1 of Diceros bicornis minor. NCBI lineage: Eukaryota > Metazoa > Chordata > Mammalia > Perissodactyla > Rhinocerotidae > Diceros > Diceros bicornis. The sequence continues at coordinate 10,332,607 of NC_080767.1, read as the reverse complement.
TAATATATGAAATGTGCCTAGGACCCATAGAAGATATTCAATAAATGCTAATTCCTTCCTTCCTTCCATTTGAAGTAGGTTTTTAGACAGCCCTGAATGTCTACAACAGATATCATCTACTGAAATCAACTGATAATTTAAAAAGCATATACAAAAAATCTACATATTCTGGGCACATTATTGCCTTAGAACAGGGCAACAGAAGTATTCTGTAATCTATAGAATTGGACAATTTGAAACAGCTAAAGTAAACAGCAGCCAATTACATTTTGTTGGGAAAATTACATATTGGGAAGCAACAACCCTTTTGTGCCCATTATATAGAAAGTCTTGTATTGACTATATTTAGATTGTTTCATAAGCAGCTTAAGTACAATCGTTATGCTAATATCAATAACTTTAACAAATGCTGCTTTCAACCTTGGGGCTGATCCACTTGATGCAGCACTTGAATTCCATTTATGTACACACCATCTTTAGGAGAATGCTAAATTGAAAACTTGGGTTATATGCAGTGAATTGAAAAGATTAGTTTAACTTCAGAATTAGACTAATTAGAACAGGGAAAAGGAATTTAGAGATCCTCTCCTCCAGCACCCTTACTTTATAAAAAAAGGAAATTAAATTAATATCCAGAGAGACCTAGTAACCTACACTCAATCATATGATGAGTTACTAACGAAGCTGGGACCAGAGCCCAGGTTCCAGGAGCGCATCCTGGTGTCACTTCACCTTGAAGAATGTGTGACACTTCAGCAGTGTAGGTGACGGGAAGGGGCTGTAGACAAGCCTCCAGGTAGAGGGATCAATGGAAGTAATTTCACAGAGCCTAGCTCTGAAACCGAGAGACTGATACGTGTCTTCAGGGAGTGTTCTGGAGTGGAGAAGCTGGAAGGAGAGATTAAGATGAAGTTTTGTGATGGGAGAAGAGAGTCCAAGACATAATATCGAAAGAAAGGCTTAAGGATTTTTGGGGGTTTTGATTTTATAGTCTATATGGCTCTTCCATATTTGTATTCTCATGTAGTCATTATAGCAAACTCAGGAAGCAGGTATTTTACAGACGATAGTCTAATAGTCAGGAGGTCATGTTCTTTGCAAAGCAAAGATTTGAACTCAGGCTCTGAATAAAAAGGCTGTGTATTCTGATTCTTAAAAGCATGAGCTCTGGAGCCAGGCCCCTTGGGTTCAAATCTGTCTGGCCCCATTTAGAAGCCATATAAGGGAAAAAAATAATGGCTGAAACTTACAGGGTTTATGTGCCAGGCTCTGTTCTAAATACGTTGAACTAAATATATATTACTCATTTAATCCAATATCCATTGATTTTTTTTTTTCTGGTGAGGAAGATCAGCTCTGAGCCAACATCTGTTGCGAATCCTCCTCTTTTTGCTGACGAAGATTGGCTGTGAGCTAACATCTGTGCCCATCTTCCTCTATTTTATGTGGGACGCCTGCCACAGCATGGCTTGATGAGCAGTGTGTAGGTCCATGCTCAGGATCCAAACCTGCAAACCCTGGGCCACCGAAGCAGAGCTCGGAACTTAACCACTATGCCACCTGGCCAGCCCCCATATATTGACATTTATTCTATTATTATCACTATTTTGAAGCCTCCCTCCCCCCCTCAAAAAAAGAGAGAGAGAAAGGAAAGAAGAAAGGGGTGCCTCAGTTGAAGATGAGGAACAGGGATGCATTTCCCCAGATTCCCTGTTCCTTGATTTATAATATAATCTCAACTCCTTGGTAGCACACTATTAGTTCTCTTTCCACTTGTGATACCCTGGTAGATTAGATTATTGTGCAAAAATATTCACCTCCTCCCCTCACCTTCTTAGTAGGCATCTACTTTCTTACCCTTGACTTTGGGCTCAGCCATGTGACTTGCCTTGGTCAAGAAGATATTAGCAGATATAACCTTGAAACTTGAAATGTGCTTCTTCAGTTTGGCTTGCCCTCTTGTACATCTGCCATCACAGTGAGAAGAGCTTCCCCTGGGTAGGTCCTGCCCCTTCAGCCTGGGGATCAGAGTGACCACATAAGAGCAGATAGGCCCCAGCTACCCCCGAGATTTCCCAATGGCTGAGTGACTGCCCTCTAGTCCTGCAGAAAGGTGAATATCAGCCCATCCAAAGGCACTCTTCGAGACTCAAGGATAAGGATCTAGATCCAATGCACCTCACCAGCAGAGCACCAGCCTCTGAGTTTCCTTTTTGGTTACTCTGGAAGCTGAACCAGATGATGGGGCAGAAAAGGAACTGGTATCTTACCTTCTATTGCTACTTAAGTATTTCCACTATAACAAGTATCTTTTTGATTAAAAATAACCAATTTCTTATAAACAATGTTTGGAATTTTTTCCCCAACACACCCATGAAAGAGAAATCTCAGATCAGACTTAATTAAATCTCTTGGAAGTTTGCAGGAGTTAAGAAAGGGAGCCCATATTGATGATAGAGACCCCTCCACTCTGAGCCCTTTAATGAACATACATGGTTAGTCTTTTCCCCCCACACTGGCAGTGCTGTAAGGACATTTTCCAAGTGGAACTAGAGCTTCTGATCCTCTCAGAAGTAGCGGGTCACCATTTTGTCCATTCCAATCTGTGGCAACAGTGAGAGAACCTTCACGCCCAATCTGGGCATCTGGATAATGTAGAAACAGTTTTCCACCTAATGATGATAAATGCACTGTTAGGTTAATACTTGGCTTGCAAATCCAACAATTATATTGGGTAATAGAGGTTCAATAGATGTGTTCTTTAAAAATCTTATGTAAATCATCCTTCTATAAATTGAATCTCATTCTAAATGCACCAAAGGGCTGTTTAAGGAAATGCCAAGTTGAAATTTTTCACAAGGAAAATAATCACACTCTTGTATTTGTTATGGAATTTTTCTATACTGGGTGTTCCTAAACCATGATATACCTGGGGTACTTTCCCTACAGGGTAACATCTCTGCAGAAGGACATCCATATCATAATGACAACAGTCATGTTAAAATGCTTTACATCACTCTTTATTTCAAAAGTGCTTTACTAACAGAGACTAATCTTCACAACATTCAAGGGAGGTAGATAAGTATTACACCACTTTCACAGATGGAGAAACTGAGGAAGAGATTAGTAAATTGTGTTGAAGGGCATAATATATGGCACAATTAGGAAAAGAATTTGTTGCAGTCATGGATCACTGGCGACCTTTCCTGTGACTTCTGAGTCCCACCAACACAAGTCACAGGTGCAGCATGGAAGCAAGTCTAAGGCTACACTTCACCTGTTGAGACCAGATGTTGAATATGCCGCCCTTTGGCAAGTATTTCCCTCACACACATTCTCACATGACTCCACCTCTAAAGCAGAGGAGAGTGGGAGCTGTTGTGGGTGCAGAAGGAAAGGCTGGAGAAACAGGGCTGGGAAGGAGGAAGACAGAAGAGAAAATACCAACTGATATCAAAGCAAGGGCGAGGGAGAAGAGGAGGACGAGCTGGGAAGCAGCCCAACAGAAAGGAAAACCACAGCAGAAAAGAAGTGTCATTCCATTTGAAAAGCTCAGACATCCAGAAATGTTATTAGAAAGGTAATTCTTAGCAATGACATTACAGAGCCACTCTTCATGGCTTTGCCAAATATAATTATCAGGTCCTTCCGACATTCCCAGGAGGCAGAACCATTCCTTTCCCCTGGTCCAGACCAAGTGCTGATATAATTGACCTGACACTGCAGAGGCTGTTGACAACTCAAATGTACTCTTCCACCATGCCATCTCTCTTTCTCTGTTCTCTTTCTTCTTTAAAAGAAAAAAAAAAAAAGCCAATGCATTTTCAGATTCTCCCTGAAAAATTCCTAAAATATTTCCTACATATTTGATGCATAATAACATAGGATTCCATGTTTGCGTTTTGTAAAGAGGCTGTAATAGGCATACATGGGGATTAACAGCCCCTGTCAGCCAATGCTCCTTTATATAACGAGACATTTAAAAAAAAACTGAAATTTGTGGATGCCAACTGTCTAGAAAAGGATTGAAGCTCGAGGTAAATAAATAATCTTTTCTGATCTTTCTAGTGTGAAGTCATTATAAGAGATGACGACTGACGCACCACCAGCTGCGATGGAGATACGTATGGCAGAGGCAGCACCAAATGAGTGGGTGACAAGGACCCAGCAGGGAGGGGTTAAAGTGTCAGATGAAAAGGTGGAGGAGGCAGCACAGGCAGCTGACGAGGCAGAAGTCAGAGCAAAGAGGTGACAGCCAAAGAGATGGGGGAGATGCTGGAGTTTGAGGCTGAGTGGGAGGCAATGGCACTAGTTTGTGTGTAGGCCTCTCCGAGGACAGGTCAGAGACAGAAATGCATCCTTCATTTCATTCGGCAGCATCATTCTTTCAGGCAAATTTACAAATTTACCCCTCCTCTCCAACAAAAGCAATCAGCTGCCATGCCTCCCTGATTCCACTTCTGCAATGCCCTTCACATTGGTCTCCCCCGTTTTCACTACAGCCTCCTCTAGGTCCTCCTCTCATCTCATCCTAACCAGGGCCAACCCTTCTACCTCATCTCCTGGATTCCAGTCTTCTCTAAACTCAGTTCCATCTTCCAATCTTCCTCCTGGAGCACAGTTTTGATCACATTACTGTCCAATTTGGAAATTCCTGTGTTCTCACTACCTCCCAATTATGTGTCTCAGCATCTGGAATCTTCAACAGGACTTTGCACCTAGCGAAGTTCCTCTCCTTTCCAAATCTCCACCTGCCAAAATGCCAACTCTAAAGACTCAGTTCAAATGCCACCTCCTCAGGGAGGCCTTCCTTCAAGCTTCTTAGTTCTCTGTTCTGAGCTATAAATGCACTTGAAGACATGCACTGAGCAAGTACGTGACAGCTGTGTACAAGCCTTACCTCCCCTACTGGGCTGTGTCCATGATTTGGCAGGGTGGGGGATGGTGAACTGTGTCTTAATATTTATCTGTCAATTCTCTACAGCACCTACCAAGAAACAGTTATTGCATTTCCACCTCAGGTAAGGAACTGCTCAAAAGTGAAATGAATTGGGATGTACCTGTTCATGAATGGACACACTACAAGTCCCTGTAGATGTGAGCTGGCTCTCAGGGTAAAACAAACCCATGATATAGCTTTGAGGGATGGGGCAGGGCAGGCAGGTGGGGCTATCCATTTTTGAGTCAAGAAACCTGAGACTCAGCCATAAAAAAAGACAAAATCGTCCCATTTGCAACAACATGGATGGGCCTGGAGCGTATTATGTTAAGTGAAATAAGCCAGAAAGAGAAAGACAAACACTGTATGATCTCACTCATATGTGGAATATAAACCAACACATGGACAGAGAAAACTGGACTGTGGTTACCAGGGCAGTGGGGGTGGGGGGTGGGCACAAGGGGTGAAGGGAGTCATATATGGGGTGGTGGACAAACAAAAATGTACAACCCAAAATTTCACAATGTTAGAAACCATTAAAACATCAATAAAAAAAAAAAAAAAAAAGAAACCTGAGACTGAGGTTCTGCTTTGCCATTCACTAGCTATGGGCCTGGTGCCACGTGGTTCTTCTCTGAGCATCATTTCCTCACTTCTGCATGACCTCACAGGATTCAAGATCAAATGAGACACATTTGTGAACTCTACACCAGTGGTTCTCAACCTTAGTTATGTATCAATCCCCTATAAAGCTTCGTAAAATGTAGAGGACCAGGCCTCAACCTAGGTCAACTGAATCAGAATCCTCTGGGAATGGGACCCAGTGGGACTACTTATTTATAAAGCAGTCTTTCTAATGCATAGCCATGATTGAAAACTACTGTTATAAACTCATAAATACCATTAACAATAGAACAAGATGCTTTAGGCTGCTGGTTTAATTATCCTTTATTTGTTCAGTTAGGAATTAGTTTGATGCTTTTATAGTTCCATTATGTGTATGAGCATTTTTTGTGTTGTTCTACATTGTTGTTTGTGTGCTTAAGTGGTAAATTCTGAGAGAGAGAATAATATCCGGCTCACTGCCGTACACAAAAATGTACCTAACCCAATTTTCTCTTTTTTTTTTTTTTTTTTTTGAGAATAAGTAAAAACTTCAGAGGGTCCTCTAAAGCCTTGCTACACAGAAGCATGGTGACCAAACAGCACTGGCAAAACCTGGGAACTTGTAAGAAATGCAAAATCTCAGGCCGCACTCCAGAATCTGCATATTAACAAGATTTGCAGATGGATCAATAGGGGAAGCAAAGACTAACTTTTCTCAGTTCACATCGGTGTTGAGGGCCTGCTGGTCCCCAGACTAATCCCTAGCGTGTTGGAGGGCATGGAGAGTCAAGTTTTGTCTCCCAGAAACCATTTAAGCTTGGGACTTTATCCAGAAGCTGCTTCTCTAAAGGGTCCATTTGGTAAAAACTAAGTTAAGAATACAAATCCTTACAAAAGGATCCTTCCTTTCAAAGAAGACTAGTCTTCACAGGGTTCCTTTAAATAACCAGTTCCTCTAAGACATTTAAAATATCAGTGTATAAAATAAATTGAGATCCATTTAAGTTTTATGCAGTGCACAAATAATGAGTATACATGTACTTCACTGAACTTACAGTCCCCAGGACCCAAATTCCAAAATTATGAAGGAGAGAAGCTTAGCCAATGCAGTAAACAATTGCTCCCTGTTGACCCATGCCCTGTGGGCAATTATGATGTTAGCAGTACCCATCCAAGACTCTGCAGACCACACCATAGTCAAGGACTTGTAGCAGATTCTGAACATTATCTAGACCATCTCCCTTGTTTTATGGACAGGAAACACCACGGCCAAGGACTAAAAGGAATTACCCAAAGTCACACAGCACTTGAGGCAGAACCAAGCTCAGTATTCAGGCCCTGACTCCTAGTCCTACACTCCGTATGTTGCCTCTGCCACACGCACTCCTCCTTCCCCCAATGCGGCCTTGAAATCTCATTCTCAGAATTGCTGGCCTGCTTTGGCACTGAAATGTCACTTTGCTGCTTCTAGCTACTGCTGGGCCCAACTCCCAGGGCTGTTTCTAACACCAAGCTACAGGAGAAGCCATCTCACAGCTCAATCAGAATACCCACTTAAAGTCAACGCATGTTTCCAAATATATTGGTAATGGATTCTTAAAAAGATCAATGCTAACTGTGTAATGCAAACTACACAGCATTACTCTGAGCCAGCACCACGAGCATGGTGAGGGAAGGACCTTCGGTGGCTAAAGATGAAAAACAAGGGCAAATGATGAACTCAGTAGTACGAAGTTGGGAGGAAACTACAGAGGGAAAAGGCAAAAACCGGAACGCAGTGGGGGAGGCAGCACCTTTGAAAAACATACACAGTGTGACTATAAAATTGCAAGTCTTTTCTTTTAATAAAACAAGCACAACAGGACAGGACACAGAAATCTAAATGAACATTTCTCCCTCAAAGTAGTTACATCCTTAGTTCCAACAAAGCCACCACTGTTGGAGACATTATTTGGAACTCCTCTTTGGGGAAAGGAAGGCCTTACAACGCAGTTTTGAGCCGCATTAGAAAATATCCTTCCATACACTGGGCTGTTTAAAAACAGAAAATCCACACTCAAAGGACACTGAAAAAATGAAAAAGGTGCTGCAGCTCTCATGGAGGTTCCCTAAAGACCTCTAGCAAGTTCTGAGCAACAGCATCCCCACCGGAGACATGGGTGGCCTCCCAGGACGGCCACTTTCAATGGGAGGGCATTCACTTGGATAGAAAAGTTCTAATGTCTATTAAAAAAAAAAAATCAGCCACACTCCTTTATAGTCACACTTGCATTTGGTTAAAAAAATACAACAACAACACTCACACATGGTTCTTGTAGGAATTCTAAGTAAGAGACATTACATTCAGAATTATAGCACGCGTCGTGATCATTTTCAGAAGACTCTAACAGCTTGTTTGCCACTTAAGGGGTACATAGGGTGCAGCTGTTTACCTGAATGTTTTCTTAAATAAGTGACTACTACCACTCTAATTTTCCTAGTTGTAGCTGTTACAGGTTACTGACGGCAAGTTCGTGTTCCAGACTTTCTTTGCCAACACAGATTAATTACAAGGGAGCTGCCCCCACAGTCTTAGGGTGAATTGGGAAAGGGCCGGTTAAATGAGGAAACAGGCCACTCCTTGGTAAAAGTTTGTAGTTTTCTTTCCCAATACATCTTCTTTTTATTCAGAACTTCCATTTTTATCCTGTGTTCCTCCTCTGCCATCTCACACTCTCGCTCTATCTGCTGGATTTTGGCCACATGCACCTCATTCATTTGTATCAGCTGCAGCTGTAAGATGGACATTTGTTGATGGTGTTCTTCCTCATGCATCTTTTTTAAAGCACCTTCCTGAGAGGTTTTGCTCCTGTAGTTTTTATTGGCTGTTATTCTGACAGCTGAACACGAGGGTTCAGGTTGAGAGGTCCCCTCACATACTGGAAAATGTATGAACTCTTTCTCATCATCGCACAGTTCTCTATTTGAAACAGCAAATGATTCTGAAAAACAGTAGCAGAAAACATATGTTCAAAGATTTTACAGGCAGAGAGTAAATCAATCCTATTTCAAACGACAGGGTCCCCCGTTACAGGATGTATCTGAAATAGCATCTGCTCTGGTCTGCATGCCTACAGGTACCCTTGCCACACCTGACTTTTTAAAAACCCATAAATCAAAGCAATTTTCCCTTAAGAAGTCATGGTAAAGGGTTTCGTCATGTATTCTCTAGAACTGTGAACTACGGGAAGAGTAGTCAGAGACTGCGCTTATCAAGAATCGGAAACCTTGTTATGTTGATGTAAGTTCCAAAATGAAGTGTGCACAACTCCAAATGAGCAGACCACAGTACGAGGCCAACAGTAGGTTTTCACATTAAGTTCTCCCTTGGTCTCATCACCCTTTCTCAGTTTCTCACTCAGCCATGAACACTTGTTCAATCTCCACAAGAGCGCCATTGTTGTTTCCTGCTCCAGGTCTTAGCCCTAACCCTGGAAAGCCATCTTACAAATGTCCTCCCTTGAAAGACGAGTCTCCCTGGCTTAACTTCCTCGGCACACCATTTCTCTTCAGTCTCCTACATCTGGCTGTTATCTCCAGCACTGCCATCTGGGGGTCAACATTCAGATCTCAAAGACACTTTTCAATGTCCCTCTTATGTAACCTCTCCCTTGTTAATAAACAACAATTTATTAACAATGTCCCTCTCCTTATGTAACTTGACAATCCTTCTTGAAATTTCTTTCCTCTATTAGCTTCTGAACCATCGCTCTCTCCTAAGTTTTCCACAGCCTCCTCTCTGACTGCTCCTTCTCAAGTCTCCTTAAAGGACTCAGACTCATGCTCCACCCACCTCTCACCTTTTAATATTCCCCTCGGGTTCCTGTCTTTGGCTCTGTTTTCAGTCCACCCTAAGTAACCCTCATAATCTGGTTCCAAACTTCCTTTATCTTTCTTCCCTTACTCTTCAAAATACTCTGTGTGCCCATCGATCCTACCACAAACTACTCACATTCTTAAAGGCCATGCTTTTCTTCATAATTCTTCAGCCTGAAGTTGGGCTCACTAATCGTCCTCCTCCCACTCACCCAAACACACACTCCTCCTCCCATCTCCCTTTTTCAACCTCTCCCCTTCATTCAGCACCAATGCCACTTGCTCTGCGAAACCTCAGCTCTCTCCTTTCTCTATACTGACTCTTCTGTTACAGCACTTAACACACACTAGTATTATTTTGGGACCACGTCTTATTCATTTCTTTTATCTGTGAGACCATTACTTTGCTTGGTACACAGTGGATACCTACTAAATATTTATTGGCTGAAGCTTTGAACACAAGGGGAAAAGAGCTTATGGATACAAAAGGATGCCACTTTTGGTAGTGCCACGTTTGCACTCGTTATTTTTCTAGGGCAATAACATTAGTATCAATTCAAGATTTTCAACAAGGAAACCACTAACTTCACTAACCTACCGAGTCTTCTAGCTGTGACTCCAAGGCTTTCTTGGGAAGCTTTACATTTCCAATAATGAGAATCGTCTCCTTGGAGAAAAATAATATCAATTTATTAACAGAGTTGATTACATTATTAGGTTCACTCCGTTATTCCAGAAGATGGGATGCTGGGAATGTTAATGGCTACTGGGGGAAACTTAGCTCGTAATACTGTTAATAAAAGGAAAAGGGCTACTGTTTAGCTTATTTCACTCCAAGGGGTTAGGTAACAACCATAACTAGTCCCTAATTAAGATTAAAGAAAGGTAAAAATCTTACTTTTGAAAGAGAAGGTTAAAAGTACTTCTGTGTCATCCAGAGATAATGAAAATGTCTCCCTAGGAAACTTCCCCAACTCCAACGGCTCTGGCCTTGATTAAATGTCCTTCCTTCATGCTCCCACTGCCTCCTGAGCCCACTCTGGCAGAGCACTTGATAAAACTGGTGGTTTAACTACCTCCCCTGCAAGTGTCTGAATACTTTGCAGACAGAGACTGCCTCTTGTTCATCCTCATGGAGAACCCAGCAGAGGGCCTGGTAGACTGCCGGGCAGGTGAGAAACGTGTGTGGGATGAACTGGCTGCAGTGGGTCACATCCCTCCCAACAGAGCACAACTATGTGGAAAGAACAGTGTTCTGAGCGGAGAGCCGAGGCACAGGACAAAGAAATGGGACAGGCTTAACATTGAGAATAGAGTCCCTCAGATGTGACCAACTGCAAAGAGGATTACCTCATCTGTTTCCTTTCTAGTCTTAGATCTGAAAGTGTCTTCTTTGAAGACTGAACACAGCAGACATTTTTTGGTACTTTTAGCCTCTTTTCTCTTTGATTTCATTTCAAAAGATAGTTCTGTACTCCTCTGAGTCTTTAAAGTTCATGCCCTCACAATGCCACTTATGTCTCCCAATTTCTAAATGCTCATTTTTATCTCAACAATTCTAGGCTTTAGGGGTCCAATGATGATAACGATGATGATGATGATGATGATGATGATGATGGTGGTGGTGATGATGATAGTGGTGATGACAGCAGCTACCATTTTCTGAGTAGCTAACCAGGCACTAGGCTGGTGCTTTACTACATTACCTCATTTAATTCTCACAATAACCCTCTGAGGGAGGTATTATTCTAGAAAACCAAATAATATCCAAAGTCATTTGGCTAGCTTAAAGAATCAGGACTCTAGTCCAGGTCTGCATGACTCCCAACTCCAAGCTCAATGACTACAACACCCAGCCTCTCACTACTTCACTTGCTCAGCTGATCACTTATGTATCTTAAAATGCAGCCTCCAAGTTGTATCCACTACAAAACCATCTATTATTAAGAATATGGGTGTATATTCCAAATTTTGATCTCCAAATTTCTCTCTAGAGCTATGAACATGAAGACAGTATGTTCATGCCCGGGAGCGGAGAAATTACTCTACTTTAAAACTATTTTTTTTAGTTTAAACATATGCCAACACATACATTTTAAAGAAAGCAAGCCAGGCCTCTTAAGAAGACTCTGGTAGAAGCTGGGGCTTAAAACTAGAGAAGCCCAACGGAGTAGCTAATTAACTTTCATACAAATATTAGCTCTGATGAATGGAAGCCAGTGTTCAGATGGGGAGAGTCTTCTCTAATTGGAAAAAGACTATCCTGGGAACGTAACCTGCTGCACACAAACGCTACATAATCTCTCCCCCAGGTAAAACAAAGCCACCCGAAGTAGAAAACAACTCAATCTTGTGCAAAATGGATAGGAAGGCCCAAGGGCCTTCCTGGGAATGGAGAACACAGTCAAGGGGGTATTTTTCCACTTGGACAATTTGAGTAAGTTTAATATCAGCAGGAAAAACCTACCATGGCAATAAAAGATGGGAAAGAAACTGTGTACAAGCCAAACCCCAGCTCTTCTCAACAGAAGAAATAGGGGTGACTGGGAAAATGGTTAAATAAGATGTGGTGCATGCATACTACGGAATATTATTCATCAAGTAAAAGAAACAAATTAGATTTGGGAATAGATCTTAAAAACATTCTAAGTGAAAAAAGGCCAAAAGGAAAAAAAAAGGAATGGTATGTATAGCACAATTTTTAATTTATGTAAATTTAAAATACATGCACATAAAACACCAATGCATGCTTTCAGGAACATTGAGAGACTACACAGCACATTGGAATTATTAGGGTGCAGGAGAAAAGAATGAAAGTGGTGAATGGGGATAAACAGGGAATAAATATGTAAGTTAACACAAAAGGGGGCTTTTCACGACCAATGGTGCTAGTGTGCCACGACTGGAAATATAACTCAGTCCCCTGTACTGGAGTCCCCACCCCAAAACAACAGGATGGAATTAAATAGTGATAATAATGGAATTTATTAAGAAATGTTTGTGTTAGTTAATTACAGCTTTGTGTATCCGGGTTTACATTATTCAAGTATAGCTTTATAGTAAATAATAGCATATGAAATTAAATATAAGTTCTCTTAAGATTTTGGAGTACTACTTGAAAGCTTAGTTTTCGTAAATATATTTGACATTAAGTCATCCTACACTTCCGACCACTCCTAGAAAATTTTGTTGGTTCCCCTAGTTTGTTCTGCAAATCTGTTCCCCAAAGATAATGGAAGATAAGTATCAAAGGCAAATTATCATGTATCATAAGTCTGCAGGGTATAAATTGTTTTAATATATTTAAGGGGAAAATACTGGTTTTTTGCAAATACTTTCCTAACTGTTAAACACAAATTTTAAGACTACTGTGCTCAAATACAGATTTACATTTCAAGAAAGTCATTGACAAAGCTAACAATATCTAGGGGACAATAATCAAGATGACGAAGTTGAAATCATCTCTCACAAAAAATAGTTGGAGGGAGGCCTCTAGTGGAATGCTCCTAGGCTCCATCCTGGTTAACAAATTCCAACAAATCTCTGAGCACCTAATTCTGTAACAGGCACTCTGTAAGGTGTTTAGAACAGTGCTGTCCAATAGAAATATAATACAAGCTACATATATAATTTTAAATTTTCTCATAGCCACATCAAAGAAGTAAAGAGAAGTGAAATTAATTTTAGTAATATATTTTTTAATCCAATATATCTAAAGTTGTGTCATTTCAATGTGTAATCAATATAAAAATTATTAGTAAGATATTTTACATTCTTTTTTGGTACTAAGTCTTCAAGATATGGTGTGTGTACTTATAGCACATCTCAATTCGGTCTACACACATTTCAAGTGCTTACTAGCCTCACGTGGCTTGTGGCTACTGTATTGGACAGCACAGAGTTAGAGATGCTAACTGAAGCAAAACACACACACACAGTCCCTGTGTCAAAATACACACAATGGAATAAGAGCCATAACCCTACAGCAAGTTTTCAACCTTTTTCCCACCAAGACCCAGAAGGGATGACTGACACTTTCACCTGTCGTCTTCTTTCTTGAAGGTAAACTGAAATACACAACGAGGGCAGTAACCTCAAAGCTGTCTTAATGTGTAGAAAGAGTTCCAGTACCTTAACTACTAGTGTTAACAGATTATTTTGGACACACCTCCCAACTGATAAAGCAGCAAGGTTCTCCACGACCCTCCAGATTTGACCTGGAAACAGGAACAGGCAGCATCTGGCTGTGCTTACTAATCACCAGCAAAAAGAGGAGTCTCATGTGTCGTATACGTACAAACATTCAATTTAGAATAAAACTCTTTTACAAGTGGGTCTCTAGCAAATGTCACTACAGGAAGGACACTGAGAATCCATATGTATTCCCTTCTTGCTGGAAATTTATAAATTGTGTTTATGCATAAATGAAGTACATCATTTCCTCGAAAAAAAAAGAGAAAAAAATTTGTGGAATGAACTTTCCAGATCCTACCCTAGAATTCCAAAATGGGGAAATAAGACTGTCTCCTTAGAATAACCCTACGAAATCAATACACAATAACCCAGATCAAAGATTTGCAAAGCTAACTGGAAGCAGTCTACACCAGCATCTTCCTTGGCAACATCTCCCAGGGAGCATAAGCAATTTGAAAAGCATCCCTGCTGATTCACCTCCCTCCCGCCCCCGGCACCACTCCCTTTGCTGCCTCACAGAGTATGAATGACTCCAAGGCCAGCAAGATGGAGAGGAACCGGCTGACGCTGTAAACATCTCCAAAGCAAGGACACTGTCAATTAGCAATGGGCCCCATCCGCCACAGAAGCAGCAACGGGGAGGAGGGGTAAGAGAGTTGGCAGTGTCCATAGAAACACTGGGTCTGCTGGGAAGTACCCTGGCTTGGGAACTCAAGAAACAAAATTCAGACACAGAGTTCCTACACTGGAAAATGGTGCGCGAGGTTCATGACATTAATGACTATGGTTGCCCCACTGGTTCCCTGGACTTAACCTTAGTCAAAAGATCAGCAGGCAAACAAAGTTCTGATCATAATTTAGGTTCCCAGGATGATCTGCCCTAGGGAAAAAAAAACGTGCTAATCAAAAACGTGTATTCAGTTCACTTGGTTCTTATCTTTTTCACTCTACATGGGTAACATTCTTGGTTTTAGACAGTTTCTTGAGACTTTTAATTAACCAGTCCCTCAGAGCTCAATCTACTCTGGGGACACTAATGAGTGAATTTCTCATCCTGCAAGCTAAGAATCAGATTTTCCTAGGCAAGTGCTTGCTGGGTCCTTGGAGCACCTTATGAGCAGCCCGCTGGCCTCCCCAGGAATCTTGTTCCTCTGCTTTAAGGCGTGTCTTCTGCAAACTGCAACGCATCTATATCAACTGGCCATTCCCATCTTAAAAGAGGCAGGAATTATTGGCAATTTATCTATATGCATTCCCACCCTCGTCTTGCCTGGAGGCATTTCAATAGCCCCTTCATTCCAACCTTTTAAAGCTATGATACACTGTCAATACATCCTTGATTACATGACAGTCTTTCCTTCCCTAAAAATTATGTATGGCATATTTTTCTTTTCTCAGTGGAAGTATATAAAAACTAAAATGAATTTTTTCCCAGAATGTCTCGAGTTCGCCAGAGTGCCACAAACCAAAAGTGTGGATCACAATATTACAACGGGTGGAAATGCTAGTTTTTAATCTCAGTGAATGCTGAATAGGTGTTTGCTATATTAGTCTCTGTACTAAATTCTTAAGTTTGAAATAATTCGCTATTTTAATGGGGCCTTTTGAGTGACTTAAGCAGTGTTTTGCACATAATAGGTCCTCAAAAATATCTTTTTGAAAAACTAAGATTGAGTGAATGAATATAACTCCTTAAACAATTCTCTAATTTAATATATTTGAGATAAGTTGAGATAAGCAACTGATGAACTTCATTAATAACAACTGTATTAATGTAGCGCCTTATTTTTCCTTATTCTTAATAAGAGATAAGAGAGATCTCTTTAAGAGAGATAACACGAGGATATAAGCAAGAACTTTTGTTTTTATGGACCATGTGACTTGAATGTCCTGTATAATCTGGAGATTTTGAACTGGGAAAGTCAAGTTTGATATCAAAGTTTCTTCTTTATAAAGTCCCTCAAAATTAAGGATTTTAAAATTAGAAGATCAAACAGGTACCCAGTGAGAACAGGCAAGCTGGCCTCAGGGACCGATACCTTGGGCGGCGGCATCAGCGGGGTATTCAGGCTCCTCGTCCGGGGGGCTCTGCAGGAAGTAGAGCTGCTCCGGCAGCATGGTGGCGATCTTCTCCTTCCCCAGGACGTGGGTGCTCAGCAGAGGACTGACACTGCGTTTCACTTTCTCTCTCCTCTCGTGGGCCATAATTTTTTTGGTCCGAGCCTTGATGTTCTCCCAGCACTTCTTCAGCTGTTTGAAGTCCCGCAGAGACACGCTGGGCTGCGAGTTGTACTCGTGGGCCAGCGCCTGCCAGGTACGCTGCTTGAGGGCGATCGTCCGGGCATCACTTTTCTTACATTCCAGGACATACTTGTACTTTTCTACTAAAGCAAGCAGGATGCTCTTTTCCAATTCCGAGAAGTATTTCGCAGGTTTTATAATTTCGTTGTTTTGCATTTTCCACTATATTTCTCCTGGCCGTTAGCTATCCTGGAAAAGGAAGTTTGAAACAATAATCACTAACTCCAGCAATAAAAATGTCAGCAAATTACTTAAGCTTAATCCCTGCCTTGATTCCCTTTGTCTGAAATACAGCACTTTCTTCTCCATTAATGTTGAATTATGATATTCTCAGGAAAACATTCAGAAGTGTACTAGGAATGGGGTTTTACTTCAAAGTAGATTTTCAAGTAGGTCCTTTGTTGGAGGTCTTGGCCATTCCGTGAATACCCGGTATGTAACAGCAAAAAAACAAAAGTGGAACATCCACGTGGAACTCTAATTTGTTAATTTATTTCTGCTTAATGTTAGGGAACTGATTATTCTCCAAATTCATAACGTAAGGCAGCTCTTAAACTAAACAGCTTTCTCAAAGTTCTGTCACAGCTGAACACAGAGAAGTACTGTGTAACCAAATATAACAGATAATGTAAACACTATCAAGATTTCAGAATCATCAAGAAATCACCCCAAAAGATCTGACATTTCCATCACTATGTCTGTGACCTTGTATAGGTCCATGTTCCTAGAGGAACCTCAGTTTCTTCATCTTTAAAATGAAGGCTTGGAGTCTGTGATCGCTAAGGTACAAGGACCACTTTTAAAAGTGTACAGTCCTATGTAAATAATTTATACAATTTCTGGTAAAAAGGCCTGGGTGCTTAAAGATGGAGTCCAATGCCCCTCTTTTCAACTGAGGGAACTAAGGGCCAGTAAGATGAAGTGGACTGCCCAAGATCACAAAGGTGGTGACTTAGAAAGTCAAGAACCTAGACTGTCCTAATAGTCTGGTATTCTTTTTTTTTTAACACATCAAATAATAGCCATTTTTATTATGCATATTCCTTTCAAGTCTTTGTTCACATTTTATGTTATCAATTTTATATTATTTACAATTTTTGAAATAACCTTTTCTCCATTTGTATCATTATTTTAGTCTATATAATACCTTTTTATATTTTTAAATAAAAATTATATTTAATATACATAAATTTGATTTCATACACATATACATGGTGAAATCATTACTACATTCAAGCTAATTAACGTATCATGTCTTCACGTAGTTACTCTTTTTTATGATGAAAGCACTTGAAATCTCCTCTCAGCCTAATTCCAGTGTTCAGACAGTAGTATGAACTACGGTCACTGTGCGTGTCCATTAGCTCTCTAGACTTATTCATCTCTAGACTTATTCATCACATAACTGCAACTTTGTACCTTTGACCAACATCTCCTCATCTCCCCCACCCCTACGCCCAGTCCCTGGTAACCACTGTTACACTCTCTGCTTCTATGAGTTCGAACAGTCTGGTATTCTTAGCATCATTTCACAACCATCTCTTGGGCTCTCACCTTGGGTGACTCCAAATTACTCAACCATGACTCCCTTAGGTCATCTTGCCATCCTCCCCACTGCTGAGCCAGCATCTTTCACACAATAGGTGTTAGTAAATGTCTCATTCCATTGAACTTACGGGCGTTTTGTGACCCTATACTTTTCCCACATCTTTCAATCACAGGAAGCTATCAACAAAATTAGTCTCTCAAATATGTTGTGGCAAGAATATCACTAAGCAACACTGAATTCAGCAATAAAGTGAGCATTGCACGGTTCCCTTTGTGGAAGGGACCAACACGCCCCAGTACTTCTTATGTTCTCCAAGCCTCTGATTTTTCAGAATAACAGGCAAGCATCAAGATACTGATGACGTAGTCCGTTTAAACTGACCAACCCGTATCAAAAGAATTAGAAACTAACTTGAAAGGAGTCCCACTGGCCCAAAACGGGACATATGAACATAGACAAGGGTGAGAGGTACACAGATTCATTAAATTATTCTCTCGATCTTCATGCATGTTTGAAATGTTCCATAATAAAAAGTTAGGGAAAAAAGGCTATGGCTTTTCAATTTACAGTATACTGATATAAAATCACACTATTACAAGCCAGCTATTCGTATATTATGCCTGGGGAGGCGTTACTGTAGTTATGAATAGCTGACATTTGTTACACCTGAGGCTGGAGGGGACTGAGCCAGATCAGAGAGCCTTAAAATTGAGGCCAAGGAGTGTGGGCTTTACAGAACCTGATCAGGGTCTCCCACTATGCACCACCTCCTCCCAAAAGTTAAAGTTAATGAAACACTAGTGTGATCAGTGTCTCCACACACCAGGTACCTTGTCTCATACTCATCGTGGGCACAGAGTATCAGAGATGGAGAGATTTAGACACAGGTCAAAGGTGGTTTGATTCTCAGATCTTGGGCAAAGCTAAATGAGGGGAAATTTATGTTTGGGGATATGTTCCTGCATCCCTAAATTCCCAGGCCTGTACTTCAATCATGTTGCTCTAATGTCCCTACAAGGACACCCAATCCAGGCCCTTTCTTCCCCAAAGATCTAAAATTAATTTTTCCCCTTCAACACTCTCCTATTCCCTACAAAATCGATGTTCCCCAAACTGAAATTTATTAACACACGCTCCTACCATATCTATATCTGCCAAGATGTCTGTGTCCAACTTTACTTTCTGTAGTTTTTATTATAAAATCAATAGGTGTACTGAATGTTCTTAAACTACACAGCTCCCAGAGCAGATTCTGATCCAATATTCCACCCCAACCCCCCTGCCCCAGGAGATGTCAATACGCCTACCTTCCCTCAGGCCCCCACTATACTTAAGAATCACTGCTATAACGATTGAGAAATCTGATTCACAAATGAAAAAGGGATTGTTCCTTATTTTATTCTATTATAGGTAATGCTGTTTTATTTAAATATATACATAAATTAATATATATTATATATTTTTTCTTTCTAAATAAATCTTTTTTATCTTTATTTCTTTCACGGTAATTGCCGCCACAAAAGATAAAAACACTTAAGACTTTTGTGACATCGCCATCTGTCCTCCAGAAATGGTGTACCAATTTACATTCCTACTAACAGCACAAGAGAATGACTGTTTCCCCACGCATTTACTCTTGCTGCTAACTTTTTTTTAAATCTATGCCAACTATGGAGGTGAAAAAGGTCATTTCATTGTTTAATTATATATGAACTCCAGCTCTCAAGCAAATAAGCCACACTCTGACTGAACAAAGTCCCTGTGATACTTGGAATTAAAATTACATGGAATTAATTCCAATCAATTTAATAATTCTTTGTCACAACGTGTGCAGTACCGCTAGCTGCCATCAGGTGGCGGTGGGCTCGTGGGGAGTCTCCATTCACAAAGGATATTGCCCTAAGTATGGCCAGTTGAGTCTAATAATAGCAGTAATAACAATAGCAGATAACTTTTATTGAGCCTTTACTGTGGGTTAGATGCTATACTAAGTGCTTAATATGCACTATATCATTTAACCCTCCAAAAAAAACAGCCCCTGAGAACATCATTTGTTACACTACAATATTTTCTGTTTAAAAAAAAAAAGCTTTATTAAAGCACCAGAAAAAATTACACAACTGCTCTCAAAAGCAAATACTCAGAATTACCAACACCTGGGGACCATTAATAGCCTATTAACTCAACTGTTATTTAATCACTCCCTAAGTAAATCCAGAGCTACCAATTTACTTTGCTTAATTTTGTAGAACAGCAGGCCTCCCTGGGCCATGTGGTTGCCTCCTGCAGGGAGTCTGGTATGAGACAGTGTACCCCAAAGGTGCCCTGCGGATTCCCAACAGCCTCATGAAGTAGGCTGTTATCCCCACTAACCAATTATTATTCCTGTTTCCCAGATAGGAAGAGTGAGGCTCAGTAACTTGCCTGTGGCCACACAAATGGTAAATGGCAGAACCAGGATTCAAACCCAGGCCTGACACCAATGCCCATGCTGCTCTCTCCTCTGCTCAGCGCTCTTCTTTCATACCTGGTGACAGCCTTTAGCATCCCTGCTCATATTACATGTCAATTAGCCATCTAACTGTCAGCAGGGCAAGGTCCTAGGGCAGAGCAGCTTCCGGGGAGCTGTGCCTGCTCTGTCCTCTCCATTTGGCGGCTCTTGTCCTGCCCTCCCCTCCCCGCCTCGATCACCCCTGCCCTCTATGTCTCAAACCTATGGCCCAGGACTCCCACTTCCCCCATCCCCTCCCAGGTGTACCTCTCTCAGTCTAACCAGAGCTCTGAAATAATTTCCGCTGTTGACCTGATAAGAATGTATGTTTGAAAAGTAACTGTAGCGATAACATGGAGCTTTAAAATGGCCCACGCTCAGGGGAACCTGACATTCTGCTTGAGCACCTGACTGACAGTCCTAAGTAAACAAATACCTCCCAAGGTAAGAGAGCTCCCGGTGAAGCTCATTAATAGAAACTTCGAGGCTAGAAAGCACATTCTAGCTTAAAACTACTCAGCAATGTCCGTAATCGGTTAGAGATGACAACATAACAAGCCTTCCATGCTGCATTAGCTGTTAGACTTAGGCTGGTCTTCCCTGCCCCCAACTCTGCTCATCCATAGATCATCTTTTTTGTCTGCCGTTCTGCTAGACACAGTGCCAACTGTTCTTATGCATCGTGGTGGTGCAAGAAGCAGCCCAGTGACCCTCACATAGCGGACCCTTGGCAAACATTTATGAATGAATACATTTTGCTATAGGCGTAAAACTGCCTACCACGTACAGAATGAGTATCATGCATGATAAAACAGTACACTAAAAGCTGCATACAAGTAAAAACAGTCAAATAAAATAGCAAAATCCAAATGCAATGGAAGTTATCCTTGGGCTAGGCAAAGACTCACAGACAGCACTACATAAAAGATCGCAATTCCAACACCATAAAAGAACAAAGAAGAAACAATCAGCACAATTCCCAAAACCCTACGATTGACTACATCACCAGAAGATTGTAGTAAGTATACTTACTATCCACCTTAAAAGAAAAATCCATCTGTTATGAACTGAATGTTTATATCCCCCCAAATTCATATGTTGAAGCCCTAAATCCCAGGGTGGCTGTATTTGGAGATGGGGCCTCTAGGGAAGTAAGTAAGGTGAAATGAGGCCATAAGAGTGGGGCCCTGGTTCAATCTCTCTCATTCTCTGTCTCTCTCCCTCTCCCTAAGGCCTCACCAAGAGGCCATGTGAGGCCACAGAGTTGGCCACCTACAAGCCAAAAGAAGAGGCCTCAGAATGAAACCTACCTTGCTGGCACCTTGATCTTGCACTTCTAGCCTCCAGAACTGTGAGAAACAATTTCTGTTGTTTAAGCCACCCAGTCTGTCGTATTATGTTATGACAGCCCAAGCCAACTAACACTAATTTAATACCATTTAATAATATTGTAAGTCCACCAAGGGTCAAACTAAGTCCTAAAATTTGAGCAAAGACTAGAGAATCTTGGCCAGATTTTACTTCTACTGCCCTTTGTGGAAAAGAGAGTTCTTTGAAGCCAAAATTCAGAATAGGAACCATGACTGAAAATCTGTGGCACTGAGAGCTCAGTCAGATGTCCGGATATTAATGAACTACTGCTCTTAAAGTGAAGTGAAATAAACCAAGACACGGAATGCAGAAAACCTGGGCTCAAATCCTGACTTCAGCACTCACGTAGCCGCGTGACTCTGGGCAAGGCAATTAACCTCCAATGCTTCATCTGGAAAATGAGGTTTATACCTGCTACTCTGCCTTACTCCTGTCCTGCAGTGGGAGTAAAGCAGCAGCACAGACTAGAGCTTCAATAAATCTGAGTTCTTTCCACCCCTCCCACCATATTAAACTGCTTCCAAACACAGAACAGTGGTCTGTATACAATAGATACTCAAATACTTATTTGCTCTTTAATTTCATAGACACACAATTCAACAAATATGTAATGAACCCCTGCCAGAGGCTCAGTACTGTCCCAGAATATGTGGGAGATACAAAGAGAAGCTGAACCCTAGAGCCTGAAAGGAGCACTGGCGTGCAGACACAGATAACTAAAACAAGAAGCACACCGACACGGACGCTGTAATAGAGGACAAAGGGCCGTGGGCGTTCAGAGCAGGGAAGAGGTTAATTTGCACTCTTCATGAACACGAGGACATCTGAGCTAGATCTTTAAGAATGTAGAGGATATGAACAGAGAGAGCTGAAGGAGATCATTCAGATAAATAATTGATGAGAAAGGGCCTGGGCTCTGAGTGGTGATGATGTTAACAGAAAGGAGGATGTGCACACCAGAGAGTGTTTCAAAGCGAGAAATGACCAGGACATGTGTGTGTCCACACTAGGGCGGGGGATGAAGGGAAGGCAGAGGCCAGGAGGGGACACGAGGATTAACCGAGCAGCCACTCTGTGCAGGCACCAGAGAGAGGGGGACTCCTTAAGATTGGGGAAATCATAGTCCAATGAAGACATAACACAACATAGCATATTATGGGACGGGCTGGTGACGAGCCATTGTGATAAGCACCGAGACAGAGATGTGCCCAGGGACACTACTCCAGGATTGGAGGGATCTAGAATAAGAACGTAATTCCTACTAGCATTGATTGGAATTAGAATTAGGATTAGAACAATACAGGGCCATGACTGGGGAAAAAACTGAAGGAAGGAACGTGTACAGAAAGGCTGGGTGAGCTGAAGGAAATGTAGCACCCATCCCTGAAGGAGGCCTGGCAACAAGTCATGGGTGAGGAGTGCTCTAGAGAGATGAACGGCTATTTCCTATCCTGGCCCGCTGACTCCCTCTCCTGACTCAGCATCCCCAAACAACCTTTTTTGGAAGCAACATAGATCCTAACATGTTAAAACTAAAAGGGGACCTCAGGCTAATCCTCTCACTTGACAGATGAGGCAACTGAGGCCCAGCACAAAACAGGGGGCTTCCTGGGGCCCTAGTAAGAGAGGGGGGACTAAAGCAAAGTGTCATCCTTCGTTTTCAACCCCTCCTCCCACATCTCCTCTTGGGACCCTCTCACCATCAAGATGCATTTTGCTAATACCTTAAGCCTTCCCCTGATATCCCATCTGAAAACTTGTTTTGTAACATTAGGCAAGTCCCCTTTCCTCCCCGACTGTCGATTTTTCATCTCTAAATCATAAGCTAAAGCGGGTTTTCTCTTAAGTCCCACCCAGTGCTGGCAGCCTATGTTAGCATCGCCACTACAACGGTTTTCCTGCAACCTAATTTCCACAGTTCTCTGCCAGATATGCCTAGATGGTATTTTCTGATTATTTATGAGGCTAGCAGAGCTACCAGCCAATGAAAGAGAACATGGCAACAGAATAGAGACCTCAGCACTTGAGATGATTTAAAGCCCATACCTAGGTTTAACTCTGTAGGTTAAGCAGTTCCAGCTGAAATATCTAAAGCAGGTGAGCCATCTGTTCGCTACTGTAGCCCCCGCTCCCTGAAAAGTGCCTGGTACACAGTAGGCACTCGACAAATATTAGTGGAATATATGTTGAAACTAACCTGCTCGCCATTTGCGTTTTTTACTAATTATATCTATATGTTCTACTATGTAAAATTTTTCCTCTTTTAAAGGATTTATCATAACAAAAATCATTTCCTGGCTTCTTCTTGTAAATACTATTGTATTGTGTGCCAAATTTTTAAAAGCCTCACTATGACTATGATGTCTTCATGATTTCGTTTTATCCAGAGGCAAGAGTCATCGGATATTCTTCTTCCCGTGCCCACCTTCTCGCATGCTCAGATCTGTCTACCCAGGATAGCCACTCACCTGTGCCCTCTCCGTCTTCTTTCCTTCCTTCAGAGGGCTTTCCAGTCTTAAACCTAGCACTGAACTTGCTTCCTCTAATGCTCTCCCTCCTCCTCCCCTTCACTACCCACTCCAGGCAGCCACGAAACTTGAAAGTGTTTATTTTCACCATCTGTGCCTGAGTGTGACTGCGAGCAGAACCAGTCTTGTGTTTAAGGCAAGAGCTCCCACCTCCTGTCCTTCCACCCCTCACAGTCCCCTCTATAAACCACATGAAGGTTCCTAAGAGTCCCACCCTTCCTTCCCCTCCCCCACGGCTCCACCGTAAACCATGTTCCCACCCTAGTCTTCCTGAAATTCCCTTGGAACCATTATTAAAGTATCCTCCACAGAAAGTGCTTTCACAATACACCAAGTCCCCTGCTGCAGGTGTTCCCACTCAGCCTGCTTCTCGCCTGTGAGCACTCTCCTCGACTCCCACCACTTCAGCAACCATCGCTCTCAAGTCTTGGGGCCAAGGGTCCCAGTGTTTACCTCTTACTGCAGCACTCAGAATTACTTTGCAATCTATGCACATCCTCAGGGGTCTCCCCTATCCGAGGGTGAGCTCCTGGGGCTTGGAACTACCTTTTGTTCGTATCTTTAGCACACAGTAGATTCTCTGTGCTTGTTCAAAAGAAAGTAGGGGTGTCAGGGGAACCCTTCTCTCCAGCTCTATCCTCTCTTCTCAGCACCACACAGAGTTACAGTGTCTACCAGCTGCCTCTATCTAGCTGTCCATTATGGGCATCTCAGAAATCTCCAATTCTACATAGCCAAAAGCAAACTAATTATTCCCCTACCCCTAAACTCCTGATTTCTAATGATTTCCAGCACATTAACTTGGCCCAAAGCAGAAACCACAGCATGGTCTTCCATCACAGGTAATCAAGACCTACTGTATGCCTTACCACATTATCTACTCTCTCCTCTCCCATCCTCATCGTCTATGTCTGAGGTCAGGCCCTAGTCTCCCAAACAACCTCCCAGACTTCCAGCCCCTCTCTCACACAGCAACCAGAGGGATCTTCCTAAAACACAGTGATCATGTCACAGTGTAAACCTCTGACATCTCCCCCACCACCTAACTGATCAAGTCCAAGCTCCTCACGTGGCATTCAAGGCCTGTCCAGATCTTGCCCCCATTACAGTGCCCCTCCCCACTCCACCCCACACTCTCCATGTATTCTTCAACCCAGCCAGACCAAACTCACCTTCATGCTCTTGAACCTGCTGTGTTCTCCTGCCTCTGTACAGGCGGCTTCCTCTGGCTGGAATCCTTTACCCCAAGGTCCACTAAGGGCTCATTTCCATCCCTCAAGGTCCAACTCCGGTGACATTTTTGTGACGCTTTCCTCAACTAACCCCCAGGCTATGTCTATTTTATTGTAACAGCTTCCTTCAAAAATGAGTTTGAGGCAGCTTACAAACTATGCACACACTGCAATTAGATTTTTTTTTAAGAAAGAGACTATCAGGGCAAAGACAAGACAAGGGTAAACAGAGAAGCTAGGAGGTGAGGTAGCATTCAACATCTCTCTCATACGGTCTCATCCTCATCTCACTGGAGGTAGACTGGCCCTGAGTGAGAATGCCTGAGATAGTCATTCTCCATCCAGAATGAGTTAGTTACTCCTCTGTGAGCTCACGGCCAGTTGTACATGACTGTACTGTAGCACTTCCCATATTTTGTGTAATTTGCTCTTCGTGTCCGTCTCCCCCACTGGACTGGGAAATTCCCAAGGGAAGACATAATTTCTGACTCATCTCTATCCCCGAATGAAGCATGACTCAGCACACAATTGGTGCTCAGCAGACAGTTGCTGAGTGAATGTCACCATGGACAGGGAAAAGGGCACTGGTGCTGCTCGAGCTCCCTAGCAGGCATTTGAAAAAACATTCTTTTATCGTCACAAAAAATTATATGGCTGAGAAATGGCAGAGCTAGGATTTGAACTCCAAACTATCTATGTCCCCAAAGCAACTAGTCTTTCCACGATGCACACTGCTCCCAACCTTCACCATCTCTATGTGCCCAAATACCCCCTCCTTCAAGGCCTGGTTTTAAAATAACCCTTCTCCAGGAAGCCTTTCCTGCTCACTCAAGAGAAAAGTAAGCCTGAGTCCAGCCCTGACCTTCCACAACATTCAAGGAAGAAATGGTCACAAGTGGGGAGAGGAGAGGGTGCCTCCGGGGCAGCTGAGAACTGAGCCGTCTGTTCACGTGCACTGCAGACTGTGGTGTGCCCCGTCCTCAGCTCCTGCTCCCACTCCCTTTCCCCATGGTGCAGTCCCCAGGCCTTCCAGCCTTTCTCTTCCTTCCTCAGGGTCCAAAGCCTTCCAGTTTTCCCCATTCCAAACTGAACCCCAAAATAATCTCCTCATGCCTACCACTTCTCTAACCAGGCGAACTGTGCTCAAAACACACTCCTTCATGACATCAGTCAGGCCTTTGTATTTTAAGTGCCTTATCAACCTTCAGGGTTGGTGAGTATCCCAGTCTTCTCAAACACATTAAAAGAATTTCAGGAATCACAAGAAAGGACAATGACATTTTAGGAGGCCCAATCACCAGGTTCTCAACCCATCTGAATACTTTTGGGCTGGCGTGGGAGTAAGAAGAGACAACCTGTGATCTCCTCCCAGCATCCCTCCCCCTCCCCCAGACAGGATGCCTGGTCTCTAAGGGCAGGATGGAATCCTGGTCCAGAATGCTGCTGAGGTGGTGGACCCTGGTCCCTTCCTCAACCATCTTCTTCCAGAACTCCAAAATCCTTGCCTCTCCCCTCAATCCACCCTTGTCTCCCTCTGGCCCCAAACTCCCATAGCAATCTTCAGTCCTAACTCAGGAACTGTGTTTTAGAATTAATGTTCAACACTTTCCTTGATAACACAACCGTCTTACTTGGCAGTGCTGAAATGGAAGCCCCTGGCCCCGATATTATCCGTATATCCCGGCATCCTATATCCACTCTCCTGATACGGCAGGAACATCTGTAATCTTAAATGTTACCACACCTAGAAACGCCCAATCTTCTGAATCGGAACAGGGAGACTAAATTCTTCACTGTTTCCTACTCCTAAATAAAGATTATTCGTGCAATTTACAGTAGCTTCCTCATAGCGCCAGTGTGACGATTTAATTAGATAACTCATGCCAACTGTTTAGTACCTCGGGCCTGGTACATAGAAAGTGCTCAAAATTTAGCTATGATCATTTATGTACGCTGGCTCTCACAACTGTTCCTGGGGGTAGCGATTACACCACGCACTCTCGCACCCCACCCCCCACCTCAACCCATTTACACAAGCAGCAGCCCAGGCTCCCGGAAAGGAGCCTTCCCAAGGTCAGGCGGGCACGGACGTGATGCTCTGCCCTCGGCTTCCCCGCGTGAGGGACCCCTCCCATTACCCCCTGGAACCGGGCACAAGGGGTCTTAAAGGAGCCAAGCATGGAAAAGCGCCGAGCACAGTGCCCGGCATCCAGTGGGGACCCTGGGATGGGGACCGCGCCACTGCGGGTCACCTGGCTTCCTCTCAAGCGGCTCCCGCGGCCCGGGGTCCAGAGTCCCCAGACCCCGGGGGCGCCGCTGAGTCTCCCCCAGGTCCGCGCCCCGCGGCTTTGTACGCCGCAGGCCGGCCCCACTCACCGAGTCCCTCTGCGGCGCGCGGGGGCGGCAGCCCGGCCTGCAGGGCAGGGGGCGCGGAGGCTCGGCCGGGAAGCCCGCCATGCCGGCCCGCGGCTCCCGCACGCCCGGCCCGCGCCCCCCACCGCGCCCCCGCCCCGCTGCGGCCCGCCCGCCCGGGAGCCTCCTACCTGCAGCGGCGGCGCGGCAGCCGCGGCGACCGGGGGAGGGGCCGGCGAGGCGCGAGCGCGGGCGGCCTCGGCTCCTCTCGCAGGCTGGGCGGCCGGCAGGGCCGCGGGCTCCGGAGCGCCGGGCGGCGGCGGCGCGCGCCCGGCCGGCCAGGCCCCGCCGCGCGCGCCGCGGCCACAAAGCCCGGGAGCCGCCGCCCCCCCGCGGGCCGCCCGCCGCCTGCGGGGCCGTCGGCGCCGAGGAGGGCGGGAGCGCGGCCCCGCGCAGTCCCCACCTCTCGAGCGTGGCGGCCGGCCTCCCGGGGGCTCGGGGCGGGGCGCGGGGTGCCCTCACCCACCCAACCCGCTGCCTCCAGGCTGACATCCTTGTGCTGCCTGAGGTCCTTTTCCCACCTTTGCGGAGGAGCTCCTGAAGGGCCCGAAAAACTGTTTCCCGTCCATGAACAACAACAAAAGGACGCATCCGTCGCACGGGATTTGGCGGCCAGGGACACGAGTTAGCTCGGTCCAAACCCCCTGTCTGAAAGAGGGGACTCTCTGCCACTTGGACCAGCCAGCTCCCCTATGCTGGGTTCATCACAGAGTTTTGTTCTGCTTTTTAATTGCGGGATGTGTCTCCCCCTAGGCTGTGCGCTCCCAGGGCAGGGGCTGTGCCCTCTGGACCCCAGGATCTGGCTCGGACGCTGTGTGCTGAGTAAATGGGAATTAAGGCTCGGATGAGTGAATGCACAACAGATCAAACTGCAGGACAAGGCACCTTTTAGTGCGCCTCTTGCCCTGTATCCAGTGCGAAGAGGCCAAGCTCAGAGGGCGGAGAGGGCTGTTGAGCTTTTTGTTTTAATTAAGGTGAAATTCACACAACGTAAAATTAACCACTTTAAAGTGAACAATCCAGTGGCATTTATTACATTTACAATGTTGAGCAACTACCATCTCTCTCTCTATCTGTTAGCCCACACCCGTTAAGCAGTCATTCCCCATTCCCTCGTCCTCCCAACTCCTGGCAAACGCTAGTCTATTTTCTGTCTCTCTGGATTTGAGTCTTCTGGACATTTCATATAAACGGAATCATACAATATGTGGCCTTTATGTCTGGCTTCTTTCACTTAGCATGATGTTTTCAAGTTTCATCCATGATGTAGCCTGTGTCAGTACTTGACTCCTTTTTATGGCTGAATAATATTCCATTGTAGGAATACCACAATTTGTTTATACATTCATCCACTGTTGGACATGTCCATCATGCGTTGCTGCATTATTTCCACTCTTCTGCTATTGTGAATAGTGCTGCTCTGAACATGCCTGTACGTGTATTTGTCTGAGGAACTGTTTTCAATTCTTTGGAGTACATACCTAGGAGAGGGATCGCTGGGTCATATGGTGATTGTTTAACTTTGTGAGAAACTACCAAAAAGTCTTTCCATGGTGGCTAAATGAATGATTTTACATTCCCACCAGCAACGTATGAGGGTCCCATATTCTCCACAACCTCACCAACACTCGCGCTTTTTCATTTGTTTGATTCCCTGTATATACTTGAGGCTATTGCCGCCCTCCCAGCTCCCATCACCCACAGCCCTAGAACAGACTGGGCTGGGTCTTCTGACCACAAAGAAACAACCAAACACTCTCGGGAGTCAGAAGCACCAATAAAAATGAAGACCCTTACTATAACTAAGTTATACTGCTCCTTGTTTGTTATTTTAACAATAATTAGTCTAGTGTCCAGGTGGTTTTGAAATTGTCCGGAGAACCTGGAAACTAAGACCATCCGGAAGGAGTTGCTATTGGCAAACAAACTTTATGACCCTCAACTCACTAGAACCCAAGGCAGTACACCATTTCCACTTACAGTTTTCCTCCCTAGTGCCACATTAGACGTCCATGAAGGTTTCCTTCTTAAATGAGGATACAGTCAAGGGAAAACTACTGGGGTGTGAAAATAGAAAGTCAATTCAGATTGGAAATTTGATTGACAGGTGGTACAGTGTGGGAAAAGCACTGGATTTAACATACAGACCTGGGTCTGAACCTTGACTCTACTGCTTATATCTTCGTGAACTAAGTTAACCTCCTCGAATCTCAGTTTTCTCATTTCTAAGGTGGGAATAATGATACCTACCTCACAGGGTAGATGAAAGCTTCTAGTCTTGACTTTCATAAATGATCAGTATCATTATTATTGTTGTGATTATTTAAAATAATGATTAACAGGAGCCGCATGCAGAAATGCTAAGTAAACATAGAAAACATATTTAATCGTGTATGTTCTCCTCAAATCAAGAGCTAGCTCCAAAACTAACGTGACCAGGATATCTACCTAGACGTGTGATGTGGTTGCTGCCCTCCCAGCTCTCTCCTTGTTCCCTAACTTAGCTCTCTCCTTGTCCCTCGTCCTTGGACAAGCTTCTTAACCTGTCTGAGTCGTATCTGTAAAGTGGAATAACAATACCTGCAGAATAAGGTTGTTTGAGGATTCAGTAAGATATTGTATTTGTAAAGGGCTTAGCACAGCGCAAGTTACATAGAAAATACTCAATAAACGTTAGCTATTATTTTATTATTAATAATAAAGGTATTGTAACTTCTCTGTAGCAAGGGTTTAGAGAAAGGCGGAGTCTACACAGAGTCTAGTAAAAGGAAGCCACAGAGAAAGAACCCATCCATGTGACTTGTCCCTTCCCCCGGAGCATGAGGGTCTCCCCAGGAGGTCCATCCCCACGGTAGAGATGAGTGATGAATTGCACTCCAACAGCTTGTCGAGAATAACTCTGAAAATGGTCTCTCCTTTGCTCGCATCCAGTCTCACCAAGCAGTCTTGACATAGGACTTGGTTTCTACAGAAGTTT
The DNA here is from genome assembly GCF_020826845.1 of Diceros bicornis minor. Classification (NCBI taxonomy): domain Eukaryota; kingdom Metazoa; phylum Chordata; class Mammalia; order Perissodactyla; family Rhinocerotidae; genus Diceros; species Diceros bicornis. The sequence continues at coordinate 10,302,152 of NC_080767.1, read as the reverse complement.
TCCTAAGGGAGGGGAAATGCACTGATCATCCAACCTGAATACTCCAGAATTCTGAGAAAGTACAGTTCTCTTTGTAAGTTAATACATTGGTGTTTAGTTTACCCATCTGTCTGTTATGATTTTGACTGGTCAGATCCAGTCTCCCTAAAATCTAATGAACTATGGACATTAGAGATTACTTTCATCAGGCTCTTTTGGTGGCAAGGAACAGAGACCCATTCAAACCTGCTAAGGGAAAAGATGGTTATTGAATTTTAGGTGAATTGAAAGAACCCAAGTTGAGCAGGGCCTTGCAGGAACCTAAAAGCCACTAGGAACCAATCTTTATCTCTCTCAGTTGAGGTCAGTGTGTCTTTCTATGTCTCTGCTCTCTCACTTTGTTTCTCAGGCTCCTTGTCTGGTTACACGGTTCTCTCTCTCTGTATACGTGCTCCTCTCCCCGACCTCCCAGCCTGCTCCCTCCGCTTACTCACCTGCACTTGGACATCATGGACACCCCGGCCTATGGTACAAACCTCCTCCTTGTCACTTGTTTCATACTCACCCACACAAAAAATGTGATTGGCCCAACTCATCATTTTAACCCAGACACAAGCTGGCAGCCTATGAATTGACTGCTTTTAACCAGAAGTCCTCTTCTGACTCAATCAGCTGTTATGGGATGGAAGGGAGGTATCATCTGGTACAAAAATAATCCCCAGCACAGCAGGGACTGGGAGTGAAAGTATTCACCAGAAGCGGGCACGGTGGGGAGATGCATGGAAATCATCTTTATCATTAAAATCACTATTTATATATATAAATCACTTTAGTAGTTCCTCTGTAAGTATTAACTATTATTATCACATAGTGGAAGACTGGATAGTCCTTGATCTGTGGTGACCCCACTAGGATACAGCTGTCCTATTAGGCAATCTCTGACTGCTGATCAATCTGTCTCTTTGCACATTTCTCTTTAAGTGCAATATCAAACACCAGACAAGCAGGAGGATGGTTTTTAAGAAGCTTCAGGGAATGGCGGTGATGCCTCCCAGGATCTTACCACTGAGTGCAGAGTTGATTTTCTATCTGAACATCTCCTTCTCAGAGCTGGAGAAGGGTGGGCTATTCTTCAGATGGCCAGATATATTCAAATATCTTTTCTAAGACATGGGCATTGAGAAACACTAAAATGCCTCAACCTACAGGATCCAGCTGTCCAGGGACAGAATGAGGGGCAAGAAGGTTGGAGTGCTGAACCAGAGGCTCCTTTCCCTGAGACCCACCTCATATATTTCAAGGTGGCTGGATTTGCAAGCTACTGGCCACTGGAATTGCTGGTGCCACAGCAATGTGACACTGAGGTGGTTTTGATGAACATATTATTGATACCTAGCTGTATTAGTTACTCATTGCTGTGTGATAAATTCCTCCAAAATTTAGAGGCTTAAACCCACAAACATTTATTATCTCACAGTTGCTGTGGGTCAGAAAGCAGCTTACCTAAACAGTTCTGCCTTGGGGTCTCTTATAAGGTTGCAGTCACGGTGTCAGCTGGGGCAAGAGGCAGGTTCCAGTTTGTCCTCCTGGGTTCCAGTGTTCTTTGTGGGCCCAAGTCTGTCCTCACAGGTTCTAGCTTGTCCTGGATTTCATCCACATCCAGCTTTCCTTCTCAACTGCCAACCTGGCTGACCTACAGCGACTTCAGGCTCAGCAGCCTGCACAGGCTGTTCCACCAGCTGCCGCAACTGCATGAGATCTAACCTCTTTAAAATGTCTACAGACACTGCTGCAAGCCTGGGTTACTTTTCATAAAACTGCTTGAACCTGTTCTGTATTTCTAGACCTGCTCTGCCACCAATAGGCTGTGACACCTTGGGGAAAAGGTTTGGTGTCTGAAAAATGAAGAGTTTGGTTTAGATCCCTAATGGCTATTTCAATGTTAGTTGCTACTACTCTCTTCCTTTCACTATCAAATTTCTAACTCAGTAATCCCACTTGTAGGTGTCTCTCCCAGAAAACTATTTGCTTGTGATTACAAACAGACATGTTCATTGCAGCTTTGATAATGGAAAGTAAAGGCAGGCAGGAGGGAGGGAGGGAAGGAGAAGAAGAGGAAGAAGATGGAGAAGGAGGAGGAGGGGGATGAGGAGGAGAGGAGGAAGAAGAGGAAGAAGGAAGAGAAGAAGGAGGAAGAGGAAAAAGATGGAAGGAGAGGAACACTGGAAACAACCTAAAGGTCCCTCAGTAGGGGAATCATTCCATAAACTACTGTTTTTCATAGGGCTGACAAAGCATTCTATCGACATAGTTTTTTGTTTGCTTATTGTTGGTTTAGTTTTGTTTTGCCCGGCCATTTTGACTCTGTAACAACTCCACAATTTTAAACCAGGTGAACATTTTAGTCTTGGGCATGTTCTCCCCACCCCTCTACCCCCGAACATTTTGATCCATTTTGATCCAACTAAGAGTTAGCTTGCTCTTAACTCTACAGCAAATATGAGTAGTTAGTACTATAGGCAAAGCTAAAAAAGCAACAGACCAACAGAAGATGACAAGGAAATGTTATTCCTCTGGAGCATCTGGAAGGATTTGCTTACAATGGTCTCATAAATTAACTAAGAATTAAGTATAAATTATCAGTATTTCATCCTGATATTCATAATAAATATTTCTGGTAGAAATAATTAATACAAAATAAAACTGCAGGGCTGGCCTGGTGGCATGGTGGTTGGGTTCACACACTCCGCTTTGGCGGCTTGGAGTTCACGGGCTCAGATCCCGGGCGTGGACCTGCGCACCACTTATCAAGCCGTGCTGTGGCGGTGTCCCATATAAAGTAGAGGAAGATGGGCATGGATGTTAGCCCAGGGCCAATCTTGCTCAGCAAAAAGAGGAGGATTGGCAACGGATGTTAGCTTGGGGCTAATCTTCCTCACAAAAATAAAATAAAATAAAATAAAAAACTGACAGTGGCTAAAACTGCACATGGCAAATGTCAGATCTGCTAACTTTAACTTGGGAAAACAGGACTTGTTAGAAATACCAATCACAGACTAGAACTCAAAATGCTAGAAAAGCTATCAATTAAATTTAAAATAGAAAAGCATTGATCTTATTAATTCTATTAATTATAATTTCAGTAAAACAAAAATGTAAAAATTTGGAAATTGATTAACTGTGTTAACTGCCCAAGGAATTAAATGAGTGTAAAAGAGTGGACTCCGGAAAATATACTCTCACCAAAAATTCGTGAATGATGGTGTAATCCTGATTGATATTCTTATGTTTGTAAACCTAGATTCTACATGTCATTGAGTCAAAAGAATAGGGTAAAAATAGCAGGGTCGAAATCCTAGTGTTAAAAATTCTTAGAGTTAATTCTTACAGCCAGTGGTTTGAGAACCACTTCTGTAGAGAGATAAGAAAGGAGGGTCCAGTGTATACCAATGAAAATCCCCAAAGTATTTGTCATGGAATTTGACATGTTGATTCTAAAATTCATCTGCAAGAGAAAACGTTCAAGAATAGTGAAGAAATTTTTGCAAAAGATCAGAGATAGGACTTGCCCTATCAGATAACAAAATATTCTATAAACTTACAGAAATTAAATCTGCATGTTTCTATACAGGAATAGACAAATCCAAGCAATAAAATAGAGCCCAAACAGACATGCGAGAATATCATATGTTTAAACCATAAGGAAAGGACTGATTAGTGCACAAATGGGGTTGAGATAATTAGCTCTCCATTTAAAAAGAAATAACATTTCTACTCTACATCCTATGAAAAAATTCCAGATGGATTTTAAAACTACATGTACAAGAAAATTATACAAGTATTAAAATATTATACAGAACATGTTTATATTATCAGAAAAGGAAATACTTTCTCCTGTGAGATACAAAAAGCAAAGTGATACAGGACAAGATGGATAAATTTAACTATGTAAAAACTGACTTCTACAGATATAGTCCCAAATCTTGGATTCTAATACCCTTTTCCAATAAAAGGAACTAGGGTTCCTTGGAAAAATGGTTGGTTCGAGAATTGGGGTAGGAAATATACCAGATAAGCCTGGAGCATTCTGTAGTGCCAGAAAGTAAGGAAGAGCTAAATACACACATACACACACACACAATTATGGGGATGTGTCAAAGGGACATAGGAGCCAATTGAAGAGCTCCCAATGGCTAAAGCTGGAACAATTTGAGCAATAAAATAAAGTAGTATTGAATTATAACCCAAAGTATAAAATAAATAACCATGAGTAGATACTGATATAAAGAAATGATTGAACAAATAAATAAGTGGGGGAGAACAGACAAATTTGCCATGCAGAACAATTCCAAATAATTTATGAAGATACTCCACCCTCAAGGAGGTGGAGCTTAACTCTCCACTCCTTAAGGGTGGGCTCTGCATAGCGACTTCCTTCCAAAGAGAACATTATGGAAAGGGGGGAAAGGAAGAGTAACTTCATAGTGAAAAAACTGGACAAACATGACCTCAGCCAAGTGATCAAGGTTAACATCAAAGGTTAGGTAGGTCATGTTGATGGCCTGTACCCTCGAAGTGATGTGATGACAACGACACTTTACCTATGTGGTTTTCCTCCCCAAAACCCAAAACTCCAGTCTAATCACAAGAAAAACATCAGACAAATCCCAACCGAGGGACAAAATACCTAACTAGTATTCCTCAAAACAACAAGGTCATCAAAAACAAGGAAGTCTGAGAAACTTTCACAGCCAAGAGGAGCATAAAGGGACATGATGACTAAATATAATGTGCTATTGTGGGTAGGACCCTGGAACAGAAAAAGGACATTAGGCAAAAACTAAGGAAATCTGAATACACTATGAGCTTTATTTAATAGTTATGTATCAGTGTTCCTCTTCCCAACCCCACGCTGGACATAAAAAAAAAAAAAAGAAAGATATGCTGACTACAGGATGGAGAACAGATTGAGTAAAACAATAATATTACTGTGTCAATATTGGTTCATTAATTGTGACAGGGGTTCCATACTAATATAAGAGGTTAAAAATAGGAGAAACTGGGTGTGGGGGTATAGGCCAACACTGTACTATCTTTAGTTCAGTGTGACCTTGACAGTTTTGAGAAGTATTAGGTATTTTATAGGATGTCCCTCAACTTTTCTCAATATTGGACTGGGGTTATGGATTTTGGGGAGGGCAGTAATTATTAGAATTTTTAAATGTGCAATTCTAGGTATTGAATTCTAGAGAAATACTACTTACACATACGGAAAAAAAGGCATGAACAAGAGTTTATGAAGCATTATTTGAAAAAAAAAAGTAAAAATTTAACATCTATCTATTGGGAAATGATTAAATAAACTATAGAATAGCCAGAGTGTAGACACCATATTCCATTGACTTCAGGATGTCATCTATTCTAGATATCATTATTTTATGTATCGTTAAGAAAGAAAAATGCTCCTAATTAAGCTATAACACAGAGCCTTCTTATCACTTATAATTTTTGTTTTATACTATTCAAAAAACCAGTTGAGACAAGACATGGATTTTTAATTCCATATTATCCTTGTACATACATTAAAATGAAATTCATGAAATAAATTGGTTCAGGCATATCTAAATCTTATGAGAGTCTGAAGCTTCTGAATCGTGTTTAGACTCAGAATCATCAATATTTCAGGCTGTTCACATCCACTCTGCAAGTTTTGAAGCATATCCAGCAGGCAGTGACAACTACATCACGACTGCTGCCTAGCTGACAGCAACTGTAAGATGCATACCAATTTTAGAGATCATAAAATGTAAATGAAAAAATGTGCCTTAGAACAATGAAACAAGGGTATCATGCAGCAGCTAAAGGAACCAAGGAAGTTTCATACATGCCACCATCGAAAATTCTAACTCATATTGCTAAGGAAAAATAGCAAGTTGCAAAAAATGTATACAGTATGAGTTCATTTATGGAATAAAACTAACCTCTATATTTCTGTGGCAGACACTGAAAATCTGGTTACCCAAAAGATATTCACAACTCGCTTTTGCTATGCCATTCCACACTTCAGACACTTGAAAGGTAAATTACTTTCCCAGACTCCCTTGTTGATAGAGGGGTCATGTGATACTGTTCTGGCCAATGAGTTGTAGGCAGATGTAGCGGCAGGCTTCCTTCCCTGAATAAAAATATAAAACTTCACAAGAAGATGACTTTTGTCCTTTCCTGTCTAGTATGTGGACACATTCTTAGAGGAGCAGCAATCAACTTGTGACCGTGAGGACAAAAGCCAAATGCTGTGGATGGTGAAACCGAAAGACAGAAAGAGCCTGGTCTCCTGATGACCTCACAGAGGCCCGCACTGCTGGCTACACACTGCTGCCCCTGCGCTGCCTTTGGACTGAGACTAAGAAACTGCTTTCTTTTTTTTTTTTTTTAAAGATTTTATTTATTTTTTCCCCACAAAGCCCCAGTAGACAGTTGTATGTCACAGCTGCACATCCTTCTAGTTGCTGTATGTGGGACTTGGCCTCAGGATGGACGGAGAAGTGGTGCCTCGGTGCACGCCCGGGATCCGAACCCCGGCCACCAGCATCGGAGCGCACGCACTTAACCACCAAGCCACGGGGCCGGCCCAAAACTGCTTTCTTTTCTTGGGTATCCAGTTGCCTGAATAAAGTCCTAACTGCCACAAGTCATACATGTGTAGAGATAGATTAAAAAATATCTGAAGGGGCCGGCCCCGTGGCGTAGCATTAAGTGCACACTCTCCACTGCTGGCGGCCGGGGTTTGGATCCCTGACACGAACCGATGCCCGACTTGTCAGGCCACACTGTGGCAGTGTCCCATATAAAGTAGAGGAAGATGGGCACAGGTCTTAGCCCAGGGCCAGTCTTCCCCAGCAAAAAGAGAAGGATTGGCATGGATGTTAGCTCAGTGCTGATCTTCCTCACACACACAAAAAAATCTGAACAAAATGCACACTAACCTGATGAGAGAGGATAACTGGAGGCGAGAGGAGGAGAGGATGTTGGGGGACTTCAGCTTTATTTTTACTTTTTGAATTCTTTACAACATAAATGTATTCACATATTACCTATGTAACTAAAAACATAACTGTTTTTATAAGATTGATGTCAGAAATGGAAACAGACTTGCTGATAAGAACAGAGCTGACAATGGAGCAGCATCTCAGGCTAAGATATTTCTTCAAATGACTTAAGTCCAGAAAAGACAAAATTTTTCCACTTTCCATTCAGAAAGGTTAATCTGGCTTGATTTACTTGTCTTGGAGAGTGCAGACTGCCTCATAGTGGACACCAGTTCCTTTTCTAAAAGCTCACAAATGACCTTTGGTATGATCCATCCTGGGTTTGGCTTGGTGCTCAGTAAAAGTCCAGATTATCAGACTGCATTTTTCAACATCTACTTTTTTCTCCTTTTTAAAATCAGAACATGTTCCAGTCTTGAATTTCCTGTTACTTCTCACGTACTTTGATATTTTCCAAGTATTACCAGCACAACAGTTGCATACAAAAGATCCTGGCACAAAAAAACACATTATGACGATGATTATGCTATTAATAATGACAATGACAATAATAGCACCTACCACTTATCGGGCATTTTCTGTGGCCAGGCACTGTGCTAAGCCGTTTACACACACTGTCTCATTTAAACTTCACAAAAGCCCAGTGAGGTCCATAACTATTACCAGCTCCATTTTGTAGAGTTAGACACTGAAGCTTGAGCAGGTAGCTTGCTCAGGGCCACAGAGAGTCACAGTCATAACAGGTTGGAACCTGCAAAGCCCAGCTCTTGATCTCTAAGCTTAACTGAAAAAAAAAGCAAAATCAATAGACTTGTCACGTAAGCAGTAAAAGGCTCATCGTGTGTCAACTCAGGTCAGTCCCCAACAGGTTGTCTTTGGGTACCTTCCATACACCCACTAAGCGGCCCCACCCGCGCTAAGCCGGCAGAGCCAGAGCCGACTCCCTTTCTGATCCTTTGCGTATTTTCCTTATCACCGTGGTCCACGTTTCGCAGGCTCCTCCCCTACTGTAGCCGCAAGCGCCTCCTGCGCAAGCGCACTGCGGCCCGATCCTGACCCAGGTTCCGCGAAGCCCCGAGCGCAGGGGCGCCGGTGCCGAGGGAGCGCGCCAAGCGGGGCCGCGCCGGAGGTGGGCGGGGCCTCGGTGTTGGAGGCGGAGCGGCCCGGGCTTTGGGCTTTCGGAATGAATGGCGCGGATTAACCGTCTCGCGGGGGAGGAGCCGCAAGAAGTTTCCATTGCCCAAGTGTTTCGTCACTCATCCATTTATTCCAGAAATATGTATTGGTGACTACTGTGTCCGGGCACCCACCTGGCATGGAGACTGCCCTCCCTGGGCTCCCGCGCTTGATAGATACAACAGATAATGTGAGAGCCACGGACCGGGAGATGTGAGAGGTGTTTCTTGAAACCCGTGTATCTCCCAACATCCCATACAGGAGAAGACGTAATACGGTAGGCGGGAAAACGGCCTAAGTCAGGGTTCGTGTCTGTTCCCACTAGGGAAATGGCACCCAGATTGTCTCTAGGCTTGCCCTTCCTTTCTCTTCTGTTCTCCAGGGCACTTGTGCTGACCCCACCCGCACTTGTGTCAGGGTCGTGTCCATCCTGCTTTCTAGAAGCTTACACTCTAGTGGGGTTAGAACACTCCCACCATAATGTAAGATGAGGAAAGGGGGCACTTAGAGGGGCAGATGGCTAGGGACGGGTCTGTGGAAGGCAGACAGTCTTCACGCTGGTCTCCTGGATTATCACTGTGGTTCAAAGTAAGTAGGTAGTGACAGACCCAACATATGCAGAGTACTTGACAAAGTGAAGGTCCCCGCTCAGGAAGCTCACAATCAAAAAATAAATAAATAAATAAAATTAAATTAAAGAGTGGAAACAGTAGGCTGTGCTGTTAACTAGGGGAAAGCAAAATAAATGAAGAATAAATAGAAAAGTAATAATTTTGTTTTGCTTGCTTATTTGTATTTTTGTGACAAACTATTTTTATTGCAATTCTGTTTTCTCCAAAGTCGAATCGTTTCTCGAATCTGCAGCAACCTGGTCCATTTTGGCATAAATTCCTCTTCCCGCAATGTCTACTTAATGTCCCCCTCCACTCTCCCTCACAGTTCTTCCTCCCCATACCTACCACCTTCCCCTAATAATTGTTGAACAAATCCTAAATTGTAGAAATGGTTTGTGCTCCCGTTCTGCCCATCTTCCTTTATTTCTGGAATAGTCTTTAACTCATTGAAAAACAGCCAAACCTTCTTTTTTTACTTTATTGACTGTTTTATAATTTCCCAGTTCCAAAAAGCTTTCCATTCATCCAGTCTTACAAGTAGTCTAGTAGATTCCTTGACACTGTCCCCACCCCCACACCACCATATCCAACATATTACTAAGTCTTGTCAATTTTATGTCCCCAAAATTTCTCAAACCTTTCTTTTTCTCCTCATCCCCATCCACCAACTTAGTCCAAGCTCTCACCTGGATTACTGCTATACCTACTTCCATTTCATTTTTGCCTCCCTGCCAATCCATTCTCCCCAGGGTAGAGTGATTTCCTTAATACACAAATCTAATCCGTCATTGGATGCCTAATACGTATCAATGGTTTGCTTTTGTCTTAAGGATAAAAACCAAAATCCTTAATAGGATTAGGATAGGATTACAATGTGGCCCTGCCAAAATCTTCACTCTCTGACTCTGTTCTCCCTTTTTGTCATTCTGGTTCACCCACTGTCCTTTCAGTTCCTTGAACATGGCTTCCCACCTCAGGGACTTTGCACATGCTATTCCTTCTGCTTAGTGTGTTCTTTTCCTTGTTCATTACATTCTTTTTAAAATTTTTCCAACTTTATTGTGGAATAACTGACAAATACAGTTGTATCTATTTAAATGTATGACGTGATGATTTGATATACACATACATTGTGGAATGATTACTAAGATCAAGATAATCAACACATCCATCACCTCCCATAGTTAACTCTTTTTTTGTGTGTGGTAAGAATGCTTCAGACTACTCTCAGCAACTTTCAGGTATAAAATACCGTGTTATTAACTATAGTCACCATGCTGTACATTAGATCCTCAGAACTTATTCTTCTTATCGCTGCAAATTTGTACCCTTTGACCTACATTTCCCCATTTCACCCTCCCCCAAGCCATTGGCAACCACCATTCTATTCTCTGAGTCTATGAAATTGGCTTTTTATTTTTTAGATTCCACATATGAGTGATACCATACAGCATTTGTTCTTCTTTGTCTAGCTTATTTTACTTAGCATAATGCCCTCCAGATTCATCCACGTTGTTGCAAATGAAAGGATTTCCTTCTTTTTTACGGCTGAATACTATTTCATTGTATACCACGTTTTGTTTATCCATTCATCCATCAACAGACATTTAGGTTGTTTCTGTTTCTTGGCTACAGTGGATAATGCTGCAATGAACATGGATATGCATATATCTCTTTGAGATACAGATTTTATTTCCTTCGGATGCATATCCAGAAGGGGGATCATGGGGTAGTTCTATTTTTAAGTTTTTGAGGAACCTCCATACTGTTTTCCGTAATGGCTGTACCAATTTACATTCCCACCAACAGTGTACCCAGGTTCCCGTTCTCCACATCCTGGCCAACATTTGTTATCGCTTGTCTTTTTGATAATAGCCATGCTAACAGGTGTGAGGTGATATCTCATCGTGGTTTTGCTTTGCATTTCCCTGATGATTAGTGATGTTGAGCATCTTTTCATGTGCCTATTGGACATCTGTATGTCTTCTTTGGACTCATCACATTCTTAACACCTACACGTCCTTTAGATCTCAGATTCGACATCACTTCTTTAACAGAGACTTCTCTGACTCGAAGACCAGGTCAGTACAAAGATAAATTCTGGCCAATAAGCATGATTAAAGCCAGAAAGTGCCTGTGGTTGGAATCCGATTTGCTCCTCCGGGTACATTCTTCACTTTTCTCTACCATGCTTTGTGCTCAAGGAGGCCAACCTGTGTGAACTACACCAAAGCCTCCCTAGCCCTCTGGCTTCCGATTAGGGAGAACAACCTGAGTGGGGAGCATAGCAAGAATTCAGAGCCAGGTGGGATGTCTTGGCGTTTATCCCCCTGCTCCCTCCTGCGATGTTGCTGCAGGCTGGCTGCTCCCACAACCAAGTGCTTACTACAGCTTCTATCAGTTAGGGGTCTCCACGGAGCTTTGTTTGTTTCCAGGTTCCAGTAACTGCCCTCCCTGCCCTCCTCGTGCCCCTTTTGGCTAAGGGGTGCCATCAACAGTCGAGTCACATACTGCTTTATCACTTGTGGTTTCCTAATTCCTGCCCACTCCTTTTTGAAAAGATCTTGTGTTAAACACTCCTCAAATTACCCTCTTGAAGTGTGCCATCTGTTTCCCCCAGGGACCTTGATTGAGACAGTGCCCCAGAGAATCTTTCATGTAACTAAAATTTACATTACTGGTGTCAAAACTTTTCTTTATGGCCGACAATACTGGATTTTCTAATCCTTTTCATTTACAAAATTGAATGCTACCTGGTAATTGAAAGATCATATTTTTAAAAAATAGAGACAGGATACAAAAAATATGTTGAATTTGATCTCAATTTTATAAAACAAAACAAATTAAAACAGGGGCCGGCCAGGTGGCGCGGCGGGTAAGTTCGCGTGCTCCACATCGGCGGCCCAGGGTTCGCAGGTTCAGATCCTGGGCACGGACAGATGCACCACTTATCAAGACATGCTGTGGCAGGTGTCCCACATATAAAGTAGAGGAAGATGGGCACAGATGTTAGCCCAGGGCCAATCTTCCTCAGCAGAAAGAGGAGGATTAGCAACAGATGTTAGCTCAGGGCTAATCTTCCTCACCAAACCAAACAAAACAAAACAACAAAACAAATGTGTGTATAAAAGATTCAACAGATAATGTTTGAGATGGTAATAGTCAATTTCAGAGTGACAGCATTATTTTTTTTGTTATGATTTTCTATGTTTTCCTAGTTTTCTGCAATAATGCTACATTATTATAATGAAAATGTATATATATCTGTGTTATTTTAAAATATTTTTGATGTTGGTCCAATTATACAAATTATAAAAATCATTAATTAATTAAAGTATAAGTTAAATAAGACAATGGAAGTATATTGCCTAGGACATTACTTGGCACAGAGTAGGCATTGAATATGTAAATAATAATTTATTGTTACAAATCAATGTTTTACATACTTCTCTACCTTACAAAACAAAATACAGAGAAAAGAAATAAGCCCTTTCTGGATGATGTGGGAATATTTGTTATTATATTGTATTTTAATAGCTTGATAGCTCATGAGCTCAGTTAGTTCAAGCCTACCATTTAACATACAAGAAAATCTGTAAAATGAATCATCCCCAGAGAGATTAAGTGACTTCCCTGAGGTCATAAGCAGCTAATTAGTGCTCTCAGCTCACCTTTTCTCTCTAAAGACTTCTTCCGAGATATACTTCTTTCCCACTGGAGAAATACATCTTTTCCTGTATTTGTTACTACCTACAACGTAGTTAATTCTATTACAGGCTTTGTCATTAAGTAATTAAGTCTATGTCTATTTTTATCATAGTACATCGTGTACAACTTTTCTTCTCTCTCCTTGTCGCAGTTCTATTTTGATTCTGAAAATGGAACTTTTCAGGTAAAATGAGTGTTGCTGATAGACGCAGTGAAAGGAAATCAAAAAGTTTCAATTAAAATTAAATTTAACAAAGAATAAATGTTAACTTTTAAAGCCCACTAACATGTCTTGTGCTCCCCTTCAGAAATCACACAGATGTCCATTGTCACCTTTCTCCAACTCTTTATCCTAACAGTACTTTAGTGAGGTATAATTTATGTAGTTAAATATGAGCAAGTTTAAGTGTAAAGCTTAATGAATTTTGGCAAACATACACGCTTGTGCAACCATCATGTAGATCAAGATAAAGAAATGTCCTTCACCTCAGCAAATCCCCTCATGTCTCCTTCCTGTCACCCCGTGCCCTGTACTCCCAACCGCCTGCCCATGGCACAACACAACCACTTTCTGATTTCATAGCTTGGTTTTGTCTGTTCCTAAACTTCTTGTAAATGGAATCATACAGTGTGTACTATTATTGTGTATATCGATTGTTCGTTCCTTTATACTGCTGTATAGTATTCCACTGTATGAATACACCACAATTTCCTTTTCTGTTCTTCTGTTCTTCACCACCATGCTATCCTGCACTGGAGCCCTATCTGTTCTTCTGTTGACAGACAATTGGGTTGTTTCCAGTTTGGACTATTATGAATAAAGCTGCTATGAACATTCCAGTACAAGTCTTTTTTTGGACTTCTTTGGACACTCACTTCTTTTGAGTATACGTGTGGGAGTGGAATTCCTCTATCATGGGAATTTCTCTATCACAGTGCACATTTCACTTTATAAGAAACTACCAAACAGTTGTCCAAAGTTGTTCTATATTATACTCTCTCCCATTATCCCACACCCTCACCAACACTTAGATTTACCAGTCTTTTAAATTTTAGCCATTTTGGTAAGTATGTGGTGGTATCTCATTATGATTTTAATTTGTTGAGCACCTTTTCATAAGTTTAGTAGTCATTCAGATATCTTCTTTTGTGAAGCCTCTATTCAAATATTTTGCCTATTTAAAAGATTAGGTTGTCTCAGGGGGAGGAAGTCAAGATGGCGGCGCAGGCAGACTCTGAACTCACCTCCTCCCACCGACACAGCCAATTTACAACTACTCGTGGAAAAATTACCCCTGAGACAGAACTGAAAACTGGATAAGAGGAACTCCTGCAACAACGGACAATCCTAACTGAGGTGGAAGAGGTAGAGACTCCCTTCTGGAGAGGAAAAATGCCGCCTTCACAAGCCGCCAGCTTCACGGCTGCAGGGAGCAGCCCACAGGTACGCAGCCTCCCTGGAGACGCGGGGCCCTGAGCCGGGGAGCGCCCCCGCTGGGGGCATTTTGTGGACCCAGCACAATCGAGGCGAGTGGCAGAATATCTGACTTTGCCTGCTACTAAAACATTGGGGAGCACCCCCAGAAAAGCTGGTTCACAAAGACATTAAAACCGGCTCTTAAAGGGCCCACGCGCAAACTCACCCGTTTCAGAAAGCAACCTAAAATCACCAGAAAGAAAGGTGCACAGTGCTTTGGTGAAGAGACTCACCTAATAGGCCCTGTGTGCATCTCGGTGAGAGTTGAGACCTCTCCAGGGACTGGGACATTGGCGGCGGCCATTGTTGTGGCCTGGTGTGGGCGTGCTGACGCAGACGCCATTGGAGTTCTCCCTGGGGCCTGCTAGTGCAGGGTCTGCCCCACCCGCTAGAGCACCGATTTAATCCAGCTCAGCCAGGGCAGGCAGCCCACCCTAGAGTCTGGCCCCACCCAACAACAAGCCCTCAGGCAACTTGTGGGCCTGCATAGATTGGTGACTGGATTCTCTGCAGCCTGGCAACTGAGCCGACTTCAGTGGGGCAGGGCGTGCACAAGGAATGGGTGGAGAGTGTGGGGTGGTGGTGGAGTGTGTGAGGCTCCCGCCATGGAGAGACTGGGTCCGCTTTGGGAGGTCGGGGCACGCACAGGGGGCAGGACTGTGTTGACTGTGTGTGTGGACCTGTGGGCGGCAGGGCTTGTCAGCTGCAGAAGACTTGTGCTTCTTAAAGACCCACACAGGGGGTTTGCCCCACCTTCCAAAGCCTGAAACAATCGGGTGTTCCCATGCCTGAGGCCAGCCCCACCCAGCTGCAATCCTCAGAGAGCTGACAAGAGACCTAAAGGCTGGAGGCTCATAGCAATTGTAAGGCCCTGAGCCTAACAACCTGCCACGCTGGGGGCCTACTCACTTAAAAGAAATATTGCAACACAAATGTGGTATTAGAACTTGCAGCCAACTGTGCTGGGGCTCCCCACACCTGATAAAGAGACTGAAGGGCCTACAACAACTACAAGCAGCTGAGCATTACAACAGCTGGCTAGGAGCATAACTCGGCCTCCCTGGGCGCCTACAGGGAGAGCAAACAGGCCACAACAGAAGGACACACGTAGCCCACATAGGGGTCACCCCTGGAACATTGAGAACTGAGGGAAGCACACAGCAGGCCTCCTAAGCCATCACTTACATAAGGTCACCTATCCAAGAGCAGGAGACGTAGCTGACCTACCTAATACGTAGTCACAAGCACAGGCAAAGAGGCAAAATGAGGAGGCAAAAGAATACATTCCAAGTAAGGGAACAGGGCAAAACCCCAGAAAAGGAACTAAGTGAAACAGAAATGAGCAACCTACCCGACAGAGAGTTCAAACTAAGGGGGTTAAGGATGCTCACTGATGTGAGGAGAAGAATAGATGAACTCAGCGAGAATGTCAACAAAGAAATGGAAGATATAAAAAAGAACCAATCAGAAAAGAAGAATACAATACTGGAAATGAAAAATTCACTAGAGGAACTCAAAAGCAGAGTAGAGGATACAGAAGAACAGATCTGTGAGCTGGACGAAAGACTAGAAGAAATTACCCAAGCTGAACAGGTAAAAGAGAAAACAATTAAAAAGAGTGAGGACAATCTAAAGGACCTCTGGGACAACATCAAGCGCACTAACATCCTTGTTATAGGTGTCCTGGAAGGAGAAGAGTGAGACAAAGGGGCAGAGAATATATTTCAAGAAATAATAGATGAAAACTTCCCTAACCTAAGGAAGGAAACAGTCATCCAGGTGCAGGAAGCACAGAGAGCCCCAAACAAGATAAAACCCAAAGAGGCCCACACCAAGACACATCGTAATCAAAATGTCCAGAATTAAAGAGAGAATCCTAAAAGCCACAAGAGAAAGTGAAGTTACATACAAAGGAAACCCCATAAGGCTATCAGCTGACTTCTCAGCAGAAACCTTACAGGCTAGAAGAGAATGGCATGATATATTTAAAGTGCTAAAAGGAAAAAACTTACAGCCAAGAATACTCTACCCAGCAAGGTTATCATTCAAAATGGAAGGCGAGATCAAAAATTTCCCAGACAAGCAAAAATTAAAGGAGTTTGTCACCAAGAAACCAGTGCTACAAGAAATGTTAAAGGGACTGATTTAAGGGGAAAAGAGAAGACCACAAATAGGAAAAATTATCTATTTCCATGATAAGAGGGTAATGGATACAAATGCACAAAAAAGACGTTAGATATGATATCAAAAACATAAAAGGGAGGAGGGGTGTTAAAGAGTAGAGCTTTCAGACAGAGGTCAAACTAAAGAGAACATCAATTCTATATAGAAGAAGGAAGGAACAGAGAAGGACTACTAAAACACCGAGGAAAAAAACGTTAAAAAATGGCAGTAAGTACATACTTATCAATAGCTACTTTAAACGTCAATGGACTAAATGCTCCAATTAAAAGGCATAGGGTGGCTGATTGGATAAAAAAACAAGACCCATATATATGCTGCATACAAGAGACACTTCAGACCTAAAGACGCTCACAAACTGAAAGTGAAGGGATGGAAAAAGATACTCCACGCAAATGGCAATGAAAAGAAAGCTGGGGTAGCAGTACTCATATCAGACAAAATAGACTTTAAAACAAAAACTGTAAAAAGAGACAAAGAAGGGCATTACATAATGATGAAGGGAACAATCCAACAAGAGGATATAACACTTGTAAATGTCTACGCACCCAATGTAGGTGCACCTAAATATATAAAGCAATTATTAACAGACATAAAAAGAGAAATAGACAGTAACACAATAATAGTAGGGAACTTTAACACTCCACTTACACCAACGGATAGATCATCCAAACAGAAGATCAATAAGGAAACATTGGCCTTAAATGATGCACTAGTAACAGATGGACCTAGTAGATATATACAGAACATTCCATCCAAAAACCGAAGAAGACACGTTCTTTTCAAATGCACATGGAACATTCTCCAGGATTGATCACATATTAGGCCACAAAACAAGTCTCCATAAATTTAAGAAGATTGAAATAATACCAAGCATCTTTTCTGACCACAACGGTATGAAACTAGAAATCAACTATAGGAAGAAAATCAGAAAAGCCATAAATACGTGGAGATTAAACAAAATGCTACTGAACAACGACTGGATCAATAAAGAAATCAAAGAAAAAGTAAAAAAATACCTGGAGACAAATGAAAATGAAAATATGATATGCTGGAATTTATGGGATACAGCAAAAGCAGTTCTAAGAGGGAAGTTTATAGCAATACAGGCCTATCTCAACAAACAAGAAAAATCTCAAATAAACAATCTAACAATGCACCTAGAGGAACTGGAAAAAGAAAAACAAACAAAGCCCAAAATCAGTAGAGGAAGGGAAATAATAAAAATCAGAGCAGAAATAAATAAAATAGAGACCCAAAAAAAAAGAAAAAATTAATAAAACCAAGAGCTGGTACTTTGAAAAGATCAACAAAATTGACAAACCTTTAGCTAGACTCACCAAGAAAAAAAGAGAGAAGGCACTACTAAGTAAAATCAGAATTGAAAGAGGAGAAATTACAACAGACACCTCAGAAATACAAAAGATTATAAGAGAATACTATGAAAAGCTATATGCCAACCAATTCGACAATCTGGAAGAAATGGATAAATTCTTAGAATCATACAACCTTCCAAAACTGGATCAAGAAGAAGTAGGGAACTTGAATAGACCAATCACCAGTAAGGAGATCGAAACAGTAATCACAAACCTCCCCCAAAATAAAAGTCCAGGACCAGACGGCTTCCCTGGGGAATTCTACCAAACATTCAAAGAAGACTTAATACCTATCCTTCTCAAACTCTTCCAAAAAATTGAGGAGGGGGGAAGCTCCCTAACTCATTCTATGAATCCGACATTACCCTGATACCAAAACCAGACAAGGACAACACAAAAAAAGAAAACTAGAAGCCAATATCACTGATGAACATCGATGCAAAAATCCTCAACAAAATACTAGCAAATCGCATACAACAATACGTTAAAAAGATTATACACCATGATCAAGTGGGATTTATTCCAGGTATGCAGGAATGGTTTAACGTTTGCAAATCAATCAACGTGATACACCACATTAATAAAATGAAGAATAAAAATCACATGATCATCTCAATAGATGCAGAGAAAGCATTTGACAAGATACAGCATCGATTTATGATAAAAACTCTGAATAAAATGGGTATAGAAGGAAAGTACCTCAACATAATAAAGACCATATATGAGAAACCCATAGCTAATATGATCCTCAATGGTGAAAAACTGAAAGCTATCCCTCTAAGAACAGGAACCAGACAAGGATGCCCACTGTCACCACTCCTATTTAATATAGTACTGGAAGTCCTAGCCAGAGCAATCAAGAAAGAGAAAGAAATAAAAGGGATCCAAATTTTAAAGGAAGAAGTGAAACTGTCACTATTTGCAGATGACAGATTATATATATAAGAAACCCTAAAGAATCCACCAGAAAATTTTTAGAAGTAATAAACGAATATGGTAAAGTTGCAGGATACAAAATCAACATACAAAAATCAGTTGCATTTCTATACACGAACAACGAAGTAGCAGAAAGAGAAATTAAGAATACCATCCCATTTACAATTGCAACAAAAAGAATAAAATACCTAGGAATAAACTTAACCAAAGAGGTGAAAGAGCTGTACACGGAAAACTATAAAACATTGCTGAAAGAAACTGAAGAATACACAAAGAAATGGAAAGATATTCCATGCTCGTGGATTGGAAGAATTAACATAGTTAAGATGTCCCTACTTCCTAAAGCCATCTATAGATTTAATGCAATCTGTATCAAAGTTCCAACAACACTTTTCAAAGAAATAGAACAAAGAATCCTAAAATTTATTTGGAACAACAAAAGACCCCAAATAGCTAAAGGAATCCTGAGAAAAAAGAACAAAGCTGGAGGTATCACACTCCCTGATTTCAAAATATACTGCAAAGCTATAGTAACCAAAACATCATGGTACTGGCACAAAAACAGACACACAGATCAATGGAATAGAATCGAAAGCCCAGAAATAAACCCACACATCTATGGACAGCTAATCTTTGACAAAGGAGCCAAGAACATACAATGGAGAAAAGAAAGTCTCTTCACCAAATGGTGTTGGGAAAACTGGACAGCCACATGCAAAAAAATGAAAGTAGACCCTTACCTTACACCATACACAAAAATTAACTCCAAATGGATTAAAGACTTGAATGTAAGACCTGAAACTATGAAACTTCTAGAAGAAAACATAGGCAGTATGCTCTTCGACATCAGTCTTAGCAACATATTTTCAAGCACGATGTCTGACCGGGCAAGAGAAACAATAGAAAAAATAAACAAATGGGACTACATCAAACTAAAAAGCTTCTGCACAGCAAAGGAAACCATCAACAAAACGAAAAGACAACCTAACAATTGGGAGAAGATATTTGCAAACCATACATCTGACAATGGCTTAATCTCCAAAATATACAAAGAACTGATGCATCTCAACAATAAAAAAACTAACAACCTAATTAAAAAATGGGCAAAAGACCTGAACAGACATTTCTCCAAAGAAGATATACAGATGGCCAACAGACACATGAAAAGATGTTCAAAATCATTAACTATCAGGGAAATGCAAATGAAAACTACAATGAGATATCACCTCACGCCCGTCAGAATGGCTATAATTAACAAGACAGGAAACAACATGTGTTGGAGAGGATGTGGAGAGAAGGGAACTCTCATACACTGCTGGCGGGAGTGCAAACTGGTGCAGCCACTATGGAAAACAGTGGGGAGATTCCTCAAAAAATCAAGGATAGAACTACCATATGATCCAGCTATTCCACTGCTGGGTATTTATCCAAAGAACTTGAAAACACCACTGCGTAAAGATACATGCACCCCTGTGTTCATTGCAGCGTTATTCACAATAGCCAAGACTTGGAAGCAACCTAAGTGCCCATCAAGGGACGAATGGATAAAGAAGATGTGGTGTATATACACAATGGAATACTACTCAGCCACAAGAAACGATGAAATCCAGCCATTTGTGACAACGTGGATGGACATTGAGGGCATTATGCAAAGTGAAATAAGTCAGAGGGAGAAGGTCAAATACCGTATGATTTCCTTCATTAAGTAGTAGATAATAACAACAATAAACAAACACATAGAGACAGAGATTGGATTGGTGGTTACCAGAGGGGAAGGGGGGATGGAGGAGGTCGAAAGGGATAATTTGGCGCATGTGTGTGGTGATGGGTTGTAATTAGTATTTGGGTGGTGAACATGATGTAATCTATGCAGAAATAGAAGTATAATGATGTACACCTGAAATTTATACAATGTTATAAACCAATGTTACTGCAATGAACAAAAAATTTAAAATAAATAAATAAATAAATAAAAAATAAAAAATTAAGTTGTCTCAAGGAACTAAGAACATACAATGGAGAAAGGAAAGTCTCTTCAATAAATGGTGCTGGGAAAACTGGACAGCCACTTGCAAACGATTGAATGTAGACCGTCTTCTTTCACCATACAAAAAATTAACTCAAAATGGATCAAAGACCTGAAGGTGAGACCTGAAACTATAAAACTCCTGGAGGTTGGGGCCAGCCCAATGGCGCAGTGGTTAAGTGCGTGCGCTCTGCTTCCCCGGCCAGGGGTTCGCAAGTTCGCATCCTGGGCGTGGTGGGACTCACCGCTTGTCAAGCCATGCTGTGGCAGCGTCCCGTATTAAGTAGAGGAAGATGGGCACGGATGTTAGCCCGAGGCCAATCTTCCTCAGCAAAAAGAGGAGCATTGGCAACAGATGTTAGCTTAGGGATAATCTTCCTCACACACACACACACACACACAAAACAAACTCCTGGACGAAAATATAGGCAGTACACTATTCGTCATCGGCCAAAAAGGGATCTTTTTGAATTTCATGTCTACTCAGACAAGGGAAACAAAAGAAAAAATAAACAAGTGGGACTTCAGATTAAAAAGCTTCTACAAGGCAAAGGAAACCAGGATCAAAATGAATAGGCAACCCACCAGCTGGGATAAAATGTTTGCAAACCATATATCCAACAAGGGATTAATCTTCATAATATATAAAGAACTCATGCAACTGAACAACAAAAAAACAAACAAGCTGATCAAAAAATGGGCAGAGGAAATGAACAGACACTTCTCCAAAGAAGATATACAGATGGCCAAGAGGCACATGAAAAGATGCTCAACATCACTAATCATCAGGGAAATGCAAATCAAAACAACACTAAGGTATCATCTTTCACCTGTTAGAATGGCTATAATCACCAAGACAAAAAACAACAAATGCTGGAGACACTGTGGAGAAATGGGAACCCTAATCCACTGCTGGTGGGAACACAAACTGGTGCAGCCTCTATGGAAAACAGTGTGGAGATTCCTCAAAAAATTGAAAATAGAAATACCTTATGATCCAGCTACCCCACTTCTGGGTATCTACCCAATGAACTTGAAATCAATAATCTAAAGAGGCTTATGCACCCCTATGTTCATTGCAGCATTATTCACTATAGCCAAAACATGGAAGCAACCCAAGTGTCCCTCGACTGATGATTGGATAAAGAAGATGTGGTATATATATACAATGGAATACGACTCAGCCATAAAAAAAGTCAACATCGTCCCATTTACAACAACATGGATGGACCTGCAGGGTATTATGTTAAGTGAAATAAGCCAGAAAGAGACAGACAAACACTGCATGATTTCACTCATATGTGGATGATAAACCAAAACACAGACAGACAGAACTGTCTGTTGGTTACCAGGGGAAAGGGTGGTAGAAGGTGGGCACAAGGGGTGAAGGGATGCATTTATATGGTGGCTGACAACCAATAATGTACAACAAAAACTTCACAATAAAAAGTAGCTGTTGAGGGCCAGACCTGTGGCTTAGCAGTTAAGTGTGCGCGCTCCGCTACTGGCGGCCCGGGTTCGGATCCCGGGCGCGCACCCACGCACTGCTTCTCCGGCCATGCTGAGGCCTCGTCCCACATACAGCAACTAGAAGGATGTGCAACTATGACACACAGCTATCTACTGGGGCTTTGGGGGGAAAAAAAAAGGAGGATTGGCAATAGATGTTAGCTCAGGGCCAGTCTTCCTCAGCAAAATAAAAGAGGAGGATTAGCATGGATGTTAGCTCAGGGCCAGTCTTCCTCAGCAAAATAAAAGAGGAGGATTAGCATGGATGTTAGCTCAGGGCTGATCTTCCTCACACACACACACACACAAAAGTAGCTATTGAAATGAAAAAAAACCATTAGGTTGTCTTTTTGTTATTGATTTATAGGAGTTCTTTGGATGTTCTACTTACCTGTCCTTTGTCAGGTTTATTTATTGCGAACATTTTCTCCCAGTCTGTAGCTTGCTGTTTCACTTCTTTAAAGCATTATTTATTTGTTTATTTATTTATTTTTTATTATTTACTTGTTTTTTCCCCCAAAGCCCCAGTAGATAGTTGTATGTCATAGTTGCACATCCTTCTAGTTGCTGTATGTGGGACGAGGCCTCAGCATGGCCGGAGAAGTGGTGCGTAGGTGCTCGCCCGGGATCTGAACCCGGGCTGCCAGCAGCGGAGCGCGAGCACTTAACCGCTAAGCCACGGGGCCGGCCCATAAAGCATTATTTAACAAGCAGATGTTTTTAATCTTTATGAAGTCCAATTCATCAATTGTTTTTTGTCCAGTTAGTGCATTGGGTTATAAGAAATATTTGCCTACACCGAGGTCATGAGGAAGCATTCTCCTGTTTCTTCTAGAAACTTTATAAGTTTACCTTTCACATTTATGCCCCTACTAAACTTTTTCCCTAGAATTCTGGTACACATAATAATAATCTTCAGATAGTATTTAAAGCCATGGGAAAGGATGAGATCACCCAGAGAGTGTAGAGAGATAGGAGAGGAGGGACCAATATGTGCCAGTCAAATTTCCAATAGCATTTTCCATAGAATTTGACTAGCTGATTCTAATATTTGTCTGAAAGAATTGCTCGAGTCGTCCAGAGACTTTTGCAAAGAATCAATTTATGGGGTTTGCTATGTCAGATATTAAAACATTCTTCAAAGATATGCAGTGTAAAATGTACATTACTATGGAGAAATAGACAATTTTAACAAAATAGAGTTCAAGTATAAATAGAAATATTAGGCACAGGAGAAAGGATATACAAGTCCATAAACGGTATTGAAACAGCTATCTATCCATATGGAAAGGAAATAAAATCCTTACCATACACTAAGACAAAAAAAATTTCCAGATGGATTATGGAGCTTAACAATAAAGAATTTTACAAGTATTAAAAGCAAATATAAGAAATTTGTTTGTAATATTAATACCTTAGGCAAATACAAAAGAATGACAATTAACTATGTAAAAATTGTCTTCTGCATGAGCTCATAAGCAAAATTAAAAGACAAGCTAACTAAAACAATGAGATACCATTTTTTAGGATCAAATTAGCAAAAATGTATTAATAAAAAAACACCCATTGTGTGACAAAATGGATACCCTGATACATTGTTATTGCACATTTAAATAACTTTTTTGGAGGACAGTATCTATCGGTTAGAATTTTAAATGTGCAACCCTTTAAATCTAGAAATTTCACTCCTGTGTATCTATTCTAGAGAAATATTTACACATATGCACAAAACGGCAAGTATGAGGGGGTTCACTAGAGCATTAATATTGACAAATGGTGTTTAAAAAGCTATAAAGTAACCATACTGTGTAATAATGTATTACACTGAGTCTAAAATGACATCAATTGTAAGACTCATCATTATTTTGCATATCAAAAGAAAAACAAATGATGCTGCCAATCAAACCATGACACAATGCTTTCCTACTCTTATAAATAAGTATAATTTGTATCTTATATTTGGCGAAAGATCTCTTTTACTTCTATTTGATTCTTGATTTGTAAATCATATATCACTTTTTTGCACTCATAAAAAGGAAAATATAAAGGAAATAAATAGATTAAGGAATTCTTAAAACAACTGCACATCGAGAGTCTGACTCTTCTGCATCACTTTTGATTCAGAGCCACCAGTGATGAGCTTTTCATCATCAAGTTGTCCTGGGTGCCGTCCAAAACATGAGTGATACAGTATTTCTTTAAAAAGTTTCTCTATTATAGTTCCTAGGATTTTCTACCAAGCGACTGACACCCATCCTCAGGTTTTGATGCACACGTAAAGTCAGTTGTAAGAGGTGTTCACTTTAAAGTGTGAAAAAATGTATGTTTCAAATTGATGAAATATGTGTTATGCAGCAAGATTTTCTCTAGTACATATTAAATGAAAATGGCAATTTGCAAAAATATGTAAAATATCATTCCATTTATGGAAAAAAATGTGTTTCTGTGGCAGACACTATAGATTGGCTCCCAGAGCTATTCATAATCCTCTCCTCTTTTTAAATTCTAACAGCTTAATTGAGATGTAATTTACATACCATGCAATCCATCCATTGTAAGTGTAGAGTGCGATGAATTTTGGTAACTTTATACTGCTGTGCAACCATCACCACAATCTAGTTTAAAAACACTAGTGTCCATGCCCACTGGTGTTCAAGGGAGCACCCTGGGAGGCATGGGGGGACCATGGATGGTGGGGAGCAGTTTCTGTGTTGAAGGAACGGCATAAAGCTTCAGTTCCAAACATTTCCTTTCCTTTCATCATTCAGGAAACGTGCATCAGCATCTATGAGATGCAGGCTCCCACCAGGCAAGAAGGCTGCATTCCTTGTGCCTCCCCATTTGTAGGTGTAGAAGACACAAGCATCATAGCGCAGTTCAAGGAGTATAACAACAGAGCAAAAACTTGGGTGGGGTCAGGGTGAGGGTGGGAGGTGGGGAAGGGGCTTTACAGAGTACGCTGGTGTAGATCCAAACATGCACATGCTGGGGAAATGGCACTCAGGGCAGCCTCTAAGTAATGTCCTTTGAGTCCACAAATCTTTCTTTTTTTTCAGAGATCTTTATGATTCTTCTTTTCTTCTAAGATATTTTCTCTTTTATTGATTGCTTTAATCAATTTTCTTTGTCCCAATATATGTGATAAAAATTGTTTGACTGATTCCTGTGTGGTGACATTACTTTCTTTTTGCTTTTTATTATGTTTTTCTGCTTCGATATTCAATTATTCATGTACTATAAAAGGATATAACTCAGGAACAGCCAGATGGAAGAGATGCATAGGGCAAGGTACTAGGAAAGGGCATGGAGTTTCCATGCTTTCTGGGCAAGCCACTCTCCCCAAATTGCCACGTGTTCACCAACCTGGAAGATCCCACAAATCTTTATTGGATCCCCTCCACTGTGTTCTGTACTAAACCCATCAGCTCTTATAACGTTTTGTAACTACCAGTTTGGTTGTCAGTAATCTCCATTAGGCTGCAGCAGTTTGAGGACAGAAATTGGTCTTGCCGATAATTAAATCCCAGCTCTAACACAATTCCTGGCAAAGAGTGAGGCCCACCTCCTTAAAAATAGGATGAATGGTCATATCCTCTGAGCAAAGGGTTGTGTAATGTGTAGTGTATAAAGATGAATGAGACTTCAGTCCTATCTTCTTGGAGTTTACATTTTAGTGAGAGTGGAACACAGACTTCCCACAATAATATAAGTTGAGGAAAGGAGCACTAAATGAGGGGCAAACAACCAGGGATATGTCTGTAAAAGATAAGACCATTAAGGGGCTGCCCAGTAGTGTAGTGGTTAAGTTTGGCATGCTCAGCTTTGGTGGCCCGGGTTCCTGGGTTCAGATCCTAGGCACGGACTTACACCACTCCTCAGCCATGCTGTGGAAGTGACTCACATACAAAGTGGAGGAAAATTGGCACAGATGTTAGCTCAGGGCTAATCTTCCTCAAGCAAAAAAATAGGAAGATTGGCAACAGATGTTAGCTCAGGGCCAGTCTTCCTCACCAAAAAAAATAAAATAAAATAAAAAACAAAAATAAATTAAAAAAAAAAAAGACCATTAGTTCTCCTATTAGTCCTGAGGATTATCACTGTGATCCCGAACTATCTTGGGCCTAATGGCCCAAGATATACAGGACATGTAAAAAAGTGGAGGGCTCTGCCTAGGAAGCCCATCATCTAAAAAAAACCAAGACTGTGCTACAGAAGGCTGTGCTATGTTGTTATAGCCTAATTAACTAAAGACTATGCAGATTATTGATCTTTGCAGCAAAGCAGGGCAAGGCTGGGGGGTGGGGGGAAGGCGGAGGGCAGACACACCCTAGAGGAACCTGAAGGCATTCAACAAGAAGGAGGAGGGCAACGTTTTTGTAAGGTTGTAGTTCCCACTGAAGGTTCCAAGGACAGTCAAAGGGAAGTGGGGATCAGTTCTGAACTGGCTGCTATTTCTGAAGCAGGATCCGAAGTGGAATAAACTAAGGACGGGGTGCCGTCTGTTGACAGGGTATCCTGGTCAGTTGTGGAGAGGACACTGCAAATGACCAACCATGGAGGGGTGAGACCAAACAATGGAAAACAGCAACAAGAAACACCCCACAAGATGAGCCTGCACACTAAAGTTCAAAGTACAAAGGGAAGATGCACTCCTGAGAAAACGGAAGATAGGGTAAAAAATGTTTAAGATTCTAGATTAGATCTACAGGTGTTCCAGAACAGTAGAGAAGGAAGGCTGGTGAAGCGTTCCTGCGAAGACAGCAGCTGATCATTTCCTAGTGTTGAGTAAAGTCTTAAGTTCTCAGAGAGGAAGCCCCAGATACCCTCTAGTGAGTCTGTAAAACCATAAAGAATAAGAAAAACTTAAAAACTACAATACAGAAGTATAAAGTGTATGCAGTCAAAGTCCTCCTTCATCCATCCCCTCAATATTATTTCCCTCTCCACAAATCATCCCTATTAACAGATTGGTGCATGGGTGTACATCTATACCTATATCTATCTATTTATTTATACAATATAAATGTAATTGATTTATACAATAATTTAATAAAATTGATTAATTAAAATACTAAGTTAATATAATTTATAAAATATGAATAATTAATGCAATTTATTGATAATAAAATAACTTGATATAATTATACAATATAAATATATTGTTTATATTATGTAGTTCAGTGTGTGTGCATTTTTGTTTTGTTTTTAATTAATAAAGGGGTCTTACAATACATTTGCTGTACAACTTTCTCTTTTCATGTAACAGTGAATCATAGGGATCTTTACATGTAACTGTCAGATTCAGTTTTGTTTTTTATTATAAAGTTCTCTTTCTTTTAAAAGTTATTTTAAAACAACATTATTGTTAATTTTTTTCAAGTTCAGAGAAAAATAAAGAGGATCCCAGAATCCCACTGCCCATCTATTGATATTTTTTAAATAATAAAAGTAATAAACATTCATGGCTAGAAAACAAAAACAGTTCAGAAAAGAACAAAATCAAGTGTGATAGCATGTGATTCTTCAAGAAAAAAATTATATTTGTTAACATATATTATCTATATCGATTTTTCTTTTGTTTTAAAAGTTAACACAGAACAAATCATTATAGCATTGTTCCACACATTGATTTTTCATTTAATAATATACCTTGCAGATCTTTCCATATTAGTATAGATAAAGCCATAGTGTTCTTTGCTTTTTAATGGATTCATAAAATTCCATAAAATGTAATATATTGTACATAAGTACAACCATTTACTATATATGGAGTACATTGTAGATAACCACAATCATTTACATCCTCTAATATTCCTTTAACATTCTTCTAATGACAATCATTTAGGTAGGTTTTTCAAATGTTTGCTTCCACAAGCATTGCCCACACTAAACATCCTTGTTCAGCTATAAACATGTAAATATCCTATACAGCTGTGCATATATGTGAGTATATTTGTTGGACAGATTTCTACATTTGGAATTCTGAGTTAAGGCATATGGGCACTTAAAATTTTGATGACCACTGTCCAATTTCCCTCCCAAAAACTGTACCAGTTTACACTTCCTTTAACAAAACATCTGAGTGCTTTTTTCTCCACTTCTCATCAATACTGAGTGTTATTAATTTTAAAAATGTTTGTCTGGGTGCCAGCCTGGTGGCGTAGTAATTAAGTGTGCACACTCCACTTTGGCGGCCCAGGGTTAGCAGGTTCGGATTCCGGGCGCACACTGATGCACCGCTTGGCAAGCCATGCTGTGGCGGCGTCCCATATAAAGTAGAGGAAGATGGGCACGGATGTTAGCCCAGGGCCAATCTTCCTCAGCAAAAAGAGGAAGATTGGCAATGGATGTTAGCTTAGGGCTAATCTTCCTCACACATACACAAAAACTGTTTGCACTGATAACTAAAAATGATATCTCATTATTTTAAATTGCATTTTCCTAATTACTAGTAAAAGGACAACATTTCACAGGCTTTGTGATCATTTGCATTTTTTTTCACGCCCATTTTTTGGTTAGTTTTAGGGGCTGTGTGTATGTCTGTGTCTGTGTGTGTTTAAATAATCTAGCGCTTGTCTTTTATCTATGTATCTTTTTGCCATATCAAAGCTTGAAATATTTATAAAATCTAATGTTCAATCTTTTCCTTATGGATTTCAGGGTTAGCGATTCGCTTATAAAAGCCTTCTACATGTCCAAGAAAATATTGTTTTATATTTTCTTTTTAAGCTGTTTCTTTTTTTTTAACATTTAGATGTTAGATTGGGATATAAATAAAATTTTGATTTCCAAATTCATAGCCAATCATCTCAACATCATTTATTGAATCATCTTTTCCTTCAGTGCCTTGAAATGTCACATTCATCATGTACTCAATTCTGATGTGTGTGTGTGTGTGTGTTTGCACGCATGCCATATGCAGAGATCTCAGATCCCTACTGCAGTGCAGGAGAGTAATTACCAGAGGCTCCAGCTCTTACACTCTGCAATCCATCATCATTTTTGCTCTGAGGCCTTGCTTCTCATGGGTGGCTTCCAGTTAGTGACTGAGTGCAGCAAGAATGCTAAAGCAGGTCCGCTTCTGGGGAGACAAGGGATTCCTCTCATAAGTGACTTTGACTCGAAGGCTCCCTGTCGGCCTTGTCGAAACTTTCTTTTTTTTCCCAGGCTTCTTGTGATTTAATTGGAAAATGAAATTGTAATATATTTAAAGTGTACAACGTGATGGTTTGATATACGTACGCATTGTGAAAGGATTCCCACCATTGAGTTAATTAATGCATCCATCACCTCACATCTTTACCTTTTCTTATTTTTTGGGTGAGAACACTTAAGTTCTACTCTCTTAGCAAAATTCAGTGATACAGTATAGTATTATTAACTATAGATACCACGTTATATATTAGATCCTCAGACCTTACTCATCTTATAACTGAAAGTTTGTATCCTTTGACCAACATGTCTCTATTTTCGCCACCCCCAGCCCTTGTCAATCATCATTTTACTCTCCGAAAAGTTCTTAGAACTGCACTGCAGCCTGAGACCTTCCTGCTTTCCTTCTCTCATTCCCAGGGAGACCTGCCTTGGTGTCTGACTGAATTCCCAACCCCCTCCACTGGTTCCCCATTTTTCCTCACAGATATTTCCCTCAACAGATGAGAGGCATCTTGTTCCATCTTAGTTCTCAGAGGATCCGGACTAACACAATACACATGTGTCTCTTTTGTTTCATTGATCTATTTGTCTATTCTAGGTCTGATACCACCAAGTTTTAATTACTATAGCTTTATGGTATGTTTTGAAATTTAAAGTCCCCCACATTGTCTTTGTCAACTTAAAAAGCAAATTAGCTTTTTTTTTTATCATTATTTGTTATTTTATCCTCAAAATGAGTTTATTCAGGAATTGCCAAAAGAATTGCAATTCAGGCTGTACATGCTATGGCGAATCATAGGAAAATCTGGCAAACAAAGGAGGGGAGCTTGGTTTTACAGAGAAAAAGGGGAAGTAGGGAGGGGCTGTTCCAAATGAAAGTCCATTGCTGGAAAGTAACAGTTCAGGGGGCAACGGCTGCTTCACGTTGGGTGAGGTGCTGCATTCATTGGCTGGACTGTTGCCAGGTGGAGAGAAGCCTTCCTTCAGTGGTAAAGTGGTTCACTTCCTGTGGAAGATGCAAGCATACTTCTTTTCCTGTTTGGTGTAAATGACGATGTGTGATAGAGCATGAGCACTCCCCCTACAGGCCTTCCCGACTCCACGTTAGCTAAGGTTTCTTTTATTAATTTCCACATCCTCATTGTCAGAATATTTTTGGCTATTCTTGTGCATATACTTCCAGCTGAACTTTTTTCATAAAAAGTTTTTTTTTAATTAATGCATGCACATGATGACAAAAGGATACGTGAAAAATAAGTTTCCCTCCCACCTCTGACCCTCAGTTCCAGTGGTTCCCTTCTCAGGGGAAACCATCTTTACTAGATTCTTATGTATCATTCCAGAAACATTCTAGATATATACAAGGGTGTGTGTGTGTGTGTGTGTGTGTATGTGTGTGTATGTGTGTGTGTGTGTGTGTATGTGTGTGTATCTACACCTATTTATAGAGATACACATATCCCTTCCTTCTTGGCCCAGATTGCAGCATGTTGTGCACCCTGTTCTGTACTTTGCTTTTTTCACTTAACAATAGATCTTGGAGAGCTTTCAATGTCAATATTTATAGTTCCGCCTCATTCTTTTTAATAGCTACCTAGCGTTGTATTGTTCCCTCCCAATGCACATTTAAGTGGTTCCCAGTTCTTTGCTATAACAAACAATGCTATACTGAATCAAAGGAAGTTTAGAATCATCTTGTCAAGTTGCATTTTTTTAAAATCCCATTGAGATTTTAGATGAAGTTCCCTTGAAATTTATAGATTTAATTTAGGCAAAAGAAACATCACTATATTTGAATCTTCCCAACCAGGCCACACAGAATGTCTTTCTTTCCATTTAGTTAGAAGGACAAACATTTACATCCTTTGGCCAAGTTTTATACTTTTTTAAATCACAGGTTTTGCACTTTGTTTAGATTTATTCCTAAGAGATATTTTGTTCTTGGTTTTGTTTGTTTGTTTTGCTTTTTGTTGATATTATAAATGGGAACCTTTTTTTATATTACTATTCTTATCAGTTTTTACTGATTTTCATGAAACTCTTGATTTTCATATGCAATTCCTGTATCCAGTCTCCTTACTAATCTCGCTTAGTTCTCTTAGTTTTTCAGTTGATCATCTTAGGTTAATAGCATTCTAGATAGAGAGAACAGCATATGTGAGGACCAGGAGGAGAAAGAGAGCATCATTTGATTGCAAAATTGAAAAAAGTTCAGGAAGACTGAACTAGGAAGACTGGGACCAGCAGGAGCAAAGCAGTGATGGAACACGGTGGTATGATAATGACATTTTGTTGACGTTGGTGCTAGAGGCAGGAGCAAGTAAGACGTTGGTAGTGGTTTTGCTTTTTGGGTGATGGGAGGAGGTGGTGAGCCAGAAAAGAAGAGAAAATTATTGAAGATAGGGAAGTTATATGGGATGGAGAGTGAAAAAGGTTATAATGGAAGAGCAGATTGCTGCCCTAGGTCTTTAAAGAGGAAATGAAGAACAGTGGAAGCAGACTGGAAGCCAAGAGACCTGGTTCTAGCTCATGTTTTGTCACCAACCTGTCCTGTAACTCTAGGCATGACATTTGCCCTTTCTGACAATCTGTAGGATGATGGTAGTAGACTAGAAGTTTCCTCAGTTCCTTTTGAATTCTGACAACGTAGAATTCCATAGCTCTATATTCAATTGGGTTCAGTAGCCTCCAGGATAAATGAGTACTCTTGTATCCACGGTCTATCTGGACCTTAGAATGTAGACAATCTCTCCAGGTTCTACCTAGGGATAGTCCTCTAGCTTTTACTTAAATGAGCTGCAACTCTCTGGCTCCCCAGTGGAGGGCGCTTAGCCTGGAAGATTAGAGTAAATGAGGCTAAAAAGTTTGGGATAGGAGAGGACAGGGATTTTGGCAAGAGGCTGGCCTGGTCACCTGGCATGGTGGCTCTTGAGAATGCTGCTGCTCGAGACTGTACCAGATGTAGGTCCTACCTTTTGGTCTGATTTTCGCCTTGCTTCTCAGATGTTGAGGCATTCACCCAAAATGTTTTATCAGCCCTTGTCTGCATAAGAAGTTTACATCTGGGTGGGAGTCATTGGGGTAGGGCCTAGGAAGGTCTCCTTCTCTATCCCTCTACTTTCAGTGCCTTCCCCTGAGACGGATTGGGCATGGAGGAAACACTTGGCAAATAGTTGTTATAGGAAGAATTATGTTATCGCAATGCCTAAAGAAAGGGGATGAATAGGATGAAAGAATGTATAAAACTGTGAAGATCCTGAATGTTATATTCTCAACTGCTTAGTGCTTTGTAAAAGAAATAAAAATAATTGCCCTCTTTAGACAAGAATCTCTCAGGTTCAAGAATAAAGCTTGTGAACACACCTTTAGGCTGAAGCCATCTTCTACTTGTTTATTTGTATTTTTGTTTATTTGTTTAACTTTTTATTTGGATATAATTGTAGATCCACATGCAATTATAAGAAATAGTACAGAGATTCCGTATACCCTTCATCCAGTTTCCCACAATGGTTAACATCTGATGGAACCATAGTTCAATATCACAACCAGGAAATTGACATTGATAATCCACCTATCTCATTCACATTTCACCAATTTAATATGCACTCATGTGTATATATTTAGTTCTATGTAATTTTATTACGTGTCAATTTGTGTGACTACTATAACAGTCAAGATACGAAGAATTCTATCACAAGGATCTCTCTTGCTACACTCTGTAGCCGCAGTCCCCTCCCTTCTATCCCCCTCCTTGCAAACACTAATCTGTTGTGCATCTTTATAATTTTGTAAATATTGAGAATGTTGTATGAATGGATCATATAATATCTATCCTTTGAGGTTTTTTTTTTTTGCTCCTCATAATTCCCTTGAGGTCCGTTCAAGTTGTTGCGTGTAGCAATAGTCCATTTCTTTTTATTGTTAAGTAGTATTCCATGGTATGGATGTACCACACTTTGTTTGACCATTTACCCATTGAAAGACATTTGCGTTTCTAATTTGGGGCTATTTCAAATAAAGCTGCTATGAACATCCTTATATGGGTTTTTGTCTGAACTTAAATTTTAATTTCTCTGGGAACTTTTACTTGTTTTGAACTATTTGATAACCAGAGCCAGAGTAACAGGAGGGCCAGGACAGTTGCCTAGGGCAGAAATCTATAAAGGGTGTGAGTTTTGAGGGAAAAACAATTGTATTTATCAAAACTCCTCTGGAGAAGAATACTATAGTATAGATGGTTGGAACAGATATTTAATAAGGTCTTGAGCTCCTTTCTGAGGAGAATGCTCTAGTTTACTGAAGGCATTTTGTTTTGCTGAGTAGAATCTTTTATGATAAAATGAGAGCAAAGGATACAAGGCCTAGAAAAACAATAGTCACTCAGGAAGATAGACAAAATCAGAGATTACTGGACAGGGTAATCGGGAGATTTGAAGGAGTTAGAAGAAGGGGGTGGAGGGACATTCCAGGAAAACAGTTTTGAAAGGTCACAGAAAACTGAGAAAATATTTTGCTTTGAGAAACTGCAGGTCGCTTTGCATGGTGAGGAGAGATGGGGAGAGCTGGCAGGATAGGAAACTAGGAAATATGTAGAGCCTTGTTTATGAAGGGCTAACTCAAGAGGGTGACAAGCTTTTTTAAGAAAAGGCCAGAAAGTAGATATTTTAGATTTTGTGGGCAGTAGAGTCACTGTCACAACTACTCAACTCTGCCATTGTAGGGTGAAAGCAACCATAAACAATATAACAAATGAGTGTGGCTGTGTTCCAATAAAACTTTATTTACCAAAACAGGCAGAAGTGGGCTGGATTTGGCACAGCCATAGTTTGTGGACCCCAGGCTAAGACATACTAAGTTACAGCTATGACACTCTATCCTGAAAGCCATGGGAAATTCATTGTAAGGGATTGACTTTACATTTGCATGCAAAACACTTACTCTGGCAGCTCTATTAAGGAGGGTTGAAGGCAGATCAGAACAGAGGCAGGATGCGAATTCAGTGAGCCAGGCAAGAAGTATAGAAGGCCCGAACTAAAGAAATGGTAGCAATAATGGAAAGTGGTGGAATAGACATGAGAGAGATTAAGAATCTACTTGTAGTTCCTGACTGGATGTGAAGAAGGAGTGAAAGTTAGAAATCACTTTGGATTTCTGGCCTGGGTCACAGGTGAGGGGTAGTGCCACTTGACACTATTGGAGGAGATTCAGCTTTGTTCATGACAAAGAAAATGCAGGAAAAAATCATGAGATGTGTTGGAGAAGTGGCAACGGAAAGTGCTAGAAAGGTAGGCTGGAGCAAGGCCTTGATGCTATGCTATGTAGGTTGGACCTTATTCTCTGGTTAGCGGAGAGCCATTAAAGAACAGAGTGAGCTTCGCTTCCACTGTCACCATGCGTCACAGACATCTATGGACAAATCTTCACGATCATAACCACTAGCAAACACTTATTAGGCATCTGTTATGTGCATAAGATTCAGATCCAAGTTTCAGAATATTTGCATTCTTTTTTGGGGTGACAGGACAAGTTAGAGGTAAATATGATGTAAAGGGAAAATTAGAAGAAAATAAATGCTACAAAGTTCAAAGGAGAAAGAGAACACTATGAGCTGAGGTAGCTGAGGGAGGTGTTCTTGAAGAATAAAAGTTTGAACCCAATCTTGAAGGATGGGTAGGTCTTGAGTGAGGAACAGAGGGTGAGAGGCATTCTAGGCAAGGGAGTTAGCAAAGTGGGAAATCACATTATGACACCAAAGAAAGAATTAGTAAGAGATAAGTTAGTTGAATAGGTGGATTGAAACCAATTTATATTATTTTGTAGACAGCTGAGAGCAATTAAAGATTAAAAAACATTTTTTAAGAAAACACTGGCTTCTACAAAGTGGTGCTTAATATGAACTTAATTCAGTGTTGCTTTGAGAGGCTGCAAATTGTACATCACAGGTAATGGCTGGAAAGATTGCAAAATCAGAAAGAAATCTCACCCTTTTATATATACATGTTAATTGTCCTTATCCAAGAAGAAAATGAACCTTCTCATTTTTTCAACAAGCGGGAAGTCATGTCTTGGAGCCAAGGGCTGAGGCTAGAACAGGTAGACAGGAAGTTTTGCTCCTTGAGGTTCACATTTCAAAAAGGTGGCTCTAAGAAGGAGGTTCCTGAGATGCCAGACTGGCAAGAGGCTCCTTTAGCTTTAAAGAAGATTCACGTACATCTGCAGGAGAAAGAGAAAGCATTTACAGTGTCAAGTTTTCTAAAGGAAATGCTAAAGAGAAGGGAGATGGGAAAAATTCTTTTTCCCTTTTGGCATCAGGGAAATTTTTAAATAAAAAAATTCTTTTTCCCTCAGATTTGTATTTACCCTTACATGAGCAGAAGTGATGTGCATCTCCTCCGGGCCCAGCCTGTAAAAATGTCCCATGAGTGATTCTCTATATGTTTTCTCCTTCTAACATCTTGATACAGAGGAGCTCAGATGCCATATTTTGTATGGCTTTTCCAGTTATTTGTTGCTAGTGTATAGAATACTTGCTGTTTCAAATAGATTATATATGCACGTGGACAAAATTTCAAAGAATGCTAAGAGACATTGTAGTCAATACTGTTGGTGCCGTTGGGGAAGAGGGAGAATCCCCCTCCACCCTTTCCCTTAAGATTCTTATGGCTGGCCAAATAATTAAAAGACAGGTTAGCAGGAGAAAATAGTACCAAGTTTAATAACATTTATACATGGGAGAAACCAGGGAAACCGAGCTTCTCAACAAAATGGCAGAGATTCTCATCTTAAATACCATCTTCAGCTAAAGACAAAGGAGGATGTTGGGGGTGGGAGAGAGAGAGAAGGGAGACAGAAATTACAGTAATCAAGGCTATGCAGATTTAAGTCCTCTTCTTCCACGTTGACAAGTTTCTAGAGATGAGGTCATCCCCCCTATTCCCAGCATAGAGAGGCAGATACCTTTACAAATGGAGATTTCCCTTATAAATGTAAATATTTGTCTGGCAACTCTTTTCAGGGCCACTTAGAGAATGTGGCTGGGGAGAGAGAGAATTTTTGATAAGATGGGCTTGTTGGTGCCTTTCCTATTGTAACATCTATTTTACATTATATTACAGCAATAATATGACAGTGAGTCCTTCCTGAAACAGGCCTTCTATGTTAAATTATTTAGGCAGTTAGTGGGAGGTCAAATGTCCATCAGAGAAAATAATCAAGGTAAAGACATATATTTCAGGGTGGCCAATTTTGATCTCCCACAGTGCCCACCCAGGTCCTCTCTGCTGGGCCAGCACACCCGTTCCCAGCTGCTGAGAGTTGGCTGCTAAGTCTCACAGCTGGACCCTGTTCCAGAGGATTGCTTCTGGCCAAATGGGAGCTGCTTCACCTGGGGGATTAGCTCCCACCCCAAGGGGCAACCTGCAGCCAATGATTGACACAATGCAGGGGTAAAAAAAAGCCAGCTCCTTTGTCTCAAGGTGAAATCAATTCTTTGTAGCAACTTGTGTTCCTGCTTAGGTAGAGACAACATCCTTGCTTGGCTACTTCTGCTTTATCCTGCTTTCCTCACTTCCTTTCTCCTGCAAGCACTCCTTCAATAAGCCACAGGCACGCCATTTCCTGTTTCAGGTTCTGCTTCCAGAAAATTTGACCCCAAACAGTCATCCAATGAAATGGGGTTGTCAGAAATGGAAGCAGTGACCTCTCAACTTGCTTTGGCCTAGTAAATTTTCTCTTACAAAGACACATTGTGAAAAGAAATGAAAAAAGACTGCACATATGCTATATGAAACTGCGTAAATTAGTGTATTGCTAGACATGGTGTACAGGTTTCCTCCTGTATGCCAACTGTCAAGTGTGTTGTGTTGAGAAGGATTCTGAGGCCTAAGCTGGGCTTAGTGTGAAAGAGGGCTGATTGATATGTGATTTTGCTTTAGGCAAGAGATAGAGGTGTACAGAGGGAGATGGTGAAGGATAATTATGGTGTAGTTTTGCTGTTAAAACAAATTCTTCTCTTTTCTTAACATTATTACATTTTCAGTCATATTTTTGGTGCAAAACACAATGTGGTAAATTCCTCAGTAATTCAATTTCAAAACAAGAGTGTATGTGATCGTTGAAATGTGCATACTGTAGTGGTTAAGAACACAGGCTCAAAGACAAATGGCCTGGGATGGAATTCTGTCTTCCTCACTTATAAACTACATAACTTTGAACAAGTTATTTAAACCTCTGTTTCTGAGTCTGTGAAACTACAATAATAGTAGCTTTCTCATAGAATTTTTATGAGAATTAAATAAATTCAGGTAAAGTTCTTAGAACCGTGCCTGGTATGTTAAGTACTTGACAACTGTAAGCTTTTATTATTTTCATTTAATGACTTCAGTGCAGTAAAGTTGTCATTAGTGAGTGATTAGTCTTTACTTAAAATCTGTTTTTTTTTAAATTGCATTGCTGGTTATTCATGCTAATTTAAGAAAAAATCTTTTGTACTCTAGAATTATAATTTCTAGGCAATGAAATACAACTACTTAAACTTTTAAATGAATAAACTGTTGAATAAGGCAGGTGATTGACATTATTACCTATGATTGGTCAGGTTAAGGTTGGGGAAGTTGACTCTTTCTGCCAGTGACAAATGCTAATTGCCTTAGGGAAGGCAGTGAAGGAGCAAGTCAAACCGAAACAGATTTAATCTTCAGAACCTGAAGCTCTTAGGAATATTGATTAGAAGAAAGAACTTGTTAAAGAAGATTCTTTTTCCACCTTTGGAATTATTTCAAATGTTGATTTATTTAATTCACTATTTTTGGCTGCCATTTGAGCAATATCTA
Source organism: Diceros bicornis minor (assembly GCF_020826845.1). NCBI lineage: Eukaryota > Metazoa > Chordata > Mammalia > Perissodactyla > Rhinocerotidae > Diceros > Diceros bicornis. The sequence continues at coordinate 10,264,135 of NC_080767.1, read as the reverse complement.
TTCATCAAAAAATATTTTCTAAATGCCTTAGTATCAGGTATTGATAAATATACTCAGATATGATTGCTTTGTGAAGATCAAAAGCATATGGTTTAAGATAGATTTACTCTGTTCGTTTTGTGAACATGTTTGTACAATGTGCACGGGACTTGAAATAATGGTGATGGTGTAAAAATACTATAATATAGTTGGGTTAATGGGATTTCTAAGTGAAAAATGAAACTGTGTAATTCCCAAGAGAAACCAGAAAGAATTCCCGGATGCTGCTGGCTATTATCAGTCTGAGGAGGGAGATACTGGAAAATTTTTGCGTGAATAGTTTACGTTTAACAGTGTTTTTTTTTTTTTTCAAGCTACATTTTAAATTCCATTATGGTGAATATTTAATTGTAACAAAAAATAGGCTACATTTGCCTTAGCTTACCCCAAATAACACCTCATTGGCACATAAATTTCGTTGAAAGGCAATACTCCTACTTCATTAATACACCTGCTACAAGAATTCTGTCATGAAATGAACAAGTTTCAGATAAGAGTTAATAGTTAAGTTTATTGTGCTGGGGAGGATTGTGGGTTCAGGAAACAGTCATTAAAAAGTCTAAGTCTGTAATGTTTTTAAAAAATATTTCTGTTATAACCACCATTTATTTTTATGTGTACCTTAACTGATCCAAAAAGGAATATAAGTGCCTTTTTCTTAACTGGAGATAGTCTAAATAGTCTTTTATTTTGATTGAGTTAATTATAACAAGATCTGTAAAGTCATAGTAGTTAGTTAAATATTTCAAGATTGATGAGTGAAGTTAAGTTTAATTTCTCTTAATACATATACAATGAATAGACAAAATTTCCTACACCAAACAAAGAAACAAGCATTTTAGTTTTAATGTGAAGAGTTACATGACAAATAACTTGATATTAAAGTAGACTCTCATATGGAGTTTGACACAAAGTACACTCCCGGCAAATGTCAATTTCCTTCCTTCCTTCTCCTCTCCTCTATATTATACTGATTTTTTCTGATTAAATATGGTGTATTTTTGGTTTACCTAAAGGAGTAAAATTTTAGCAAGCACTGACACACATATGATTATACCAAGTCTTCCAACCCTCCTGGAGGACCTGGGCTGAAGGGAACACAGTTTAATGCCTGGGAAAGGAGGGAAAGTGAACTATAGAGTAAGAGGTGCAGGCAGTTTCCATCAAACCTCCGGCAAATGGCAGGCAAAAGACAAGAAATTTAAACCATTTCTCCAGCTCTATTTTAATGTAATTTTATTATTCACATTCGTTAATTGTTCAAGGAAGAGAGAGCTAAGATTTCCTTTTTTTATTTCACTTTATCATTTTTTTTTTTGAGGAAAAGTGGCCCTGAGCTAAGGTCTGTTGCCAATCTTCCTTCTTTTTACCTTTTTTTCTCCCCAAAGCCCCAGTTGATAGTTATATGTCATAGTTATACATCCTTCTAGTTGCTCTATGGGGGATGCTGCCTCAGCATGGCTTGTCAAGCGGTGCATAGGTTCACTCCCAGGATCCAAACCAGCAACCCTGGGCCACTGAAGCAGAGCGTGCGAACTTAACCACTATGCCAGCAGGCTGGCCCAGAAGATTTTCTTTTTGAATTATATCTTTTGTGTTGTTTACTGTGATCCTGAATAACAACTGAGCAAACTTTAAAAGAATGCCTTAAAAATGAAACCAGGATCAAAATGAATAGAGAACCCACCAGCTGGGAAAAAATATTTGCAAACCGTATATCTGACAAGGGATTAATCTCCATAATATATAAAGAACTCACACAACTGAATAACAAAAAAACAAACAACCCAATCAAAAAATCGGTAGAGGAAATGAACAGACACTTCTCCAAAGAAGATATACAGATGGCCAAGAGGCACATGAAAAGATGCTCAACATCACTAGTCATCAGGGAAATGCAAATCAAAACCACACTAAGATATCGCCTTACACCCATTAGAATGGCTATAATCACCAAGACAAAAAGCAACAAATGCTGGAGAGGCTGTGGAGAAATGGGAACCCTAATCCACTGCTGGTGGGAATGCAAACTGGTGCAGCCTCTATGGAAAACAGTATGGAGATTCCTCAAAAAAGTGAAAATAGAAATACCTTATGATCCAGCTATCCCACTACTGAGTATCTACCCAATGAACCTGAAATCAACAATCCAAAGAGGCTTATGCACCCCTACGTTCATCGCAGCATTATTCATTCATTATTCTTGGCTATAGGCCAAGACATGAAGCAACCCAAGTATCCCTCCACTGATGAATGGATAAAGAAGATGTGGCATATATATACCACGGACTACTAGTCAGTCATAAAGAAGGACAAAATCGTCCCATTTGCAACAACATGGATGGACCTGGAGGGTATTATGTTAAGTGAAATAAACCAGAAAGAGAAAGACAAACAGGGAATGATTTCACTCATATGTGGAAGATAAACCAACACACGGACAGATAGAACAGTTTGGTGGTTACTAGGGGCTAGGGGGGTGGGGGGTAGGCATAAAGGGTGGAGGGTTGCACTTATATGGTGACTGATAAACAATAATGTACAACAAAAATTTCACAATAAAAAGATAAAATTAAAAAAAAAAAAAGAATACCTTAGACTGGAGAATGTAAAAATCCAGAACTTGCAGTTGGTGTACCCATTGGTTTTTCTTTTTAATCATTTTTATTAGTAATTCACAATGAAAGCTTTGAGTTTCCACAATTTGCTTAGTTCCAAAGTGTAATTAAACAGTTACTATTTACAGAGAAGAAACTAGAAAAGAATTCCTAGTCAGAAGGGGTTTATATCTAAATTCATGCAAAAAAACATGAAAAAATCTATTATTTATCCAAAAGATCGAAGTGATTAAATATAAAATAAATAAGGCACATGATATAGTGATCACAGCAGAGCTGGCTTGGTTAGTGAAGGTTTCCTGAAATGGTAATTGTGAACCATTTTCTCGTACACTCACTCTCCTTTATTTATTTATTTATTTTTTTTGTGAGGAAGATCAGCCCTGAGCTAACATCCATGCTAATCCTCCTCTTTTTGCTGAGGAAGACCAGCTCTGAGCTAACATCTATTGCCAATCCTCCTCCTTTTTTTTTTTTCTCCCCCAAAGCCCCAGTAGATAGTTGTATGTCATAGTTGCACATCCTTCTAGTTGCTGTATGTGGGACACGGCCTCAGCATGGCCGGAGAAGCAGTGCGTCAGTGCACACCCGGGATCCAAACCTGGGCCACCAGTGGCGGAGTGCGTGCACTTAATTGCTAAGCCACAGGGCCGGCCCTCATTCTCCTTTAAAGAACTCCTCCATGTGTGTTTCTTTTCAGTTAAGTTTTTTTAATTTAGTAAAATATACAAAACATAAATTTTTCCATCTTAACCATTTTTAAGTGTACAGTTCATTAGTGTTAAGTACATTCACATTGTTATACAACCATCTCCAGAATGATTTTCATCTTGGAAAAGTGAAACTCTATACCCATTAAACAACTCCTCATTCCCCCTACCCCCCACCTCTGGCAACCACCATTCCACTTTTGTCTCTATGAATTTGACTACCGTAGGTACCTCATATAAGTGGAATTGTTACTGCACAAAGTTGGGGTTCTCTGCCCCATGCACATAAATAAGACAATTAATTATGGCATTGCCTTTGGGGGAGGAATCAGCTTTTATTCTGTGAGATTGATCTCCAGGGAAACAGTGGATGTGTGTCCTCAGATCTGTCTCCCCAATTCAAGATTTGGGGTGAAATTTAGGGAGTTAGGGAGAACAGGCTGGGATGCAGAAACACTGGCTGGACAGGTTTTGACTGGTGGGATTTAAGCACTTATGGTAAGGTTTTAAACATTTATGACAGCATTCTAAACATTTATGATGAGGTTCTAAACATTTTTGATGAGGTGGGGAAGGAATTTTAACACCAGATCTTCCTGAGTGAGGGACCACTCACTTCTAAGAGTTCAGCTTTCAAGTGCTAGTCGGATTCCGGTCCTTCGGTTCCATGCGGAGGAGGATCTTTGGTTCCGAGGTCATTTCAGGTCACGATTTCTACTTTTGAGTATGCCCTGGCTATGTGACTTTGCAGATTTTCTGAAAGGCAATTCTTAATCACTCTGTTGACAAGGACAGGGTCAGTTGAACTGGTTCTGGAGGGTCCGTGGTTGTAGAATCATACAATATTTGTCTTATTGTGACTGTCTTATTTCAATTAACAATGTCCCCAAGATTTATCCATGTTGCAGCATGTGTCAGAATTTCCTTCCTTTCTAAGGGTGAATAAAATTTAATTCTATGTATATACCTCATTTTGTTTATTCATTCGTCCATGGATGAAGGCTTGGGTTGCTTCTACCTTTTGGCTATCGTGAATAGTGCTGTTATGGACACGGGTGTGCAAATACCTCTTCGAGACCCTGCTTTCAGTTCTTTTGGGTATAGACCTAAAAATGGAATTGCTGGATCATATGGTAGTTCTGTATTTAGTTTTTTGAGGAACTGCCATACTGTTTTTTCATACTGGCTGCACAATTTTACATTCCCATGTACAGTGCACAAGGGTTCCAATTTCTCCAGAACCTCACCAACACTTGTTATTGTCTGTGTTTTTTTTTTAATAGTAGCCATTCTAGTGGGTATGAGGTGGTGTCTCATTGTGGTTTTGATTTGCATTTCCCTAATGATTAGTGATATTGAGTATCTTTTTATTTTCAATTTTAACTAATCTATTAATATCTATTAATTTAGAAAAAATAAAAAATTTTTATCTAAATAAAAATGGAGAAAAGAAAACCACCTTTAATTACACAAGCATAGATAACTACCTCTAACATTTCGGTGAGGTTTCATCAAGACTATTTCCTACATACTCATAAAAATGCAAATGAATGGGAACATACTATACTTACTGTGTTTTAACCTTTTTTTTTTTAATAAATATCAATCTTAACATTTTCATTTTAGTAAGTATTTATGCACAGTACAATTTGAAATGACTGCAGAGTACTTTTTATATGAATTTACTGTACTCCATTTAACCAAATCCCTATTGCTGAGCATTTAGGTTGTTTTAAAATTGGGGGCATTATTAATAGCCCATAATTCTTTTCTATTTCGGGGGGGCAGGAAATAATCTTTAAAAATATTAACAAATGTCCACTGTCTCCCCCTCAAAAAAATTAAGAGCCTTCCACACCTTTCTCCATTTTAAATCATTACATAGGATTTGTGTTATTTTGTCTTTTATTATTGTTGTTTCAACAATTGGGTCTATTCCTTGTAGCTAATATCTATGGTTTGTTTTAGTCTCATATTTCCCAGATGCCTCTAGATTTGGATTCCTTCTCTTTTTTTCCTCACCTAGAAGTTGAATGTGTGTGGTTAGGTCTCTAATAATTTTTGAAAGAAAAGTTTTAGTCGACTGGTGGGAATGAAAGTCTCCTTGCAGGAAGACCAGCAGTAGACTAAAGAAGCGTTAGCATTTTATGAAATTTGAAGGTGATGCAATCATGTTGGGTGTACTTTATAAATATCTCCATATCTTTTCTTCACCTACCCCACAATCCCATCACAGGGATTCATCATTTTTTACATGGGTTATTAAAATAGCCCTGCTTCTAGTGCCACTCTCTAACTCCCACCCTGCCTTAATAAGATTGGCTATGTTGATAGAAAAGAAAAACAGACCTTCAAAGTTCAGTGACTTAAAGAAAAATAAGTTCATTTCTCATCTCATTCCAGAGTAGGTTTGTTACCGAACCAAAGTGGGTTTTCTTCCTGGCGAGTTAAAATCAGACTCTCCCCCAGACGTAGTTGCCACACAAAGTAGAGCTTATTTGCAGCAAATAGGAGACCATGCGGAATCATTTCCAAGTGGTGGCTGTCCTCTACAGCAGGGGACAGCAGGAGCCTTTTATTTCAGATGGGGAATGGATATTCAAAAGGGAGAGATGGGTATTCGCTAGCGCAGGCTCAGTTGTCTCATCTGTGCAGGCGCTGCTCTTGTGGAGCTCAGTCTGGTTCAGGGTGGTTGTCGATTGCATCTCTTAACATAACAAAAAAAAGAAAAAGGGGCCGGCCCGGTGGCGCAAGCGGTTAAGTGCGCGCGCTCCGCTGCGGCGGCCCGGGGTTCGCTGGTTCGGATCCCGGGCGTGCACTGACGCACTGCTTGGTAAGCCATGCTGTGGCGGCGTCCCATATAAAGTGGAGGAAGATGGGCACCTATGTTAGCCCAGGGCCGTCTTCCTCAGCAAAAAAAAAAAAAAAAAAAAAGAGAGGAGGATTGGTGGATGTTAGCTCAGGGCTGATCTCCTCACAAAAAAAAAAAAAAAAAGAAAAAAAAAAAGAAAAAAACAATTTAGAGAAACAGTTAAATGCTCTGAAACCTCCTCGGGACAATTAGTCCGTGACAAGTTTCCAAGCCAGCAGGTGACTCTCCTCCATATACCGATTCAGGGATCCAAACTCCTTACATCTTGTGTCTCTGCCATCTGCTAGGACATTTTTCCTCATTTGTGCAATTGAGGCAGGGTCACCATGTCCATATTTCAGCTGATGAAAAGAGAAAGTAGAAAAAGGTTCAGCCTGGTCTGAAGGTGCTGGTGTGGGAGCGGCGCACATCACGTCCATCTCACATTCCTTTGGAGAGAACATACTGACACGGCCACACCTAACTTCATAGAGGCTGGAAATGTAGTCTAGCTGTAAGCTCAGAGAGAAAAAGAGACTGGATCTTGACAGATAGCTCTCAGTCTCTGCCACACCCTCTCAGCCGTGCTGGTGTCCACACTGCTGTCATTGCTAGCTATCTGAACCCCAATTCTGATCAAGTCATTCCCCTGCTAAAAAAATATGCAGTGGTTTTCTATTATTGAACAACAAATATCTTTATTGAGTGCCTACTATGTGCTGAATACTGTTGATACGATGATAAGGAAAATAAAGATTCTGTATTTGTCCTCCGGGAGCCTATAGAGGAGCTAAAATCCTAGGAATCATATATAGTTCTTCCTTCTTTCTCCCTCCTACACCCAATCCATCATGAAGACCTGTGAATTCCACTTGCATCCAAAGTACTGTTCTGCCCTCCTCCTCCCCTGCTTCCCACTAGTGTCGTTGCTCTAGATGTTTTTAAAAATCCTAAATTACATAGCTCCCGGGTTTATAGAGGGCTTTATCAAATGAGCCATGAGTGTGCAGTGTGGAAGGAAATGAAGCTAATTCATTTCCTAACTAATTTGTTGACATTATCTATTTTTATGTTTATGCTCACTCTACTCTTGCTTGAAAGTGTGAGGGGAAGCCTTTTCCAGTAATGCTATCGGATCCCTTCTCCTTTGTGGAATGACTAGGTTCATTATCTGTGCTGGTGGTCCATGAGATTTCCTCGCATGTTCTTACAATAAACTTCCTTTAATTTGAGTTGCTTGAATGGCTTTCTGCTCCCAGCTACCAAAAGATTCTCCAGTTAAAATTTTCTTATTTTTGAAAAGCATATTTAACATTTAATGTGGATATTGCAGGGTACTAGGTGTTTGGGGTTTACCATATCATCTTGCATGGAAAGTGCTTTGGCAGAGGCTGCTGCCCAGTCTGAAGAAGAGCAAGACATCCGTATTATTTTTCTATTGCTGCTGTGACAAATTACCACCAACGTAGTGGCTTAAAACAATACCCATTTATATCTCACAGTGCTGTAGGTCAGAAGTCTGAAATTGTCAAAATCTTTAAAAATAATTTTTAAAAGTACATGTAACCGTGAATTACAATTAACATGATTTGTTCTAGTTGTGCAACTGAATCATAAACTCAGTGTGAAGTAAGGAAGATAGGATGACACGTAAGTAGGTAAGCTTACAGAAAAAGTAAGTGATAAGACCTCTGACCCCAGCAATATCTCTTACTAGTTGTGTGAGCTTGGTTAAGTTGCTTAACCTCTCCTAGCAATATGTAATATATTTCCATATAATAATAGTAATACCTAGGTCATAGACTCTTTATGAGATTACATGAGAGTGCTTGTAACAAAGTGTATGGAAAACTGCTTCACATAAAGTAAATGATCAATAAATGTTAAATAAATAAATAAATATATTTTTTAAATAAAAGAGATGAAGTAGCTGCTTGTTCCATAAAGATATAACTCTTTTTAACTTTTAAAACAGTGAAATGTACAGGTCTTAAGAATACGGTTTGATGAACTTTGACAAATATATGTCCCTGTGTAACTCACATCCCAATCAAGTTATAGACCTTTTCTGTCACCCTAGAAGTGAAACCAGTGGACAGTTAGCCATTAATGTTTAGGTAGCTAGTAACTACAGTTTTTTTAGGCAGTTATCCTAGGCAGTTATAGCTTTTAGTTGTTCACCCACCCATTGTTAGCTGTGCTGCTTAGGCAATATATTATCTGACTCCCACTAGCTTCCTCATAGATAACATCCCTGACACTTGGGTCACCATGGTAACAGATGCTTGTGTTGTCTTTCAGGAATTGAAAGTTGACCCCTCTTGTGTTCAGACCAGTTGAGACCACCAATCCACCCACTGGGCCTGTGCAGCTGTCCGATAGGTGAACTCCTGACACCAGGGAGCCAAAAACTCCACCCTCAGATCATGTTAATGCCACCCTTTAGTGAACATGTGTCCCATGAAGAGCCATGAAGCTTGACTACACTTGCACAGATCATCAATTACCTCGCTTCTCTGAACCGCCAGTCATCTATCCCCACATTTCAGACTACCCTGACCCTCTGCCCCATAAATATCCCTAGTCTGCATTTTTGTAGAGGTGGATTTGAAATTTGTTTTCCCATCTCCTCGCTTGGATACCTTGTGAATAAACTCTTTCTCTGCTGCAAACTCATCCTCTCGGCGATTGGCTTTTTGTGTGATGTGCAAAATGAGCCTGGTTTGGTAACAGAAGTTTCTTTGTGCCCCTTTCAAATCGCCCCTTCCTTCCTACCCTACAAGAGGAAGTCACTGTTCAGTCTCTAGAAAGTAGTTTTGCCTATTCTTGAAATTCATATATGTGGAACCATACAGTATGTATCTTTAGTATCTGGCTTCTTTTGATCAAAATAATGTTTGTGAGATTCACCTGTGTTTTTCTGTGTTTCAGTTGTTCATTTGTTTATCTTGCCAAGTAGTACGAACATGTCACAATATGTTTATTCATTCTCCTGTAGATGGACATCTGGGTTATTTCCAGTTATGACTAAGCTGCTATGAGCATTCTTGAACAAAGTTGTCATGAATATAAGTTTTCATTTCTCCTGTGTAAATACCTAGGGGTGGAATTTCTGGGTCACATGGTAAATATATGTTAAACTTGATAAGAAACTGAAGAACAGTTTTCAAAAGTGGGCATACCGTTTTATAGCCCTACCAGCAAAATATAAGAATTCCTGTTACATCATTTCTTTGCCACTATTTAATGCTGTCATAATATACAACAGTGAAGGAAACCAGAATATGTCACTCTAAATATGCCACTCTGGCATATTGATTATTTTGAATTAAAGGCACTTAAGAAACAGCAAGTGCAAGAAGGACAGTCTGACCCTCCTTTTTCTTCCTGAAAACAGGAGATAAAACTCCACGTGAAAGCTACCCTTCCTGTACCAGGATGAAAGAAGACATTCTTATCAGCTCAGAGAGGGCACCCAAGGAATCTGCAAACAAACCTTACTCCTTTGGTTTCCTTCCACATAGTTCCCTTCCCACAGCTTGCTGACCTCGGAAGCCTGAAACTGCTTTACTTTGTCCTTTCGTTTCTTTACAAATTTGTTGCTCTTTGTTGAAGATACTATACAAGCTGGAATGCTAAGCCGCCATTTTTAGTTACTTTTTGTTTAGGTTTCTCTCCTGTGATGGGCACCCCACATGTTAATAAACTGGTTTTCTCTTGTTCATCTGTCTTTTGGTTGTAGAGTCCCAGCTGAAACCCCAACGTGGGTAGAGGTAAAGTTTTGCCTCCTTTACAACAGAGACTGTGTCCAGTTCTCAACTCTCTCTCTCTCTCCATTTTATCCTCACAATGACCCAATAAAATAGGTACTAATACCACCCAAATTTTATAGACCAGGAAGCTAAAGTACAGAAATATAAACTAATTTGCCCAAGGTCACACAATTTTCAAATCGTGGTGCAGGGAATTTGGTCTGGTAGCCTGCCTCCAGCATTGCTCTCACTCATCATTTACTGCCTTTCCAGGTATAGCTGATATATAGAGAGGGCTATAATATATATTGTTATGATATTTTATATATAATATATTTTACACAATCCAGTTACTTCATTCTTATGTACAAATGAAAAGAGTTGGCCTAAATAGATGATTTTATGAATTTGGCACTTGTGCCCTTTGTTCCTCCTAAACTTCCTGGTTATTTTTCAAAGCCTTGAACACTTAGGTGTATTTTTCCATCCTGGGTCATGGAGCTGATCCCAAAGGAGGAAGGAGGACTGAAGAACAGCTGTTGCATTACGGCAAGGTGACAATACTCTTAGGTCCTCTCTCAACTCCAAACATCTGACTTACTGCTTTACAAAGAAAGTAGCTTCTGTATAAATAGGAAGTATCTGTGAACCATTTGCTACAGACAAGTTAGCTTTCTTATTTTGTAATTAGTCCCTGCAATCATATTTCATACAAAAAGAATAAGTGGTGTGGAAGAGGAAAAACATGAATTTGAAATTTTTCTAGTTTAGGTTGCAACTGATATAAATGTGCATATATTTGTGAGTATATGAATGTGTGTGTATGTATTTCTTTACTTAAATATATTTTGTTCAAAGATTTTCTCTATCCTTTCCTATACTCTGTGAAGACAAATGAGCGCATTTGTGTTTTCTATTATCTGAGGTCCACACTGAAAACAAAATCAAAATTTGAAATTTATATTTAGTGACAGTAACATTAAAAAATCCATTAAGATTCATAAATTATAAAGACAATATTCTTACAAGGCCTCAGCAGTTCTGAGAAAATTTTGTATTTCACAATAAAGTCAATTTGTTGGGCCAGCCCCGTGGCTTAGCGGTTAAGTGCACGCGCTCCGCTACTGGCGGCCCGGGTTCGGATCCCGGGGTGCACCGACGCACCGCTTCTCCGGCCATGCTGAGGCCTCGTCCCACATACAACAACTAGAAGGATGTGCAACTGTGACATACAACTATCTACTGGGGCTTTGGGGGAAAAAAAGGAGTAGGATTGGCAATAGATGTTAGCTCAGAGCCGGTCTTCCTCAGCAAAAAAGAGAGGAGGATTAGCATGGATGTTAGCTCAGGGCTGATCTTCCTCACAAAAATAAACAAACAAATAAATAAAGTCAATTTGTTTTGCCTGGGTATTCAAAAGGAAACTTTTTAATTCCTGATTCTGGTTTTGTACAATGCTGTAATTAATAGTGATGATCATATTACAGGGTTAAATTTTTGTGTTTGTAGGAGGTAGTGGTCATGGGGAGGCCTGAATAGAAACTACAAAAAAGAGAAATGAAATTCCATTTTTTAGAGTTTAAGTACAAAAACAACATATACTGATTTCAAGTAGGGATATGTCATTCAAAAAGAAAGACGGGCTTCTAGGATTGCAAGACTGAAACTAACCTGAATTTATTTTTATAGCTAAAGAAAGAATGTATTGAACAGAAGAGGAATTGATTGGCCTTTTCAACAAAGGAAAAGGGAAATCCCTGAAGAAAATCTTGGCTGTGCTCATTCAACACTGCTCAGGGGAAGAAACTTCCTTGGAAAACTTCAGAAATCACTTTCCCAGTGGCAAATCTAACCCAGTTTTGAAAGTGGGTGCATCAGGTCTGTCACCAGTAATCATTCAGGTTGTTTAACTTATTCTCTTTGCTCCATTTCCATGTCCACTCTTCAACTTTGGGGTCATAATTTTTCTTTCTTCCCATGGAGGTGTGCCCATAGGGAGAGAATGTGCTAGGCTTATTAACTTGAGTATTCTGGTCTTTGTAGCAGGTGTATTTTTATCATAAATCCAAACACTGACACTCAGCCTTTATGCACTGGCCTTTATGCATTTGAACTTGTTACTGTGAGCTTACAGAGAGCCTGCCCAAGCTAACCTTTAAGCCTTCAGGGGGTACGAGTCAGACCCTGCAGGCACTTTGGTAAAGTTATCAAGCTAGTAATGGCACAAATTACTAGGATTTTTCCCCAAAAGACCTCTGCATCATTGAGCAGTTTTCTTTCAAAACGTCAACAACACAGTTGCTACTTATTTCAAGAATCCATTGAGGTAATGTGAAATAATATTTATAGAGAGCTTGTCTCTCCTAGAAAAGAAAAAAGATTGACATTTGTTAATTTACAGAATCAAATGAATAGGAATACAAATAATTTTGTTCTTGTATCTTTCTACCTTGCAGGTGGAATGACCTCTCGTGATGAAAAGGAAAATCATATCTCTAAAATGGTTTTAAAAATTAGATAAAGATAAAATTGATGAAACATTCAAACTCCTAAACTACTTTTTTAAAAAACCACAATGAGGGGCTTGCCTGGTGGCATAGCGGTTAAGTGTGCCGAGCTCTGCTGCGGCAGCCTGGGGTTTGGATGCCCGGCGTGCACCGACGCACCACTTGTCAAGCCATGCTGTGGTGGCGTCCCATATAAAGCAGAGCAAGATGGGCAGGATGTTAGCCCAGTGCCAGTCTTTCTCAGCAAAAAGAGGGGGATTGGCATGGGATGTTAGCTCAGGGCTGATCTTCCTCACACACACACACAAAAAACTATAATGAAATCAATTATTTGGGAGGCAAGTTTTTGAAAACCATTTAAATGTTTTGAAATGAACAGACGAGGAATATCAAAATCAAACTATTTTGCAATTTCTATGTATAAATTTTATTTAAAAATATAGATTATAAATATTCCTAAGGATAATATAAAAAACTGAGTCTTGTATAATAAATCATACTCTGAGTGAGAACCTACAATACGTTTGTTCATTGGAGAAAAACTGAATTTGTCAGAAGCTACTTGAAGTGCAATGGTAATTTTAGGTAAAATAGAAGAAGTGATGATAATGTTAACTAACATTTAAAATTTAATGCTCCCCTCGTGTCTCAAAAATTTGATCTTTCCAATAGCCCTTCTTTGTAGATGAGAAGCCTAGGGCCTAGAGAAGTTAAGTAAGGTTCCCAGAGTCACAATGCCAAAAAGTAGCGAAACAGGATTCCCACCCAGACAGCGTAACTCCAGAGCTTCCTCTCTCAGTCGCTACTGTATGTCCCTGAAGAATTGATGTTTACTTTAAAATGCAGCCATTTGAACCTGTTTCATTAGTATTATATAAGAGGAGAATCCTAGGTAAGGAATTGTTGACTGAGCTGTCAAATGCAGCTAAAATTTCAACAGAACTTGAATATTCTCTGACAAATGTTGATGACTGTTGGTAAATCACTTCCATTCTTTACTTTGAATAGTACAAATATTTCTAAAGTAAGTCTGAAGTCAGAAATCCCAAACACATTTGCCTACCTGTCCTTATTTTCCCCTTCACAGCTTCACCAGGGCGTTGGGAAATTCTATTCTAAATATGTGTTCCACAAGATATTAATTCCATGGAGTGCTAAAATCTTTAATCAAATAAGTTTTGGAAATGTTGGGCCAAATGATAATAAAATGTATTTCTTTATTCAAAATTTCTCAGAGCCTTTAAATTGGTAATACACCCTTTCCAAGAGAAGAATGAACTATGCAGCATTTCCTAAGTTTATTTAACCATATAACTGTACATGCTTCAAATGAGCATCTTGGGGTTTAGTGTTCCCCCAAACACCGTGTTGAGAGCTACCCTAAGCCAATTTTTCAGGCACAGCTATAAGGTTCTTTTTGGTAGATTAGTGTAGCCTCTAGTAGTTAGACTGGCTGAGAACTAATTCTTTCTCCTCAACCTTGCTACTGGGTTATAAGGAAAGCAAGTATGGGACACAATTATGAGACATTTGCTAAACAGAAATTTATTTATTTATTTTTGTATTGAGGTAACATTGGTTTATAACATTATATAAATTTCAGGTGTACATCATTATATCTTGATTTCTGTGTAGACTACATCATGTTCACCACCCAAAGACTGATTACCACCCATCACCATACACATGTGCCCTATTACATTATCCCTTCTCCCTCCTCCCTCCCCCCTTCCCCTCTGGTAACCACAGATCTATTCTCCATATCTATGTGGTTGTTGTTGTTGTTTTTATCTTCTACTTATGAGTGAAATTATACAGTATTTGAGTTTCTCTGTCTGATTTATTTTACTTAGCACAATACCCTCAAGGTCCATCCATGTTGTCGCAAATGGCAAGATTTCATCTTTTTTACGGCTGAGTAGTATTCCATTGTGTATGTATACCACATCTGCTTTATCCATTCATCCATTCATGGGCACTTAGATTGTTTCCAAGTCTTGGCTATTGTGAATAATGCTGCAATGAATGTAGGGGTGCAAATATCTTTACACATTTGTGTTTTTGTGTTCTTTGAATAAATACCCAGATGTGGAATAGTTGGATCATATGGTATTTCTATTCTTTTTTTTTTAATTTTTTGTTTATTGCAGTAACCTTGGTTTATAACATTGTATAAATTTCAGGTGTACATCATTATATTTCTATTTCTGCATAGATTACATCATGTTCACCACCCAAATGCTAATTACAACCCATCACCACACACATGTGCCCAATTATCCCTTTCGCCCTCCTCCCTCCCCCCTTTCCCTCTGGTAATCACCAATCCAATCTGTGTCTCTATGTGTTTGTTTATTGTTGTTATTATCTACTACTTAATGAAGGAAATCACACAGTATTTGACCTTCTCCCTCTGACTTATTTCACTTAGCATAATACCCTCGATGTCCATCCACGTTGTCACAAATGGCTGGATTTAATCATTTCTTATGGCTGAGTAGTATTCCATCATGTATATATACCACATCTTCTTTATCCATTCGTCCCTTGATGGGCACTTAGGTTGCTTCCAAGTCTTGGTTATTGTGAATAACGCCGCAATGAACACAGGGGTGCATGTATCTTTACACGTTGGTGTTTTCAAGTTCTTTGGATAAATACCCAGCAGTGGAATAGCTGGATCATATGGTATTTCTATTCTTAATTTTTTGAGGGCTATCCATACTGTTTTACATAGTGTCTGCATCAGTTTACACTCCCACCAGCAGCACACGAGGGTTCCCTTTTCTCCGCATCCTCTCCAACACTTGTTATTTCCTGTCTTGTTAATTATAGCCATTCTGATGGGCATGAAGCGAGATTTCATTGTAGTTTTGATTTGCATTTACCTAATAATTAGTGATGTTGAACATCTTTTCGTGTGCTTGAGAAATTTATTATTAATAAAGTATAAAACAATTAATACGATCTCAATAAAATCCAGATCTCTGCCCTTTTAAGTGCTTTGGTCACAGCCTGGAAGAAAGATTCACTCAAGACAGAACTAACAATCCAGGTAGATTTAGTTAAACTTGTGGTCAGCATCAGGCAATCAGAGATTGCCTGGTCTCAAGATCTTTTAGAGACCAAGTCTCAAGTACCATCATTGAGCTTACTGGCTACAGGGCTTGCTAGATATTTATTCCTTGTTTAAAGAATAGTAGGGATTGTCTTAAAATATTTCCTCCAAACCAAAAAGCTTGAATAATACTAATTTCACCAATGAGAGTAAAATCAACTAGCATGCATTTATATCAACTTGTCTATACTGAATTATCTTAAAGACATTTTAGCCATCATTATACACACATTGGGAAATGTTGGAGGAACAGATAACATTAGTTACCCTAATTTGTGTCTTAGAGCAATGTGGTAAGTGGTGTGAAATTATGGAAGGGGGAGGGGAAATATCTACATCATAAAATAATGTTGCCAAAATGTGGTCCATGAACCATTCATCAGAATCACCTGAAGTTCTTGTTCAACATGAAGATTCTTGGGCCTTACCTCAGACGTGTTGAATTGGAGTTTGCTTTTTTTTTTTTTTTTTGTGAGGAAGATTAGTCCAGAGCTAACATCCATGCCAATCCTCCTCTTTTTGCTGAGGAAGATTGGCCCTGGGCTAACATCCATGCCCATCTTCCTCTACTTTATATGGGACGCCACCACAGCATGGCTTGACAAGCAGTACATCAGTCTGCACCCGGGGTCGAACCTTCAAACCCTGGGCCACCGAATTGGAGCATGGGAACTTAACCTCTGCTTAACCTTAACCTCCAGGGCCAGCCGCTGGAGTTTGCATTTTTAACAGTACTTCAAATGATTTTCATGCACACTGAAATCTGAGAGTCATTGGCATTGAGAACACAGTATAAATACTCTGGAAATGGCTTCAGAATTTTTTTTTCCTGCTTTGCTTTTGAAAGTGTTTTGTCTCTGAAAATCTCCCTGTGCTAAAACAATGAGAATATAATTAAAGTGAAGATCTTAAAAAATTTTAAAGGATACCTATTGGTAGCTAAACTAGTGTGATTGAAGAAGGCACCACAGTTGTCCCTTCCTCATCGCTGGCGCCAGAGGTGATATCCACAAGATTTAATAACTGATACGCCAATGGGCACCAGCGAACCAGAACTGATACCTCCAGCTTGCAGCACCAGTGAACTGGCACTTTCTTGGGCCTGTACACATCAGCCCACAAATGACAATCTCCGTGGCTGGTATACAGATTTTTGCATAATAAACAGACGTAGGATGTGGTGTTTTTTCCTCTTCTTTTTACTTTCATGCTCTGTTGTCTTTATTAGACTTGCAGTGTACTGACGGTTGGTTGGTTGGATAGCGACAATTGCGTGCTTGAGCCAGCTCTTATTGGCTCTGGAAAGCTTGTTGTTAGCATCTCTTCCTAACTCTACATTCGGTGATATTACATTGTTGCTTGAAATCAATCATTGTGGGAATGTTTATATGATGGTAAATACTACAAATTAGGCTCCTTCCCAGAGCTGGTTGTTAAACATTTAACAGCACACTATTGGAGAGAGATTATGATTTTTTTCACCACCACCACATAATATATATATACTTATACATAGATTTAAATATATATTTTGTGGGGATGGTGAAAAAAATACATATATATAACTAGATATAACATAAGATTTATCATTTTAACCATTTTTAAGTGTACTGTTTAGCGGCATTAAGAACATTCACATTGTTGTACAACCATCATCCCTTTTCATCTCCAGAACTTTTTCATCATCCCAAACTGAAACTCTGTACTCTTTAAACAATAATTCCCCAGCCCGTGGTAACCACTATTCTACTTTCTGTCTCTATGAATTCGCCTATTCTAGGTACCTCTACAAGTGGAATCATACAATATTTGTGCTCTTGTGTCTGACTTCTTTCACTTAGCATAACGTTTTCAAGGTTCATCCATGTTGTAGCACGTTTCAGGGCCAAATAATATTCCATTTATATATATACCACATTTTGTTTATCTGTTCATACATTGATGGGCATTTGGGTTGTTTCTACTTGTACAACTTTATTAAGACACAATTTACATTCAACAAAATTATCCATTTTTAGGTGTACAGTTTGATACTCTTTGAAAAATGTATATACCTGTGCAACCACCACCACAACCAAGATATGGAATAGCCCCATCACTCTGGAAAATTTCCTCCTTCACCTTTACAGTCAACATGCCTCAAATCCCCCGTCTCAGTCAACTACTGATCTGATGTCTATCAATACAGCTTAGTTTCGCCTAATCTAGAACTTCATATAAATAGAATCATACTGTACTGTATTTGTTTTTGGCCTGGCTTTTTAATTCAGAATATTGTTTTTGAGATTGCTCTAGGTTGTTGTTTGCATCAGTGAGTCATTCCTTTTTATTGCTGAGCAGCATTCCATTGTTAAGAACTGTGAAAAATCCGAGATTTTATCCTACATGCAAGCTAACAAGTTAGCCTGCTGTAGGTTCATGCAGAGGACAGAGACTTCTGGGTCAGAAACAGGTCTTTATTGCCCATGGCACAGCAGGCAGCATGGTCTTTATGCCTCGCCAGGTCCCCAATGCCCCCAAGTCCCACGGAGGTGATTCAGATAGGTCTAGATGGATGCTACACACACAGTAAATTTGAGCCAGAGCTGAGGAACCCCAAGCTTAGGAAACCCCAATCTTTCATAAGAGGCTGCGAAGAACTCTGCCCAACCTTTGTCCGGGAGGGAGACATTACCTTTATGATACTGGACAGAAAACAAACTTGCCCTCTGCTCCAGATGGAGAAACTCTCTCTATCTTCCAAGGGTCTCTGCTAAACAAGCATTCTTGAAAGGATTGTCTGGAGCAAAGCTGTCAGTGCCTCTGTTTACAAGACATGCAGAAATGCAAGGGACCCATGGAGAATCATTTTCTAATATCTGTTGTACAAAGACATTTGTTTACCTCTCCTATTGACGGACATGTGGGCTTTTTGCACTTTTAGCTATTACAAATAAAGCAGATATGAATATTCATGTACAAATCTTTTTATATGCTTTCACTTCTCTTGAGCAAATACCTAGGGGTGTAATTGCTAGGTCATATGGTAAGTATATTTTTAACATTATTAAAAAATTGCCTACTTTCAGGGCCAGCCCGGTGGCGCAGTGGTTAAGTGTGCGTGCTCAGCTTCGGCAGCCCAGGGTTCCCAGGTTCAGATCCTGGGTGCGCACCGACGCCATGCGGTGCGTTGTCCCATATAAAGTAGAGGAAGATGGGCACAGATGTTAGCCCAGGGCCAATCTTCCTCAGCAAAAAAAGAGGAGGATTGGCATCGGATGTTAGCTCTGGGCTGATCTTCCTCACACATACACAAAATTGCCTATTTTCAAAAATAGTCATAACATTTTTATTCCTACCACTAATGGGTGTGAGTTCCAAGTGCTCCTCCTCCTTCCAGCAAATGTTAACATTTTACCATGCTTTACTATTATTATCATTATGATTTATTTCTCTTTCTGTTTCTTTCTATATCCACCCCAAACTCTTATAGTAAGTTGCAGACATGAGACCCCTTTACCCCTAAATATTTCAGTGTGTGTTTCTTTTTTCTTTTTCTTCTTCTTTTTTTTTTTGTGAGGAAGATTGGCCCTGAGCTAACATCCGTGCCCATCTTCCTCTACTTTATATGGGACACCACCACAGCGTGGCTAAACAAGTGGTGTGTCAGTGTGTGTCCGGAATCTGAACCCGTGAACCCCAGGCCGCCACAGTGGAGCACGCACTTAACCACTTGCGCCACCGGGCTGGCCCCAGTGTGTGTTTCTTAAAAACAGACTTTTCTCAAATATAACCACAGTGCAATTTTTTATTTATTTAATTTTGTGTGTGTGTGTGTGTGTGAGGAAGATCGGCTCTGAGCTAACATCTGCCAATCCTCCTCTTTTTGCTGAGGAAGACTGGCCCTGGGCTAACATCCATGCCCATCTTCCTCCACTTTATATGGGACGTCGCCACAGCTTGGCTTGACAAGTGGTGCCTCGGTGCGCGCCCGGGATCCAAACTGATGAACCCCGGGCCGCTGCAGCGGAGCGCGTGCACTTAACCGCTTGCGCCACCAGGCCGGCCTCCACAGTGCAATTTTTTAAATCGAAATTAACGTCGATACAATACTATTATCTAACCTATGGCTCTCATTCAGAATTCACCAACTTTGCCCATAACATCCCTTATAGCAAAAGAAAATCTGGGATCATGTTACAGTCAGTTATAACGGCCCTTTAGATTCTTAACACAGCGATTTGCCTTAGTTTTTATTTTGTATTAGAGGCAAAAGGCCTTGTGATGCTAATCTCTTCACCCCTTTTTAGACATTATGATCCCCATTTTAGTCTTTATTTTTAATAAATTAACTAATTAATTATACAAGGTAACACATTCATGTGGTTCAAAATGTAAAAGGCCCAAAGCATTCATAGGGAAAAATTTTCTTTCCACCCACCTCCCAGCCTCCCATTCCCCTGCTCTGAAAGCAATATTTCTAGCTTCGTGTGTATCTCTCCAGAGATATTTTATGCACATAGAAGCAAAAGTATAAAACATTATCTTCCCTACCCCCGCACACCCCTAATACAAATGGTTAAACTTCCTTATGAAACATAGTAAGATCTTCATAACAAGAAAAAGTGTTCCACAGTGCTCTTGACTTCTGGGTATTTTCTGAATCTATTGACACCTAGGCCAATAGTAAGAAAATCTAATCTCCATTATTCGAGTTAATTTTATGCCTCAAAAATCTTCCTTCTAAACTTAGTTGGTTTCAGGATTGACATCCACTTCCAGGCTAACTGCTCCTCACCGCCAGCTCCCATTCTGTCTACTATTCACTGTAGGGATTTTTCTACTGAAAAAAAAATCTGGTCACTCCCAAAGTAGGAATTTATAAGGATTTCCCTAACTGGCTGTGAATGTATACTTTTTTTCACAAATCTGCTCACTATTGTTTGCTGAACACTTGAGGAGGAAGAGTTAATTGTCTTTTAAAGCAATTAGGCAATCTGGCAATGCCTGGAAAAGGGATTACTGTAAACCAGTTTTCTCTTTCAAATTTAATTGACCTGATCCAGATTAAGAAGTTATTCACTACTTCCCTCTACTTTTCTACCTCCCCCAGCAGATAATTAGTGGGCAGGAACTGTGTCACCAAGACCTAACACAGACACCTGTCACATATTAGGGGCTTTGTAAATGTGCACTGAACAAAAGAATAAACAAGTGTATCTACCCAGGCAATTCTAAACTAATCCAGAAAGTCTCTGCATTTTTCCTCTTGGATTTATGTTACTTGGGAGAAAGACTCTAGAGGGCTGAACTAAATGAGGATCGTTATCTAATTTCTGGAGGAAGACCTTGTTTAAGAGTCTGTACTAGGAGCATCCGGGGTCAGTGCTAGTGATTTAGGGAAGATTTGTCCCATATTCCGAGAATGGCAAAGGTTCACAGGCCTTGGCAAGGAGGACCCAGATGAGTCTCTTCACTTGTCCGTGGGCATGATTGCTACATTTTCCAAATCCAGATTTAGGATGTATAATCTGAAAAGAGAGGTTATTCATATTAAAATTGACCATGGCCTGATAACTATATAGAGCTATTTATAGGTTTATTCCTTATAAGGTATAAAAAATATGGTCCAGGAAATCTCCTTACTCTCTTGTGAGTCTACTAACTTTTTTTTAACTAGTGAATCTACTAGGTTTTTTTTTTTAGACTATTATATTTTAGAAAACTTCACATATTTCAGTATACGTCTCTAAAAGATAGGAACTCTTTTTAAAAATAATTACAATTCCTTTATCATTATCCACGGCTCCTTAATTTATCAAATATTTAGTGTTCATATTTCCCTAATTACCATATATATATAATTTACAGATTCTTTGTTTGAATCAGGATCCTTGGAAAGTCCATACATTAGAATTGGTTGGTACATGGTTTAAGATTCTCTTTATCTATAACTTCCTACTCAGTCTCTTTTTACTTCTTCAAAACAATTTTTTTTAAAGAAATCAAGTTGTCTTGTTGAGTTTCCTAATCTGGATTGTACTGATTGCACTGCCACGGTGTAGTTAATATGCTCCTCTGCCCTTAATTTCCATAAATCGGTAGTTAGATCTAGGCTTGATCAGATTCAGTTTTGAATTTTTTGGCAAGACTTTTTATTTTTATTATTGCTTTTTTTGTGTGAGGAAGATCAGCCCTGAGCTAACATCCATGCCAATCCTCCTCTTCTTGCTGAGGAAGACTGGCCCTGAGCTAACATCCGTGCTGATCTTCCTCCACTTTATGTGGGAAGCCGCCACAGCATGGCCTGACAAACCGTGCCTCAGTGCGCACCTGGGATCCAAACCTGGGCCGCCAGCCGCAGAGCCCGTGCACTTAACCACTACGCCATGGGGCCAGCCCCTGGCAAGACTTTTTAAAGAGTAGTGTTGTGTACTTTAATAATAAGGTACGTAATTTCTGTTTCACTCTCTGTTTGTGATTTAAGCAGCTGTCGATGATCATTGCCTAGATCCATTTGTTTACTAAGGGTTGCAAAATGGTGTTCTCTTCATTCTATCATTCCTTCTTCATTATTAGCTGGAATATGCCTACAAAAAGAAAATTTTTCTGATCAACTTTTTGGTCCAATTTTTCCCCTGAGGATTTCCCCATATTCTTAAATATTCTTAAAAAATACTGTTTTTAAAGGTTTTGGTGTATTTTTTCTTAAGGAGTTGCCATACTTGATATACCCATTCCCTAACTGTTGGACATTTAGACTGTGTCTGATTTTTCGCTCTGTAAATATTGATGGGATCGACATTCTTGTACATTTTTTTTACATAAATCTTTATTTACATATTTGGTTACTCCTTTAGAATAGATTTCTAGCAGTGGAAGTCCAAGGCATAAATAGCTTCTTACTGCATATTGAAATGTGTCTTCCTGAAAAGCACTAGTTTATTCTCTCCACCAATGAGACTGCCTGTTTCCCTATATATTCTTACCATTCACACATATTTAACGTGTTTGTATTCCATGTTTTATATTAAATGTAAATAGTAACAACTGAATTAGGAATGCATCTACTATAAATACAGTAAGAAATTTCAAGCCTTGTTATTTTATTTTATAGGATGTATAGAAGTAAGAAAAAGCAATTTCTCATAGAACATAAAAAATTAATCTTAGAATTTCAAAACTGTGGAGAACTATTGAACTACTTGGTGGGCCTCATGTTTATTCACCTATTGTTTTCAGGAGCTAATGATAATTATGGAGTAGCTTTGTGTGTGTGTGGTAATTTATTGTTCTAAGTTTTTTTTTTAAAAGCAGTTTATTTATTTATTTATTTTTTGGTGAGGAAGATCAGCCCTGACCTAACATCCATGCCAATCCTTCTCCTTTTGCTGAGGAAGACTGGCTCTGAGTTAACATCTGTGCCCATCTTCCTCTACTTTATATGGGATGCCACCACAGCATGGCCTGACAAGTGGTGTGCATCGGTGCGCGCCGGGGATCCAAACCCAGGCCGCCAGCAGCAGAGCGTGTGCACTTAACCGCTTTGCCATGGGGCCGGCCCCTCTAAATTTTTTGAAGTAATATTTTAAAAAGTAAATTTCTGGTTATAAATGTTATACGCTAATTGCAAAATGCTGCTCTAAGGGATAGTGTTTTAGAAATAATCCCCCAGGCTCTGCAACTGCCGTTTTGTAATTCTAAAGTTTTCTTTAGTTGACTATAATAAGGAAGGTTCTCTTTTTGCTTTCCCTATAAATTCAGGGGATTTGAGATCTGGATTCAGAGTTCAACTTTGCAGTTTACTAGATATGGACATCCTTGTGCCTTAGTTTCTTCAAGGCTGATATTCAACTGGGAGGCGCTAGGATGGCTATTTTGGTAGTTTAAAGCTGGCCTCTGTGCTAATAGTTTGGTGCTGAGCTGTATCGTTTGTTAAACCTTTTGAGCATCATCCTTGGGGATACGAATATCAACTTGCTAGTTGCACCTTCTGACTTTCACTGTGGGTTCAAGGATGCCTATCTGCATCCCAACAGAGCCCTTTATTCACTCTCTAGCTGTGGAACTTGTCAAGCTTTTCCGGCTTAGCAGAATTGGTGAGAGAGGCAAAGTGACACCCAGGTGTGGGAAAATATTTGCAGAGACTATGAATATGTGTAGGATCTGCAAGGTAGCGATTTAACCTGTGCAATGATAAT
Organism: Diceros bicornis minor; assembly: GCF_020826845.1. Classification (NCBI taxonomy): domain Eukaryota; kingdom Metazoa; phylum Chordata; class Mammalia; order Perissodactyla; family Rhinocerotidae; genus Diceros; species Diceros bicornis. Next base: position 10,240,360 of record NC_080767.1, on the reverse strand, counting down.
GTGACTTCCACAAAAAAATTTGTCCAGGGATGTACTTCCTTATGTAAGTGGTCTGTTTGCTTTTTCAGCTTCTTAGGAAAAAAATTGGCAAGTTTACTGCTTAAGACAAGTCTTCTTCAGAACTTTGTAATGGAACTTCTAAGTGTGCTAGTACAGGGTGTGTTAATGTCTCAAGTTTTGGGAAACGGTCAAGTATGCATTTAAAAATCAATGCTTGGACAAATAACGCATGATTCCACTTATTTGAAGTATCTGAAATAGTCAAACTTATAGAAGCAGAAAACATAATGGTGGTTGCTAGGGGATTCTAGAATAGGGATATGGGGAGTTGATGTTCAACGGATATAAAATTATAGTTACACAAGATGAGTGAGTTCTAGAGATCTGCTGTACAACATAGTAGTGCCTATCGTTAGAATGTGGTGTTGTGCACTTAAAAACTTGTTAAGAGGGTAGATCTTATGTTAAGTGTTCTTACCACAAAAGAAAAAAAATTTTAAAAAGCAAAGGGACACAAGGAAACTTTGGGAGGTGATGGATATGTTTATTACTTTTATTGTGTGTAAAAGTAATATTGTATTACTTTTATTGTGGTGCTGGCATCGTGGGTGCATGCATATGTTCAAACTCATCAAGTTGTATGCATTAAATATGTGAAGTTTTTTGTATATCAACTATACCTTAATAAAGGTGTAAAAAAAAAATCAATGCTTGTGAAAACTGGTGAAATCCAAATACGATCTGTGCTTGAGTTAATAGTATTGTACCAACTTCAATTTCCTGGTTTTGACAATGTACTGTGTTAAAATAAAAAACCAATGCTTAACATTACGGTGTTAAATATTATTTTATTTTACTTTTTGATAACCATTCTTTCAATCATCTCTTTATGCTATTTACACATCCCTCTTTCCTTCTGGTCCTCCCAGGTAACTAATAACTTTCCAACATGTTATTTTTCACACCTTTCTCCATGTTTACATGACCACATACAAATATACACATATATCGATGTTTACATTTTTGGTTTATTTCTTAACAATGTGATTTGATTATATATACTTCCATGCACGTTGTTTTTCTTACTTGAAAATACAATAGGACAAATCTTTTTAAACTAACTGGTATAGTTGGAGCTCAGTCCTATTAATGGTTCCATAATAGTCAATATATCACAATTTAGTCCACTGTTCCCCTACTAATTGATATCCATTTTCTTCCCAATGTTTTGCTACTCAAATATTGTTGTGATAAATATCTTGTAAATATATACTTTGGACTGATGCTTTTATATCCATGGGATAAATTCTCAGGGGATGGGATTACTAGATTGAAAGAATATAAATTTAAAAAAATTTTTTATGTATATCCAGACTTCTTTCCAAAATGGCTGCGATACTTTATATTTCAACCTCAAAGTATGAGAATACACTTTTCCCTGCATCCCTACCAGCAATAGGCGTTATATTGTTTTATAACTGTTGTGAATTTTGTAAGTGAGAAGTTACATCCCACTGTTATGTTAATTTACGTTTCCCTGACAATCAGTGAGATTGAACAGACTTGCCAAGTTTATTGATCATTTGGATTTTTTTGTGAATTGCTATTCATAGCTTTTGCCTTTTTTTCTGTTGGATTGTTTTCGTCCTTTTCTTGACAATTTGTCACAGTTCCTTGAATATTGCAGATATTAATCATTTATCTTTCATTTGTGTTGCAAATCTTTCCCTTAAGCTATTTTTTGCCTTTTGTCTGTTTATGGTATCATTTGCCGTTACACATTTAATTTTTTTCTTTGTTTTTTGTGAGGAAGATCAGCCCTGAGCTAACATCCATGCCGATCCTCCTCTTTTTTTTGCTGAAGAAGACTGGCCCTGGGCTAACATCTGTGCCCATCTTCCTCCACTTTATATGGGATGCCGCCACAGCGTGGCCTGACAAGCAGTGCATCGGTGCGCTCCCGGGATCCGAACCCCGGCCGCCAGCAGCAGAGCAGGCACGCTTAACCTCTGCACCACAGGGCCGGCCCCAACACATTTAATTTTTTAAATGTGAAATATGTCTGTGTTTTTATTCGATGGCTTCTAGGTTTCCTATCTTTTCTTTTTTTTAAATGCTTGTTGGTTTTTTTTTTTAATTGATGTTTTAATGGTTTTTAACATTGTGAAATTTTGGGTTGTGCATTTTTGTTTGTCCATCACCATATATAGGACTCCCTTCGCCCCTTGTGCCCACCCCCCACCCCCACTGCCCCTGGTAACCACAGTACAGTTTTCTCTGTCCACGTGTTGGTTTAGATTCCACATATGAGTGAGATCATACAGTGTTTGTCTTTCTCTTTCTGGCTTATTTCACTTAACATAATACGCTCCAGGCCCATCCATGTTGTTGCAAATGGGACGATTTTGTCTTTTTTTATGGCTGAGTAGTATTCCATTGTATATATATACCACATTTTCTTAATCCAATCGTCAGTCGAGGGACACTTAGGTTGCTTCCACTTCTTGGCTATGGTGAATAATGCTGCAATGAACATAGGGGTGCATAAGCCTCTTTGGATTGTTGATTTCAGGTTTGTTGGGTAGATTCCCAGTAGTGGGATGGCTGGGTCATAGGGCATCTCTATTTTTAATTCTTTGAGGAATCTCCATACCGTTTTCCATAGAGGCTGCACCAGTTTGCATTCCCACCAGCTGTGTATGAGGGTTCCTGTTTCTCCACATCCTCTCCAACACTTGTTGTTTTTTGTCTTGGTGATTATAGCCATTCTAACGGGCGTGAGGTGGTATCTTAGTGTTGTTTTGATTTGCATTTCCCTGATGATTAGTGATGTTGAACATCTTTTCATGTGCCTATTGGCCATCTGTATATCTTCTTTGGGAAAGTGTCTGTTCATTTCCTCTGCCCATTTTTTGATCGGGTTGTTTGTTTTTTTGTTGTTCAGTTGTGTGAGTTCTTTATATATTATGGAGATCAACCCCTTGTCAGATGTATGTTTTGCAAATATTCTCTCCCAGCTGGTTGGTTGTCTGTTCATCTTGATTCTGGTTTCATTTGTCTTATAGAAGCTCTTTAATCTGATAAAGTCCCACTTGTTTATTTTTTCTTTAGTTTCCCTAGTCTGGGTAGGCATGTCATCCGAAAAGATTCCTTTAAAACCAATGTCAAATAGTGTGTTGCCTATATTTTCTTCTATGAGTTTTATAGTTTCAGGTCTCACCTTCAGGTCTTTGATCCATTTTGAGTTAATTTTTGTGAATGGCGATAGCAGATGGTCCACTTTCATTCTTTTGCATGTGGCTGTCCAGTTTTTTTGTTTGTTTATTTTTTTTTCCTGAGGACAATCATCCCTGAGCTAACATCCATGCTAATCCTCCTCTTTTTGCTGAGGAAGACCGGCTCTGAGCTAACATCTATTGCCAATCCTCCTCCTTTTTTTCTCCAAAGCCCCAGTAGATAGTTGTATGTCATGGTTGCACATCCTTCTAGTTGCTGTATGTGGGATGTGGCCTCAACATGGCCAGAGAAGCGGTGTGTTGGTGTGCGCCCGAGATCTGAACCTGGGCCGCCAGTAGCGGAGCGCCTGCACTCAACCGCTAAGCCACGAGGCCGTCCCCTCCAACCTTCTAAATTTTAACAATCCCCACTCCTTCCCTTTGTTCTCCAAGCCCTTGGGGTGGTAGCTGCTTCCAGCAGTTATTCCACTGTGAGATCTCAGATCTTCTTTCTGCCTTTTTATTTCTTGAGCACTTGGTTAGCAATTCTTTACATTATATTCTCTCTGCTAAAATAGCTGACATGGTTTCTGTTTCCTGACTGGACCCTGAATGTTACTGCTGAATTTTTCAATTACTTCTTTTAGATCGTTTGCATGTTATGACATGGTTTTTTTATATATATATATAATTTTATTTATTTATTTTTTTCCCCCAAAGCCCCAGTAGATACTTGTATGTCATAGCTGCACATCCTTCTAGTTGGTGTATGTGGGATGCGGCCTCAGCATGGCCGGAGAAGCGGTGTGTCAGTGCGCGCCTGGGATCCGAACCCGGGCCGCCAGTAGCAGAGCATGCACACTTAACTGCTAAGCCACAGGGCCGGCCCAATGACATGGTTTTGATGTTAGGAATTTCACAGAGGCCAGTTTTCTCTCTTTAAATGGCTCATCAATTGTCCTAACAGCATTTATTATCGAATCCATCTTTCCCTACTGATTTTGTTTAAAATACTTTTTGATGTGTAGAACTTTAAAATTTTTATATAGTCAAACTCATCAATAATTTTTTTCCTCATGATTTTTTCCTTTGCTCTTATACTTTGAGAAGCCCTTTCCACCTGGAAGTCCGAGAACAATTGTGTATATTTTCCTTCTTTGTTCTTGTACTACACTATATTGCCTCACTTAGGACAGTTTTCAAACTTATAAAAAATTGAGATCCACTGTAAGAATGTATTTTCCTTTGTCAATGAGTATACATATACACGTTTATATAAAATCCAAACAAAATTCACAAAGCCAGATTTGTGGCAGAGATTTCTGCTACTTACAGAAAATTCCTTGCATTTCTCAGCTCCATATAGTTAGATACAATCTGAGTTCGGGCCAGAGGAATGTAAACAGAAGTGTTGTTTGCAACTTCCAAGAAGTGTCCTCAAATGGAGGGACCATGTCCTTCTCTTTCCCTTCCTTTTACTTGCTGAGTGAAATGTGGGCCTGATGGCTGGAGCTAGAGCAGCCATCTTGAACCATGAGGTGACCCTGGACCAGAGCAACAATAGAGAAAAACCAGCCCATGTTTGCTGACTTCTTGGGGCACAGCCACCTGATGCCTCGACTGCCTACATCTTGACTTTAATGGGAGGAATTAACATCTTGACATTAACGTGAGAAAGTAAATTGTTATTTTGTGTTTTACTGTTACTCCCAGCCAAACTTAATTCTTACAAATCCATCTTCTGTAGAGCTTATGCCAATTTATAGTTCCACCAACAGAGTAGGAGAGCGCTGCTTCTCTACAGTGTTACCAACAGGTATGTTGTCAACCTTTTGGACTTTGATAATCTTAAAAGTGGGAAAAATGATCTTACTTTTATGTAAGGGTGATTTATACTTCTTTTTCCGTAAACTATCTGGAAATAAATATTTTTCTATCAAGTATTGGGATCTTTTTTTGTTTATTTCTAGGAGTTCTTTGTATCTTAGGAAAGTTAATCCTTTACCTGTGATATAAGTTGCAAATACTTTTTCAAAATTTATCTTGGGCCAGCCCTGGTGGCCTAGTGGTTAAGTTCAGCGAGCTCCACTTTGGCGCACCGGGCTCAGTTCCTGGGCGTGGACCTACACCACTCGTCTGTCAGTGGCCATGCTGTGGTGGTGGCTCACATACAAAAAGAGGAAGATTGGCGGCAGATGTTAGCTCAGGGCGAATCTTTGTCAGCAAAAAAATAAAAATAAAAAAAACACAAGAATTTGTCTTGTCTTTTGACTTTTTTTTTCTCTTTTTTTTTTTTAGTCATGCAGAAGATTTCTAAAAGTTTTGGGAAAAGCTTGTAATCAAATTTTCAAAACTTTTTTTCAGGCATTTAAATTTTAAGTCCTACTAGAAGTCCAAAGTCATGAAATAATTCACCCATTTTGTTTTTGGGGACTTTTATGGATTTGTTTTTTAAATGTATATCTTTGAATGTAATATATGAAGTATGAAACCAATTTTATCTTTTTCCAAACAGCTATTTGTGCAAACCACTTATCTTTATACCGTTGATATGAGATGTTTTCTCTATAATGTACTAAATTCTTACATTTATTTGGTTCTATTTCTAGACTTTGTATTTTGTTCCATCGGTTTGTCTATTCATATGCCAAAAGCATATTTTGAATTATTGAGGTTTTATAATATGTTTCCATATCTAATAGGGCTGGTTTCCCTCATTGCTTTTCTTTTTCAAAATTTTCTTGGCTATTCTTGCTTGCTTAATTTTTCATATACAAATTTCAATCAGCTTGTGTAGGTCTAGAAAAAAACCCTGTTGACATATTTATTGGCATCTCATTCAGTTTACCAATTAATTTAGGGAGAATTGACATCTTTAGGGTGTTGAGTATTCTAACCCAATTTCTTATTCAGTCCTAGGAATTTGATCTGTTTTGACTGCTACTGTAAATGGGACCTCCTTTTCCATCCTGTCATCGGACTATTATTTGTGTATGTGAAGTCTATTGATTTCTGGATGTTAGTTTTATATTGCCTCCCCCTTTCTGAAGTCTCTTATTGTTTGTAGTAGCTTTTCAGTTGGTATGTTTTCAGGTATGCAATCATATCTGCAAATGGTGATCATTTTACTTCCTCAACTCCAATTCTTATGTCTTGGACTGATTTTTGGTGTAATGCTGGTTGTGCTCCTGGCTCCTGGCTGGTTTCCCTTCTTCTTGTCTTTTTTCCAAGACTGGATCAGCAGCTTTCCTGGTCATCCTGTGTTACTCAATATTCTCCCAATAAATTCCTTTTAATTTAAAGTCAGTACTGGTTTCCTTTACTTTATTTAAGAAACAAGACTAAGAGTTTCATTTTGCACAAATAGGGCTCAATAATATACCATCAATAGTGATATCTGTCGCCACTTATTGAGGGCTTACAGTGTGCCAGGCAGTGTGCCAAGTAATTTGCATATATCCTATCAATCAATTCCTAGAGAACGAGCTTTGAATTTTTGTCCTTGGCTATAGTACCAAATTTGAACTCATGCTTTTCAGCTTTTTCCAGAGAGTCTCTGCTTTTTGTGTTTGTAGTAGCAGCTCTAAAATGTAAGAGCCAGTTTAATATGTTAATACTTTTATTATTTGCCTTGACATTGTAAAATCCAGTTTATTAGATTAATAGGATTTCAAGTTTTTGTAGCAGTGGTACCCCATTTCCAAAGCAAACGTTAACTGGAAGTGCAGTATAAAAAACAGAGAAGCTGCAAAAGTTAGATAGACAGTGAGGTAGTAAGTTACTTAAGAATTTTGTGATGCTTGTGAGCATAAAGCAAAAAAGAGAAGATGTTCAGGTGGTGAAATATAGACATTTCTGGACAGATCTTGGTGGCTGTTATGGGTTGAATTGTGTCCCTCTGAAAAGTTATGTTGAAGTCCTAACCTCTAGTACCTCAGAAGGTGATTTTACTTGGAAACAAGGTCTTTACAGAGGTAATCAAGTTAGAATGAGGTAACGAGGGTAGGCTCTAACATGACTGGTGGCCTTATACAAAGAGGACGTTTGGACACAGGTCCAGGCACACACAGCAGGAAGACCACGTGAAGACACAGGGAGAATGCCATCTACAAGCCAAGTAATGTCCAAGGCTACCAGAAGTCAGGAGAGGGGCATGGAGCAAAATCTTCCTCAGAGCTCTCAGGAGGAAACAGCCCCGCCAACACCTTGATTTCAGACTTCAGTCTCCAGAACTGAGAGCCAATAAGTTTCTGTTGTTGAAGCCACCTAGTTTGTGGCACGTTGTTACAGCAGCCCCAGGAAACTAATACAGTGGTTTCTGTGGCCAATTGAACAGAGTTTTGGAGGTGGAATATCCTATAGATTCTAGAACGCACGTTCACTGTACATGTTTTTCTGGCATGGGTCAAGGACCTTGATTAACTATATGCTTGTTATTTATCAAAAGTCTATTCTGGCTCAGCTAAGCAGACAGGCCTTGTAATTATGGAGTCCATCACTTTAAGTTGGAAAAAGCCTATCTTTATGTACATACTTTTCATCTCTCAAACCAGAGGTTGTAAACCGGCAATCTGCTTGTAAGTTTTTTTTTTTTTGTGGCTCACACAGTGTTTTAACATAGGAAAAAAATGTACTTGCTAACCAATATTTAAAGATCAGTTATCTTATAAACATTTCTGGATTCCTGTTTTTCTCTTGAAAATGAGATTTGCATTCCCTTGTGGCAACAGTTGGCTGTTGCTAAAGACCCCGCTGCTTCCTTTAGCCAGGCCTCCAGCACTCCTGTCAGCTACACCACCACCAGGCCCCCTCTGCCACAGGCAAAGACGCCAGCGTGGCTGGAGCAAGAGTGGAGAAGGAGAAAGTGCTGGGAAAAGTGTCCAGACGTTAAGCGATGTGTCAGAATATGGCAGACCTTGAGGCCGTCATAAGGACTCTGGCTTTTACTCCAAATGAAATGGGGAGCTCTTGAGAGGTTTTGAGCAAAAGAGTGACTTGATTTGACTTAGATTTTGAAAGAATCACACAGCTGCTCTGCTGGTTATTAGACTGTAAGGGGAAGACACTACACTGCAGTGGTGGAAGCAGGAAGACCCGTTCAGAGGCTTTTTACAGTGATCCTGAGATGGCCTGGACCATGATGGTAGCAAAAGAGGTGGTGTTAAGTGGTGAAAGCCAGGATGTGTTTGAGGGTCGAGTCAGCAGAATCTCCTGATGGAGTAGATGTGAGATGTGAAAGAAAGAAGCCAGGCCAAAATCCCAAAGGTTTCGACTTGAGTGAATGGAAGGATGGAATTGCTATTTGAGATGAAGAGGCTGTGGGAACAGTAGGTTTCAGGGGGAAATCAGGAGTTCCATTTTGGACATGCTGACCTTGAGACATAGAACGGATGTCCAAAGGAAATGGTGAATACGCTGTTAGATACGAGTCTAAAGTTCAGGAGATATGTCTGGCTGGCAATAAATCTTTCCTTTTCTGATCCAGTGTCCTAAGTTTTAAGACCATATAACCCTGTCCCAAATGTTTACGTTTATGGCGGATTGAAGGCAGATTGTGGCAGCACGGCTGTGTTGCCAGGGAAGGGAGAGGCGGGTATTTGGGTCTGTCTCTGTATTTCTGATCATAGACTAGGCATGGTCTTAGTCTCAGCGCTTGGTTCTCCCCTGACCTCAGACGTCATTTCTCTGAATCCCTACCCTGTAACCTGAGGCTCACACTGTTGTCAGCTTTAGTCTTACATCTGGTAAGCCGTAGAGACAAATCTGAATCAAGGTCTAAAATCCATTTCTGGGGCTCTTTTCTCCACGCCCCCTGCCAGTCTTTGGCAAGTCTATCTTTCAAAGACCCATTCTCCTCGCCTTCTCATCCCCTCTCCAGGCATTTTAATTTCTCCCTTAATTTCCCCGGGGCCCACTTAATTTCAGTAGCAGTGCTGAGAAACTGAAATATTAGGGAAAATCTTCGACTACGACTTTCAAGCTCCGGCTACTAGGTGTATTTTGCCCTCTGTCAAGTAACTCAACTGCTCCATCCAGGTAAACGTCCCCAGGAATTCTACGGTCCTTGCAGTCCCAAACTTTTCTCTTTCTCAACTCAGTTCAACTCATACTCTTCTTCGAATGCGGCTCCAGGTCTGAAGAACCGCGGTGTAGCGTGGGGAGAGAAAGCATGCTCCCAGCTAGCTGTAACCAGGGCGACACCCCCAGAACTGCAGACCCGAGAAGCTGGGGGCTGGACGTCGGGCCGAGCTTTGTCCTTGGCTCCTGCGCTCTCCTCCCTCCGCCTCCCGGAGCGCGGGGGGCTTCCGGCCGGCCCCCTCCTCCCGGGGGCGGGGCCCACCGCTCCCGCCTCCCCGGCTGCGCGCGGCTGCGGGCCGCGGTCACGTGAGCGCGGCGCGGCGGGGGAGGGGCCCTGATTTCCGGGCGGCGGAAGGAGACGCGGCCGCGTGAGGACCAGGCGATTTGAAAACACGCTCCGGGAGCGGGAGGCTGAGGCCGCAGGCGCACGCTGTCGCCCCGTGGGCTTCTGCTCGGACGCTCTTCCCCTCCGCCCCGCGCCCCGGCCTCGGCCGGGCCCTCAGGTGAGCGGCCGCCGCCCGTTGGGCCCGGCCCTCTCGGGGCGCGGGACGGCGCGCGGGGCCGTCGCCCCCTGTGCGCGGCCCAGGCGGGCAGGGCCGGCTGGGGCGGGTCGGCGCCCCTCGGAGCGGGCCCGGGTGCGGAGCGGGGCGGGGCGCCCGCGGGCGTCCGAGCGCCTCAAGTGACTGGGCGCGTTCGCGCGGTTTCGGGGCTGAGGGGTCCAGGCCAGTGTGCGTTGAGCGGGCCCACGTCCCGGCTGTGGTCCTGACCGCCGTCCGCGGGAGCAGAGAAGCGATGGTTTCGTAAAACGCACGGGGTCGGGCAGGACCGAGGCCCGGGGGTGGGGGCAGCCGCATCCTAGTCGGCCCTCTCGCCGTCCAGGTGTGAGGGCTCAGCGCTCTGTCCGGGGCGGAACGGGCCCGTCCGCTCCCGCGAGTCGCCCCTGCCCGCGGCATTTGCTTTCTGGGGAGGCTGGTGTCTCCGACTGGCCCCTTCAGGACTGTGTTTGGAGGAACTCAGCCTAAGGGACTGGAGAGGAAATTACCAAAGGCTGAGTGCAGTGTGCTCTCTCCTTGACTTTTCTGGGGCAAAGAACTTGGAAATTAGGATAATGAGGTGGCAAACTATCTTGAATTCGGTTCACTCGAAATCCTGATAGGCTAGGATCTCCCTTTGGTTGAAATTAGAAGACCTGCAGTTGGAATGTATGAAATTCAGTTTTAAAACTTTTGGGGCTCGCCTGTGTAGGAAGTCCAGGGCTGTGAGCGTTCAGCCCCGTAGGCTGGAGTTCCTACCTCCTCTTCAGTTCTGGCTACTGTAAAAGTGGCTTAGTCGGACTGTTTGATTTGCTGCGCTGTGAAAACCTTTATTTTAGATTTTTAGGAATTGCTAATAGAACGTGGAGTTCCTAGTATAAAAATGTTCTCTGTGTATCATTAAATAATTTTACCAGCTTTAAAAGTCAAAGAAGGGCCATCAGCCCTCTTAATTTTCCCAACGGAAGGAAAACGTTACAAAGTGATGGATAGTATGGCGTAAGCTTGTCGGTGGACTGTATGCTGGACAAGTTAGTGGCTACAGGTAGCACAGAGGATTGGGAGTGGAGGGTTAATTCATTCGATTTTTCTGAACGTCTTGTACTATTTAGTTTCATCTCTGGTACCAGCTAGTAGTAAAATTATAGGAAAAGCTCACAAAGTGTGCTTGCTTAAGTGATGAAAACAATTTTTGTATTAAAAGAGGCCAGGTGAGTTCTTTTTAGGTTTTAACCATTTTTTTAGACTAGAATAACTAGAGGTGTGGGATGAAAATTTGGAATTGGAATAATAAAGCAAGCTGTTTTGCGACTCAGTTTTCCAGTCCTCACCTTAATTCCAGCATGCAGAGCTCAGTCTTGTGTATGAATTGCTCTTCAACTCCTTGATAAAGGACTGACAAACCTGTCTGAGCCACATCTTTTTTAACAATTTATTTATTTATTTATTATTTATTTTTTTTGTGAGGAAGATTAGCCCTGAGCTAACATCCGTGCTGATCCTCCTCTTTTTGCTAAGAAAGACCGGCGCTGAGCTAACATCTATTGCCCATCCTTCTCCTCTTTTTTTTTCCCCAAAGCCCCAGTAGATAGTTGTATGTCATAGTTGCACATCCTTCTAGGTGCTGTATGTGGGACGTGGCCTCAGCATGGCCGGACAAGCGGTGTGTCAGTGCGTGCCCGGGATCCGAACCCAGGCTGCCAGTAGCGGAGCGCATGCGCTTAACCGCTAAGCCACGGGGCGGGCCCACGAGCCACATCTTTAAAATGGGTTTAGTACCACCTTCCTCACGTGGTTTTGTGAGAATTGAATGCTAATGGACATAATGCATTTAATATTGTGCTTGGTCTGTACTGGTTCTGACACTTTAGGAAGATGTACTTGTTTGTGCTTATAGCATGTATGTTTAACTGTGCTAGGCAAGTTGTGAGTGTTTTACGAATATGAACTCATTTGCTCCTCATTTATCTTACTTCATAACAACTGTATGGAGTATTATTATCCTGTTTTATAGATAAAAACTGAGGCACAGTGGTTAACTACAGCTAGAAAGTGGCCAAGTCTGGATAAGAACCTAATCAGTCTGGATCTAGAATCTGTTCTTAACCTGTGTAGCGAAATCTTAGCTGATGGGGCTCTAAAGTAGTAATATCTTGCAGTGGTGAATTTGGATATAATGTCTTAGGTGATTGTCTTCTGGATTCTTGGAACTTGAGCTGTCTGGTCTTACAGCATCCATTTTATTAATCTCACAATAAAGCAAACCTTCATTTTACTCAAATTTTTGAACTCCTATATGTAGGCATTGTGAATTTTTTTTTAAATAGCTGGGCATAGGATAATTATGATAGACCAGGAGAAGTTTTATTTATTCTGGAGGTACTTATCTACTCCAGTGGGTGTACAGTGGAAGGCAGAATTCATTATTTTTGCAGCATGTGGAAAAGGCTTCAAGAAGAGCTGAGCTGGTTCCAGGTATAGGAGGCTAGTTTTTAGATAGAAGTTAGCCTGTGGGAAGATAAAGCTGGAGAGGAAGTTAGGAAGGACCTGATATGTCAACCTAAGGAGATTTTACTGTAAGGGAGGAAAGGGGCAGCTGAAAGCTCCTGAGCCTTGTTCAGACCTGTGTTTAGAAAGAGCTCTTTGCTGACTCTCTAGCAAATGGGCTGTGGAGTAGACAGTAGAGACAAGGCAAGAATACCAGTGCGGAAACAATTGAACAGCCTAGGGTAGAAATAAAGGACTTAAGAAGTGGCCTGGGAATGGGTAGGAGGAACAGATCAAAGATTTTGTGTGTAAGTGGGAAGATTTGGATGTAAGTTGCAAGAATGTGAAGAGGGGGAAATGCAAGATGACATGATTATGCCTGAGTTATTTATTATAACAGTGGCCTGGCTAGTTTTTGTGCCTTATCCCTCTGTCACACTATATTTCCTTTTATATTCCTTTTTATCCTGTTTTTTGGATACTATTTCCTGTTTATGTCTAGTCTGAACTTTTACTGGTGTTCAAGATGCTGGTATCTTCGTTTTTGCCTATTCCAGGCTTATTGCCTGCTCCTGATCTCTACTGTTTTCCTTGCTCATGAAATGCTCATTAACTCTCCTTGCTGCATATCTAGATCTTACCTAACTTTCAAGCACCCAGCTTAGGTTCATGAAACCTTTCCTAACTATTACAGGCTGCATTAAATAATAACATTGGTTTTCAGACTTGGCTTTGTTATGCTAGAGGTTTCTCAGAGCTTCTAGTGGCCAGGACCTTCCCAGCAGATACAAAGTATATCTCTAGCAACTGTGCTGCCTTCCTTCTCACCGCCCCCACCCCCGGCCCCCCAGACAGACAGAGAGACAGACACACACACACAGGAAAAGAATTTCAAGAGGTTTCCATTTAGCACATTGCTTGACAAGGTTCCATGGCTTAAAAACCTTGACAGACCAATGGTAAGACTTATTGTTAACAACTCTGCTTTACAGTATCTCTTGACTAAACTGATTTTTTTTTTGTACTTCGTAAAGGTATTTTCCTTTTAATATTTTGATCCTTTGGCATAGTCGCTGTTGGCCTTGATTCTTGATTATCTTTGAAATAAATGTTAGAGTAATGTAAATGTTGGAAAATACCTTCTTTATTCTTTTATAATTTATCTTTATCTTTATCTGTCGTTTTTAAATTGTTTTCATTATAGCACTCAAGAATGACCAAAAAGAGAAAACGCCAAGATGATTTTCAAAAAGTAAAACTAAAAGTTGGTAAAAAGAAGCCCAAGTTAGAAAATGCTACTGTTACAAACTTTAAAACGAAGACTATACATCTGCCTGAGCAGCTCAAAGAGGATGGAACACTTCCAACAAACAATAGAAAACTTAACATAAAGGTAAATAATAAGTATTGTTTTGATAAAATAAGATTTTTTTGAAATCATCTAGGATTTTATGTTTTTGTGAAAAGTTGTTTTAACTCTTAGGGTTAATTAATGGCTGAAGTGTAGAGTTCATCTGTTATCCGTGTCTGATGTTGCCACTGCAGCTTTCCCGCCTCCTCCAGAAAGATTTGCTCTACTAAACCCACAGTGATTTCTCCCCTCTGTACTTATTTGATGATTTAATATATTATCTGGAAATAATTCTTGTGTTTAACTTTTTGATGTCAGAGTTTTTTTTTTTGTTTTTTTTTGTGAGGAAGATCAGCCCTGAGCTAACATCCATGCCAATACTCCTCTTTTTGCTAAGAAAGACTGGCTCTGAGCTAACATCCGTACCGATCTTCTTCCACTTTATGTGGGACGCCGCCACAGCATGGCCTGACAAGCGGTGCGTCAGTGCTCACCCGGGATCCGAACCCAGGCTGCCAGTAGCGGAGCTTGTGCACTTAACCGTTACGCTATGGGGCAGTTCCCTGATATGTCACGTTTTTGATGTGATAGTTTTCCAGCTGTTTTTATAGCTCATTAAGATAAGCTCTTGTTTTGCTCATTTTTGAACCCTTATAGCACATAGCTTATTACAGGTTCATAGTAAATGTGTGAAGTTAATTGAAGTTTGAGCAATAGTTTTGTTTAGAAATTTAACAGCTTTATTGAAATGTAGTTTACACATAATAAAATTCACCCATTTAAAGTGTACAATTCAGTGGGTTTTAATATATTTACAGTTATGCTGCTATCATCATAATCTAATTTTAGAACATTTTTATCACTTCAGAAGGAAACCCTATAACTATGAGAAATGACTCACCATTTCTTCCTCCCAGCCCTAGGCAGCCACTAATCTACTTTCTATCTGTATAGATTTGTGTATTCTGGACATTTCATATAAATGGAATCATACGATATGTGGTCTTTTGTTACTGGTCTCGCGCTTAGCATGTTTTTGAGGTTCATCCATGTCATAGCATGTGTCAGAACAGTACTTCATTCCTTGGTACTGTCGAATAGTATTCCAGTACATGCTTATGTCATATTTTATCACTCGTCAGTTGGTGGACATCGGGTTGTTCCCACTTTTTGACTTCTATGAATAGTGCTGTTATGAACATTTGTGGACAAGTCTCTGTGAGAATATGTGTTTTCTAGTTTTGCTTTTTAAGCTCCAAAGGTTAAATAATATCAAAAAAGTATTTGAAGTTATGGTTTTTTCACAGATTATGTAAATTATTCCATAAATATAATTGTCAGATGTTATACTGTGAATAAAATATACACACACACCCTGAAAGACCATTTAAAATAGGCTGAAAGGACCTGTTAAATTAAAAGTATGTAAATGTACCTACCATATGTTTGGTACATAGCAGGTCTTTAAATAGTGGTGGTGATTGCTGTCACTTTAAATGATAGCATGCCTAAGCTTGCATGCAGGTTAATTTCAAAAAGAAAAAATTCTAACTGAAAATTATGTAATGTTTTTATTAAGCTAAAACTATGTTTCTGATCTTAATAAAACCTAAGTAACATTTAGAATATACTTGTTGAAGCAGTTTCCCCAAGAAGTGTCCATTTATTAACATAGTTTTAGTTAGCATGTTGATTGGAGAATATCATGTGTATATATAGGTATATACCTAAAACCTGTATCTTTATTTTTATCTCTAGGATTTGCTGTCACAGATGCATCACTACAATGCTGGGGTTAAACAAAGTGCTCTTCTTGGACTTAAAGACCTTTTGTCTCAATACCCATTTATAATTGATGCACACCTTTCAAACATATTAAGTGAAGTGACTGCTGTGTTTACAGATAAAGATGCTAATGTACGATTAGCAGCAGTTCAACTTCTTCAATTCCTGGCCCCCAAAATACGAGCTGAACAAATTTCTCCATTTTTTCCTTTGGTAAGTGCCCATCTCTCTAGTGCCATGACTCACATTACTGAAGGAATTCAGGAGGACTCCTTAAAAGTTTTGGACATTCTGCTGGAACACTACCCAGCTCTAATTACTGGCCGTAGCAGTATATTGCTTAAGAATTTTGTAGAACTTATTTCTCATCAGCAGCTGTCCAAAGGACTGGTAAATAGAGACAGATCCCAGTCCTGGATACTTTCTGTAAATCCTAATCGGAGACTCACTTCTCAGCAGTGGAGGCTGAAAGTCTTAGTGAGACTCAGTAAATTCCTTCAGGCCTTGGCAGATGGATCCAGTAGGTTGAGAGAAAGTGAAGGACTTCAGGAACAAAAAGAAAATCCCCATGCCACTAGCAACTCCATTTTTATCAACTGGAAGGAACATGCCAACGACCAGCAACACATCCAGGTTTATGAAAATGGGGGTTCACAGCCAAATGTCAGTTCACAGTTCAGGCTACGGTAAGAAGGATTTCAGTTATGTCCACACTCAGTTTTCCTGTATTGAATTATAACTGCTGACCATTGATGGCTAATGATGGGAAGACATGCTGTTGTCTTTCATAGTTTTCGTATAGTTATTCATGATTTGATTTTGTTTACTGATGGGAGGAGTCTTTTGAAAGTATATTAATTTATTCATTTCTAGCAAAGCCTAATGAGAAGTAAAACTTTAAATAGTCTCTTGGCTTTGTCATCTTAGAATTTTATTTTACTTACCTGTCTTGATCAGTGTAATTATCAATTCACGGTGCTTCATTTTATTGGTACTTTATATTTAAAATTTAAATTAAGCAAGGAATAATATTTTTTAATTATTAAATATTTTTTCCTTCTTACCCTTCCTTATTAGGTACCTGGTTGGAGGACTAGGCAGTGTGGATGAAGGCCTGTCATCTACTGAAAACTTGAAAGGATTTATTGAGATAATAATTCCGTTGCTAATTGAGTGCTGGATTGAAGCTATGCCTCCACAACTAGCTTCTTCTGTTGGAAATGGTATAGAACGAGAACCTCTGCAGGTTATGCAGCAAGTTCTTAATATTATTTCCCTTCTGTGGAAACTCTCTAAACAACATGATGAAACCCATAAATTGGTGAGAACTAATGGGTTTTTTTATTTTCTCAGTAAGTGGGCAGATTAGAAATCAGCATATTACTACTAATTGGTTATGTATTTTCAAAAAATTCCTGGGGTTTAACTGTAAACTTGTTTCTTACTTTTGCCCAAAACAAATTAAATAGTTTTGTGAGATTATTATCTGAATATTTTTTATTTTTTAAGTGAAAAGCATAGCTTAAGGTGCTTGATTTCATTTGTTTTGCTTAGATGTAATTCATAGTAGTGTTACAATGCATTGTTTATGGCAGATTTATTATGTAGGAACATTCTAGTTTCTGGAGGCCTCTTATAGGATTAAAAAAGTTGCTTATTAAGTATTCCCTTCCAGTTTGTGCCACGTCACCAAGTTTAGCAGAAATGGACCAAACAGAAGATCTCATAACCAGCCCCGAGTTGTTTTGAAACTACTGTGTTTTAGAGAGGAAGCTATACACAAACTTGCTTAATGTACACTTCTTGTTTTGATAAGGGATATAAGGTCAGAAAACATTGCTAAAAGTTACCTTTACTGTAGGTAAGCTGTAATTGTAGGTACAGTGTGAGTGAAGTTAACTTAAATGAATTCCAAGTAATATAGCAGTTTCTTGGTAGAAAGCTGATAGTAAAGGCATGTTTCTTGAATAAATTTACCTACTATTTGGGGAGAATGGCGTTTTGGCAGCTTTTTTTTTTTTTAAGTGTTAGAGAGAATATGATATATAGCGCATGGTGCAAGTAGGGAAGAACAAGCTCTAGGATTAATTGGTGCTAAGTTAATGTGGTAGCACACTTAAAAAGGGCTGCAGGAACAGTACTTGAAAGCTTGAAGCATCTGGTTTATAGAAAAATTCTTGCAAGGACTTTTGACTAGGGAGGTATGAATCCTTGAAGTTGCTTAAGTAAGTACAAAACTGACAAGGCAGTGTTTTGGTGTTATTTAATTCTTTTTATTTCAAGCTGAAGTTTAGAATGAGTTAGTATGCCAGATAAATAAGACTAGGGATAAATTAAAAATAGTATTTGATAATCTTGAAAAGCATTATGGAATTATACTGAGGTGTGTGTTTCTTTTAAGAGCTTGCTCTTTCACTATTAACCCATTACCCATTATGTCTGAGGGATGGTTTATGAATCGCTTTTTCAAATAAGATAGCATTTTATTGATTACAATTTTGAGCATGTCTTGTGATTCATTGCATACATTGGCAAGAAATTGATCATGGTTAGGGGTATAGTGTATGATTTTAGACTAGTGACAGTAATAATGCATACAGCTTAGATAAGTATATATTATTTGCAGTCTTGAATGGATCTGTTTTCATCTGAAGGGCTAAGACCGAAAGTCAAAGTAATAATATTCAACATGGACCTTGAGTACTAGTCTTTCCTTCATTTTTAGAAAGCTGAGAAATAAAAATTCCAAGCATTTTGGTGTTAGGTTACGTATGGGCGCTGATTAATTTTTGTTGTTGTTTTAGTAATGGTATTTGTAATTAGATAGAATGGTAGGGTCAAATGCAAATGTATTAATTATGCTAGTTTTGGATTATCTACTGTCACTCAGATAACACTGACAAAGAATCTAAGTACTACCTTAATTTTATGAATAAGGTGGTATACTTTAGAACTATTCTGTGCTGTTATAACATGACTATATTTATTAGCAGTTCATTTACATAGGATATTAAGTTCAGAAGACTGTATTTTGCATAGACTGTTAATGGTTATATGGAATGCTAAATTGGGATACTGTATAAAATTGAAATAAACTGAGAATTGGGATACTGTATAAAATTGAAATAAACTGAGAAGGGTTTAATTCAAATAGGAATAGTATTTAAAAGCACCCTCTGGTAGAATTCTCTAATTTACTTTGGCAGATTTGTTGTGTTGAACTGTAATAACTGGATAATGTAAGATCCATTATCTCAGAGACAGAGTATAAATGTGTATGTTACCTGTACAAGGTGACATTAAAATGCATTTTAGTTTATTTTTTGTTACCATTCCCACTATTAGTTCCCCTCATTCACCTTCATTTATAGCTTAGTAGTTAAGGTATTGAGTAACCTGCAACAGCTGAAACTTTTGGAGGAATGAAATGGCATTCCTTGGCCTTAAACTCATATCACGCACCACAGGCTGAAGTGTAGCTCTTTTCTCTCATAAAATGTGAAGGTTTTCTGTTGATAAATTGGCATCCAGGTTAGGCACAATCTTAGGATCACTGCTTACTTTTAGGTTTTGCTAAATGCACTTAGTTTGTTAGTATTTTGCTGCACAGTTGAGAAATTTCATTTTTATCCAAGTAGTATTTTTTTAAAAACTTTTTAGAAATTTGAAATCTTTGATCTTTGCTTTGAAAAGAAATCTTAAGGTACGTTGAATCTTACTTGCAGTGATTGAGTAATCAGATCCTTACTGAGGTTGCTTATTTCTGATAATACTGTGTATATCCTTAATAGATAGCTAGTTTTAAAAATTAAATACAATTTGGGGCCGGCCCAGTGGCGCAAGCAGTTAAGTGTACTTACACAAACCTAGATGGTAGAGCCTATTACACACCTAGGCTATGTGGTACTAATCTTATGGGACCACTGTCATGTATGTATATATGCGGTCCATTGTTGACTGATACGTCGTTTTGTGGCACATGATTGTACTAGGAGGAAAGATGAAAGTAAAGCAGGGTAAAAAGAGACCGTGTGCTGGAACAGAGTGAGGAGGAGCTATAATAGGTGGTTGGGAAATGCTTTCATGACATTTGAACGTCACCGAATGAAGTGAAGGAGCCAGTCTTGTGAAGACCTGTGGAAAGAACCTTCTAGGCATAGCGTAAAAGTGCACAGGCCCTCAAGTGAGAACAAGTTTGACATATTTGAGGAATGGCAGGCAGGCCTGTGCAGGTGAGGTACTGGAGGGAAGGTAGGAGATGAGGGAGAAAAAGTGACAGTGACCAGAAGATGTGGGATCCTGTGGTCCGTGGTAAGGAGTTTGGATTTTAACCTGAGTATGGTGAAAAGACATCGGAGGATTTTGAGCAGAGGAGTGGTGTGATCTAAATTATGTTTATTTAACTTTAATATATCAAATTTACAAATAGAACACTAATGAACTCCCTTGTGCTCTCCATCCAGCTCTAGCAAAACTGTGGAGCCCAAGCTCAGACCATCCATCCCATGGATGACCAGTCTTGCCCTACATACACACCTATTCCCTTTCTCTCTTCTTGTATTGTTTTAAAGTGTGATTTATGTTTTAAAAGATCATCTTGGCTGCTCTGTAGAGAATTGACTTTTAAGGGGGCAAGAGGAAAAGCAGGGAGACCCGTTAGGAGGCTATTGCAGTAATCTAGGTGAGAGATAATGGTGGCTTGGAGTAGAATGGTAGCTGGTGTCGAAGTGATGAGAAGCAGCTGGATTCTGGTAAAGCTAGCAGGACTGCTGGTGTGCATAGTGAAGGAAGGAGGAGCAAGGATGATACCTGTGTTAGGCTCCAAATGACAGTGTGACTGCTGGTGGGGAGAGTTCGGTCTGTTCATGTTAAATTGAAGTTGGCTGCTAGAAGTCCAAGAGGAGATGTCGAGTATACATTTATAGGTCAGGAAGAAGAGAAGAATCCAGTAAAGGATACTAAGGAGCTGTAGGGTGACCAGCTATTTTAGCACCTCGAGCCCCACATGCCAAGAAATCCCTCAGTCCCTGGCAAAATGGAATCGTTGGTCTTTTGGATAGGAGGAAATGAGTGTTGTAATTTGGAATTAGATAGTGTTTCAAGTGAGAGAGAATGATAGATTCACGAATACTGCTGAAGACATTTAGGGAAGTGCACTGCTTTGTGAAAATGTTAAATACTTTTAATGGGAACTAATGGAATTGCTGGGGAATAGAGTTATGGTGTAAGTAGAACACTAGGTAGAAGACTTTCTTGTATATTTTATAAATATTGCGTTAGTGGTTCAAATTCAGAATTTTCTTAAATCTTACTCTCTCCCTTTTTCTCCTCTTAAACAGTAGATAAAAAGGCAAGTAAAAGTAATTATTAAGCACCAAAAAGATCTCTTGGTAAAAATTGGATGATATAACAGTTTATTCTGATTTTAAAATTTATTTACATATTATATCATGAGCAGAAGGTATATTATAATGGTAAATTTATAGTTGAATATTGGCAAGTTAACAAATTTCTCTTAAAGTTTTATTAGCTATTTTAAATTATTGATTATTATAGATTTTCTGATCTTTGCTTATTTTAATAGGAGTCGTGGCTTCGAAAGAATTATCTTATTGATTTCAAACACCATTTTATGAGTCATTTTCCATATGCCTTAAAAGAAATAACCAAGAACAGAAAGAAAGAGACAAATAAAAGGTATTGTGATTCTTTTCCACTGTATAGTCTTGAAAAGCTGTTTTACCTGAAATTATCAGAAAATAATGAGCCTTAAACTAGAACTTTTTACACTGTGAGGTATTTATATCTAGGTATTGTGAAATAAAAATAAAAGTAGCAGTAGTATGGCTGATCTTGAACAAGTCACTTTAAGTCCTGGGACTTCCAGTTTTTTGAAATTTTTTTTAAATCCGTAAAGTGAGTGTTTTGTGCTAAATGAGTGTGAAATGTAAAATTACATAAATATGAATTTAATAAAATTTGCTGAAGTGGGAGACGCACTATGTAATTGTTGAATCTCTAAGTGAGAGTATCTTAAAGGTCATCTAGTTCTCTCATTTATACATGTGGAGATGGTAATGAAACTAATATCAGTATCCTGAAGGAAGAGGGATAATTGGAGAAAAATAGTTTTCTAAAATAAACAGAAAGGGTTATGGATTAGGAGATGGAGTTTTAAAAAAATGTAAACGTTGAAACTATTTAAAATGTTCACCTCAGGTGAGAGCAGATAATTGCAAAAATAAATTCTCTAATAAAATTTGACAAGCAGGTACAAGCTAGAACACTAAAAGTGCAGTTCCCCCAAATGAGCAAACCCTTGAAAGGATCTTAAAGTCTATCAGAAGGTACTTAAATTTATCAAAGGGAAGAAACTGCCTGGAGGATCTTTGAACAGGGTTCAAAGGATATGCTCAGCAGTGCTAAGGCAATTGAGGCAGATGAGCTTTTCATTCATTCACTAAATATTTATCTTGGTTGCTTATTATAAACAAAGTATCATGATAGAGATAACCAGGTGTCTTAAGGTATACTCCTTGTTCTCCTAAGTGATATCATAAAATTGCTAAAATCGGTAAAAAATGAAAAAATTGGTAAAAGTGTGTGTCAGGGTCCGACTTCAGGAGACAGAACTAAAAGACAAAAGGGAATAGTAAGGTATTATGGAGGTAGCAGGTGCAGGAAGTGGCCACTGTCTCTAGGACTGGGAGGACAAAGAGAAGAGGGGAAGAAGCTTGGAGGAAAGGTTATGTGGAGCCAAAACTCAGACCTCTGGGAAGGGGTTGGTGCTCAGTTGATGGCGAATGTCTTTGAGATCAGAAGAGGGGCCCTATGGAGTTGGGGCCCAGAACTCTGCAAAGGGGGTTCTGGCTGGCTGGTGCCAATGTTTCTTAGGGGTATAATGATGCTGGTTCTGTGTCAGAAAAACTGCGAACTGGAATCAACTGTGGTTACTGGACTGAATTGCTGCTGGCCTGAAGAAGAGTTGTTGGGTTGCACTGGCAGCAAAAGGAAGCCAAAACAGGAGTAGGAAGCAAACAGAAAGGAGAGTGTCTCATCTTCCTTTTACAGCTTTGCAGTCTCTTTCTAGTACCCCTTGATTGGCAGAGCCTAACAGGAAGCCAGCTGCAAAAGAAAAAATGTGGCTCACAGAGTCCCAGCCCCAGGATCACAAAGCAGAGTGTAGAAGGGTGGGTTTGAAGCTGAGAAACAATCACTCAATAACTGGCAGGAGGAAAAGTGAATTTACATATGTAACACAAGGCAGTATAAAAGTGTCATTTGAACTGTACAATTAAGAAGTGCTATAGGAATTCATAGGAAGAGAAAGATCATTGTTAGGCTAAACAGACAAAGCTATATTGAAGAGTGATATTTAAGCATGGATATGACTTTTGCAGGCAGAAATGAAGCAAGGGATGAGAGGTTATACTAACTGGAGGAGATAGCATACAGGAAAGCTATAGGATTAGGTAATGGAGAGATGGAGAGCATGAGGCAGATCTGAGTCCAGTCTGGTTTCTGCTATTCACTAGCCTTGATGCTGAAAATCGTTTCTTGTCTCTAGAGTTCATTTATCTTTCAGTTTTGATCTTTTTGGCATTGAAGTCTTTTGGTTGGATCAAAACTATGTTTTAGAATATTAATTTAAGGAGTTTCTGGAGTTGGAGGGAACAGAGAGTCAAATAGGGAGATAGTTTCTTGAGTAAGCTTAGGTACCCCCCTATACAGTTTTCTTACTAGAGCAAAAGTTTTTAATTAGGTCCATGGGTAAGGTTTAGAAAGTCCTTGAACTCTTGAATAGAATTGTGTGTGTGTGTATTTTTTCTGGTAAGAGGTTCCGTATATAATTTCATCATAATGAAATTAAATAATGGTTAGGATTTTGGAATTCAGCAGACCGTTAAATGTAAGTACAGTATCCAAGAGTGTATGGGTGTACCGTCGTTAGTTGACAGATTTATCGGACACTTAATAACATGCAAGGCACTTAGTATACTAGGTGCTGAGCCTTTAGTGGTAAAGTAGATAGCGGGTACCGGTTCTTGTGGAGTGCAGTCTAATGAGGGAGACATATTTATATTTAGTTCTGTGATTCTTTAATCAGTGACCAAGTGTGATAAAGTTAATGAAGGAAGAGTTTAGGGTAATACAAAAGTATTACAGGTAGCCTGTAGAGGGCAACAAAATTAAACTTAGGGAGCCAACAATAGTCTAGGCCAGTGGTCTTTACACTTTTACTTATTCATGTAACCCCAGTTAATTTTTGACCTGTTGTCTAAATTTTTTCATCTTAGGTTGAAATACAGTTGCAAAGGATATTATTTATTTTTATTCTGGTAAAATATACATAATATAAAATTTACCATTTTACCATACAGTTCAGTGACATTAAGTACAGTCACATTGTTAGATAGGGACCGTCTCTACCATCCATCTGCAGAACTTTTTGATCTTCCCAAACTGAAACTCTGTACACATTAAACAGTAATTCCCCATGCTTTCTTTCCCCCAGCTAGCTCCTGGGAACCACTGTTCTACTTTCTGTCTCTATTAATTTGACTGTTCTAGGTACTTCATATAAGTAGGATCATACAGTATTTGTTCTTTTGTGTCTGGCTTAATTTCACTTAGCATAATGTCTTCAAGGTTCATCCACGTTATAGCATGTACCAGCATTTTATTCTTTTTTTTTTTTTTAATAGACTACCTTTTAGAGCAGTTTTAGGTTCATAGTAAAATTGGGCAGAAAGTACGGAGTTCCCATAAACTGCCCCCATAGCCTCCCTCACTCTCAGCATCCCACGCCAGACTTAGACATTTGTTACAACCTATTGTTGTAGGTTGTAGGTTGTAGGAACCTCCACTGACACATTATTATCACACAAAGTCCATAGTTTACATTAGGGTTCACTCTTGGTGTTATGTGCTCTATGAGTTTTGACAAATGTATAATGACATCCACCTTTATAGTATCGTACAGGATAGTTTCACTGTCCTAAAAATTCTCTGTGCTTTGCCTATTCATCCTTCCCTCCCTGATGTTTTTTTCATGGCATGATAGCTCGTTTCTTTTTAGTATTAAATAATATTCCATTGTATGGGTATGTCACAGTTTATTTATCTTTTCACCTACTGAACCAGCTCTTGGTTGCTTCCACATTTCCATTTCTTTTTAAGGCTAAATAATATTCCATTGTATGTAAATACTGTATTTTGTTTATCCATTCATCTGTCAATGGACATTTGGGTGGTTTCCACCCTTTGGCTATTGTGAATAATGCTGTAATGAACATTGGTCTCCAAATAGCTGTTCAAGTCCCCACTTTTCAATTCTTTGGTGTCTATCAAAGGATATAATTTTGGCTTTATTGAAAATATTCACATTTTAAAGATTCAGTGTAGTTGTTTCTAAGAAAACTTGCTTTTTGCACTCGTAATTTACTAGTTTGTGATTATTCTAACGAAGTAATTCTAGTATGTAGTAGGAACAGATACAGTTAAGTCTTGCCTTTGGTCTGCAAATCAACTTGTGAGAGCAGAAGTTCACTGCTGGCTAGAGTAGTCTACTAGTTCAAAAGATTTTCCAGTATACTGGGAAAATTAGTTTATTTTTTCAGAGGGAATGGAGAACTTTGATTTAGCAAGTTGAGATTGATTAAGCGGTGGTTGGGAATTTATTGCAAAGTATATTAGGAAGGGCTGGTTTTCCATTTATGGTAGTGATAGAAAGTTTCTTTTAGAAATACTTGTTTTTTGAAAGTGAGCTATATTAAAGAAACAGTGGGTAAATAATAGTTCAGACAGCATGTGAATGATTACATTTTAGAAAAATGTACTAACAAATAGATTTCTTTGTGGGAACCTGAGGATGGAATAAACCCCAGAGACAGTGCAATAGGAATTGAATATTTAAGGAAGCAGAAAGAAATTGACTTGCAGCTTCACCTATAGGAGAAATCTGGGCTTCCTATAGTTAAATTGAACAGAAATGTTTGTTAAGGCTAAAAGAAAATATCACCTGGAACAGTACAAAAGGTTACTTGGTAAAAAGAGATTTGTTGAATGTATATAGAAAGTTTTCCTAACTAGTTTAAAAAACTCCATTGAAGATCCAGAATCTGAAATTCTTAAGGACAGGTATTAACTTTGGGAGAACTGTATGATAAAGGAACAGAACAAATTAGGTTAGGGGTGGGAGGAAAGCTTATGGGGATTTCCTGTAAGCGGTAGATCATTTTTGCTATTGTAAGACAGTTGATTACAGTTAACTAGCTTACTCTTACGCCATTTATCTAAGACTGTTTCTCAAAGTGTGAGCTGTGACCCCTGGGATCCACAAGGTCACAACTATTTTCACAATTATATTAAGACATTATTTACCTTTTTCATTGTTCTGACATTTGCACTGGTGGTACAAAAGCAATAGTGGGTAAAGCTGTTGGTATCTTAGCATGGATTAAGGCAGTGGCACTAAACTGTACTTGTAGACATTGTATTCTTCACCATCATGTGTTCACAGTTTAAAAGAACAAGCCAGTTTCACTTAAAAATGTCCTTAATGAAGCAGTAAAAATTACTAATTTTATTAAGTCACAATCCTTGGGAAGACAGATTTCTAATTTTCTGTCTGATGAAATGGGAAGTTTGCATAAAGTATTTTAGCTGCATACCACAGAATGATGGTTATCTCAAGGAAATACACTTCTATGATTATCCTGCTTGTGAGTATTTTCCTCTGATGGATACGATTTTACCTTGAAAGAATGATTAACAGACAAACCATCCAGGCTTAGGTATTTGGCAGATATTTTCTCAAAAATGAACAAAGTGAGCCTATCAATTCCAGGAAAACAATTGATAATATTTGTGCCACTGATAAAATTTGAGCTTTCAAGCAAAAATTAATATTTTAGAGAACTTGTATCCATCTAAGTTCTATCCATGTATTTCCTGCTTTTTCTCTCTTCATTTTTTTCATATATTTCTGTCCATCCATCTGGGACCATTAGAATCTACTGGAGGTTTTTTTCTGTATAAAAATACTGTTTGTCCTTCATTTCTAAAGAATGTTTTAGCAGAGCATAGTGCTCTAGGTTGACAGTTTTCTTCTTTGAGCACACTGACAGCAACACTGGACTCTCTCCCGGTTTCCATTGCCGTGTTAAGAACAGCTATGAGTTTAGCTGTTGCTACTTTGAAAGTTACCTGTTTTTTTTCCCCCTGAGATTTTTCTCCTTGTCTTTTGTTTTCACAGTTTCACAATGATGTATCCGGGTGTGGTTTTCTTTTTTATTTATTCTCCTTGGGATTCAGTGGACTTCTTAAATCTGAGATCTTCAGTCTTGAGTGAAGTGTCTTTAAATAGATCTGAAAAATTCTCCTCTTTTAAAAAATTGCTGCAGTCCATTTCTCTCCTTTCCTTTAAAGACTAATTAAATGTATGTTTGACCTACTCACTGAATCTTCTACCCATTTCTCTTGTCTTTTCTTTATCTCATATCTTCCAGGTTTTAATTCTTTAGTTTTGTTCAATCGTGGTCAAACACAAATCCTCTGAATATTTTTTCTATTTTTGTTTTTTGGTGCTAGAATTTCTGTCCAATTATTCCAGCACCATTTGTGGAAAAGACCGTCCTTTCTCCACTGAATTGCTTCTGCTCCTTTGTCAAAGATCATCAGTTGACTGTATTTTTGGTGGTCTATTTTGGAGCTCTTTGTTCCATTAACTTATGTGTGTGTATTCTTTCACCAATACCATGCTGTCTTGATTACTATAGTTGAACAGTAAGTCTTGAAATCAAATAGTATGAGTCCTCCAACTTTCTTCCACTTCAGTCTTGTGTTGGGTATTCTAGGTCTTTCCCCTTTCCGTGTAAACTTGAGAATCAGTTTGTCGATAACCAGAAAATAGCTTGTTGGGATTTTGATCGGAATTGTGTTGAATCTATAGATCTAGCTGGGAAGAATTGTTATTTAAACTGCTGGGAAGATGCAAAACTGGGATTAAGCTTTATCTAAGAGCTGTTTTTACTTCTAGTTCACCTTTATCCTGGAAGAGAAACCTTTAAGGGTCCAGCTTTGAAGTAGGGTAATATGAAGTCCCCACGTTTGCCAGGCCCTGGGCTTTGACTTTTCCAACTGTGAGGCCACTAAAAGGTTACTTCAGTTTTGCAGCTTTTTCTTTGAAATTGGCATTTGTCCTCAGGACTAAGACTTGAGTGCTGAGATCTTGCTTTTTCCTAGATTTTGGGCCCCAATAAATGTTTAAATTGGAGTTTCCCCCGCAGTGTGTCTCCCTCATAGACTCGATGGTTGGTATATTTAGTCTTTAAAATTTTGTATAAATTATTAGAGGAGCAGAATGAATTCTCTGAGGTTTGCAGTGTCCATTGAGATCTTCCAGACAGTAATAGATTATGCTGCTTGAGATAAACTTAGAGTAGATCTTGGAAAGCTCTACCTGTGGTAAAGAAATGTTGCAATTAAGTTTTTTTGTGGTCTAGTTAGTGTAAAATGTGCCTTGGTTTTGGGCACTGAGCAGTTTGGCAAAGAACCTTGTAGTAATTTTGGGCTTGTGGTATAGACTGTTAGTCATCTGTCGCAGTTTTCATTCTTTCCTTCCTTCCTTCTTTTTGTTTTTTTTTTTTTTTTGTGAGGAAGATTAGCCCTGAGTTAACATCCGATGCCAATCCTCCTCCTTGTGCTGAGGAAGATTGGCCCTGGACTAACATCCGTGCCCATCTTCCTCTACTTTATATGGGATGCTGCCACAGCATGGCCTGACACGCGGTACGTCGGTGCACGCCCAGGATCCAAACCTGCGAACCCTGGGCCACCGAAGCAGAGGGCACGAACTTAACTGCTACGCCATGGGGCCAGCCCCCATTCTTTCCTTTCTTAATGATAGAATTCCCAGTTTTTAGCTGGGTGTAGGACTGCATGAAATAAAAACTAGATTTCCCAGCTTCTTTTGCAGCTAGGAGTTGTCATGAGGGTAATTTCTATTAAATAGCTCAGACTTCCTCTCTCCAGTGTCACACTTGCACATTGAGCTGTCTATTGGCCATGTCTTCTTGGATTTATACCAGACACTTCAAGATCAACATATCTAAAGTGGAATATATTTTCTGGATCTCTGCTCCTCTTGTGTCTGCTACATCATCTCCATTTACCCAGTCACCAGTGCTAGAACACTTGATTCCTTCAGTCTCTGCCATCCCAAAACTCACGTACATGTGGACAAGTAAGCAAACTTCAAATCTAGCTAATTTTTATTCTTCCTAGGAAAATGTCCCTTCTTCTCCCAGTCCGTACCAACACTGATCCTGGTTCTTGTGCTTGTCATCTTTTGCCTAGATTGCTGTCATAGCCATACAACTGCTTTTTTGTTTATAGTTTTGTAACTCTCATTTTTCTTTTTCCATCCACAGAATCATCCATCTGAAAAACATTTTCAACCATGTTACTCCTTTTCCTCCAACTGTTTGTAATTGGGTCCCATTTTACCTTTCTAGGTTCATTTGTCATTCCTAGCACTACATTTGATGCTCTGATGGCACCAAATTTCTTTTATTTCCTTTCCCATGTATTTGTGGTTCCTCACTACTATGTCCTTACTATGTCCTTGCTCATGGCCTAATCCAGGATTAACCTTTTCCTTTAAAATTGGTTAGTTAGAGATATTTTTTATTTTAATCAACTTTACATTTTCCTAAGCATGAAATAAGTAAGCTCTGCTGTTGACTATACATACCATAGTCTGAAATGAGTATTTATATTCTAAGTTGCAAGTTTTGTTTTTATTAAGGTATTGTATTTGAGGTTTATTGAAATTTCTTTCAAGCTTTGAAAGAAATGTGTTTTATTTGGCTGGAAAACAACTGATTTTAATATGTGAGTCATAAAATTAAGTCATTTCAGAACAGTGCTTATCTAGACCAGTCTCTTTATTTCACTTGGAAGGGAAATTGTGGCCAGGAGAAATTAGTGAGCCTCTTAAGTTGTGATTAGTTAGAAGAAGAGTCAAGATATACTGTGACCTCCATCCGAGTATAAGTATCTGCTTTAAAAAAAACTTCAAGGGCCGGCCCCGTGGCTTAGTGGTTAAGTGCACGCGCTCCTCTGCTGGCGGCCCGGGTTCGGATCCCGGGTGCGCACCGACGCACCGCTGCTCTGGCCATGCTGAGGCCGCGTCCCACATACAGCAACTAGAAGGATGTGCAGCTATGACCTACAACTATCCACTGGGGCTTTGGGGGAAAAGTAAATAAATAAATAAAATTATTAAAAAAATAATAAAATAAAATCTTCAAGTGTGTTGAGGTTTTTACTTCTTAGATTACTTCTAGGTAGTTACTTAAATTACTTCTAAGATTACCAAGCAGTGCTACAAGGGCCTTTACTTTTTGTGTGAATAGCAACTGGGGTAGTGAATTGAGCAGTATATACTCTTAATTCATGTCTTAACAACCTTGATTCCATAATGAATGTTTTATTTACAAAACAATGGCCTACGTACCTTTCTTCTTTGGCACTTTATTCCAGAAGGAAATATTTTTTGACCCATTGATTATTTTAAGTATTCTGAGTGAAGCAGGCATGGTAGATATAACACTTTATTGACGTCTGTTTTTATTTGTTTTTAGCAACAAGCATTGCATGATTCTCTCCAATAATGTAGATCATCTCTTACTGAATTTAACACTGTCTGATATCATGGTCTCCTTGGCAAATGCCTCAACTTTGCAAAAGGATTCCAATTGGATAGAAATGATAAGGAAATTTGTGACAGAGACCCTTGAAGATGGCTCTAGGCTAAATAGTAAGCAGCTGAACAGATTGCTTGGGGTATCGTGGAGGTTAATGCAGATACAACCACACAGAGGTAGGTGATGCTGCTTTGTCCTTATTTAAGAGAGGAGCTCTTATGCATGCCATTTAGGGTCTACCTTTGAATTGATGACTTTCAAACATTCCATGTAGTCAGGTTAGTTACATTCAAGCCATAAAAGCTAGCATAATTATGAAGGACTATCTTTCTTGAACACTGAAATCGTTTATGGCTCAGAGCATCCATTTCTCAGTGGGTAGGTCCACTCTGAAGCAAAAATTGATCAAATTAATAGCAGATTACAGAATTGGAGTAAAAGGAGGTAGGTATTATTAAGAAGAAATGCTATCAAGCCTACTGATGAAGAAATACCTTCTTCTGATCTAGTTTGACTAGAAATTGAGAGCTTTTTCCTTTGATCCATATAGAATGAATCCTGCCTATTTTCTTTGCGTTTCTTCTAGCTTGAAGTTATGTCACATTAAGTCAGATTTTAGCGTTCTTACTAATTCTTTTCATTCACAAACAAAGCTTTCCTGTTTGGTTCCCATCTTATTCGCCTTTCTGCTATCCTAGTTTTTGTCATCCCTACTTAGGTTTGTTGGCCCTTAGGAAAATCTATACTGTAATCTCTGGTTGGTTTGACTTTTATTTTAGTCAGGCCATTGCTATAGGACTTTGATGGTCGTCATCAGTTTGTGGCTAAGATGTAATTTGTCA
Organism: Diceros bicornis minor; assembly: GCF_020826845.1. Classification (NCBI taxonomy): domain Eukaryota; kingdom Metazoa; phylum Chordata; class Mammalia; order Perissodactyla; family Rhinocerotidae; genus Diceros; species Diceros bicornis. The sequence continues at coordinate 10,209,358 of NC_080767.1, read as the reverse complement.
TAGGAACAAAGTAAAATACTTCTGTGCTTTTAGAGGAATTTGGGGGCTGGTGAAGAAACATTTTTGATTCATATGCAGTTGTTTTCTCTCTCTTTTTAGAAGCTACTGAGTCTCTCATAAAGGCAGTTTATACATTGTATCAGCAAAGGGGCCTTCTCCTTCCAGTTCGGACTTTGTTACTGAAGTTTTTCAGTAAAATCTATCAAAAAGAAGAACTGCGATCTTACAGAGTCAGGTAAAGTTTCATTTATTATTTTGCCTTTTTCTTGCCAAGTTTTTTTGTAGTCTGTTTATTAGGGTGAGGTGATTAAATCTTGGGAGAAGTTTACTCTTTTTATCCAGTTTGGTTGCATTTAAGAAAAGATATAAAATTTTATGAAGAAGCATACAGAATAGTGCCAGTAATCTTTATACAGTCACATGCCGCATAACAACATTTCAGTCAGCGTTTCAGTCATATGTATGCGATAGTGGTCCCATAAGATTAGTACCGTATAGCCTAGGTGTGTAGTAGGCTATCCCACCTAGGTTTGGATAAGTACACTCTATAATGTTTGCACCATGACGAAATCACCTAATGATGCATTTCTCATAATATCCCCATCGTTAAGCAATGTGTGACTATACGCATAACTGAAGAGATTAAAGTCTCTTTGCGCATGTATTTCCACTTGGCCTCTTACAGCTAAAGGACAGTTGGAACAACCTATAGCAGCCTCAGTCTTTTCTTTTGCTTCCTATAAAAATTATGGAGGTTGAACCCCTGTGCCCTTAGTTACACACTGAGGCATATGGTCTAAGAAGGAGGGCAATAGAAGATGAGAAAGCTTCTGGTTCGGTGCTATCGGGTGAGATGGACAACAAAAAGAATAACTTTTTGATATGATGAGTTGGAGGTTTATTTGAGTCAGGAAGAGATGTTTGAGCGGAAGATAGAGATTTGGGATACCTCAGCATACATAGGTAGTTGCAACATTTTTGAGTCTTCAGTGTAAGCCAGGTGCTTTTCATAATTTGTCTCAATTCTCATACTACTACTAGGAGGTACTATTACTTCCATTTTACAGAAGAAAACTAAAGTTTAGGTTAAATAAGTTGGTGAGTGTCATGCAATTAATGGATAATGGAGTTGAGACTTCAGTTCTGTCTAACAACAAAGGTCATGCCTAAATCACTAAGCTCTGAGGGGACAGCAAAAATGATTGCTGTTACCTGAGTAAGGAGACTAAAGCAAGTATACTAAGGAGCTAAAATAACACAAGTTTGAAGCCATTTAGTGTGGCGGCACCTTACAGTAAATGCATCAATGCATTAATATAGTATAATAATTAACACTAATTAAGATAAGTAGTACACAAAGAGTTAAGTAGTGTCTGTGTCCTTTAAGATAAAAATACAGTTTAGGTAGTGCCCCAGATTACATGAACTTTTTAATTTAGTAGGTAAAAACTTGGAAAATGCTATAGCTGAATAAGTGATGCTGGCAATCTTGTAGGCTCTCAAATGTTTAAATGAGTAAATGTGGTGTTATTGTTAGATGATTTGTCACTTTTTGGTGTACTTAAGTTAAAAAAATTGTTTTGTTTATTTCTCTTGTCTTTGAAAATTATACTTTATTTTATTCTTCCTTGGCCATTCTTAGATACCGTAGTAAAGTGATATCCCGTTGGCTGGCTGGTTTACCATTGCAACTCGCTCATCTGGGCTCCCGAAACCCTGAGCTCTCAACACAGCTTATTGATATCATCCATACTGCTGCAGCACGAGCAAATAAAGAATTACTAAAAAGTTTACAAGTGACTGCTCTCCGAATCTATGGTAAGAGTTTGTTTAACTGTGTACATATACATTGGTCTACCTCAATTTAGGAAAGAAGTTTCTAAGGGAAGCTCTAGGTTTGCCTTTCCTTTCAATTATTATAAATTAGTTATACCACAGTTAAAATTCCAAAACAAAATAAAACATCAAACAGTAAATTTACTTTCAATAATAGGTATTATTTATTTGAATAGTTGCAGAAAGTTAATAGATGCTTTTTGCATTCTTAAATTTTCTTTTAAACTACCTGGTATCCCCAAATTCAAAACTGATCAGGTATTTTTTAAAAATTCCTTTGAAGCTTTGTCGGCAAATTACTTATTTAATCATAATGGATATTTAGTAGACTTCCATATATTAATACTTCTTCATCCCTTGAACTATTTCATATTTTAAGCAAAAATATCAATAAAAGCATACTGGGATATATACATATATATAATTTATATTTATTATTAAGATATAATTCACATACCATAAAATTTGCCATTTTACAGTGTACAATTCAGTGATTTTTAACATATTCCCAAGGTTTTGCAGTTGTCACCACTAATACCAGAATATTTTTATCACCCCAAAAAGAAACTACCCATTTTTAGTCCTTCCCGACTCCTTCCTTCCCCAGCTTCTGGCAACCACTAATCTACTTGTCTGTCTCTATATATGTGCCTTCTGGACATTTCTTATAAATGGGATTATTATAATACAGGGCCTTTTGAGTCTGGCTTCTGTCACTTAGCATACTACTTTTAGGATTCATCCGTTTTGTAGCATATATCAGTACTTTACTTTTTATTGCTGAGTAGTATTCCATTATATGGACATACCATTTATATTTATCCATTCATTGGGTGATGGACATATGATTTGTTTCTACCTTTTGTGGGTTATATTTTTAAATCTGTATTTTTCTGTATTGCTTATATGTAGGGATGTGTGTGTGTATGTGTACAGACAGGTCTTTTGCTTTAAATTAGGTTGATATTGTAATTGTCACTGTTTAGCAAAAGTGCTTGTTTTTTAATGTTTTGCTTTGTGTCCAATCCCTTTACCCCCATCCAAGTTCTTATTTCAAACAAGACACTTGGATATTATGAAATTATTACAGTGTTAAATAAATATATCTTTAAATAATGATTATGGTCACTGATTTACTTTAGAAAATAACTTAAGCCACACATATGCTTTATGATGAAAATTTTTTCATGTAATTGATATATTGGAATTCACAACACAGTGAAAATAATCACTCAGTCTGCTTTATTGATTTAATCTCTGGTTTGTATATCTTTTATAGTTGAATTTACTATGTCTGCCCACCCCACTAGATCCACAAGAAGGCACTGTGGTGGTTCTCCCAGCAGAGTCTCAGCAGCGTTTGGTCCAGCTTGTATATTTTCTACCCAGTCTGCCTGCTGAATTGCTTTCTCGGTTAAGTCGTTGCTGTATTATGGGAAGACTCAGTTCAAGTTTGGCTGCCACGCTTATCGGGATACTGCACATGAGGTAGCATGCTCAAGTGAGCTGTATTTTAAGTGTATAATCTTTCCCCCACCTGTCTTACTAGCAGTTTGTCAAGTACAGAAGGCTTTCAAGTCGTGTACTGCTGCTGCCTTCATTTGCTCTTAGTGCAACAATGAAAACTGATGATGCTATTGCTAGATAGCGTAAGCTCACTAGAGTAAGACTGTTTCACGTTACTTGTTTAGTGATTTGTATAGATTGGAATAAGGGTTGAAATTATCAAAAGCATATAGTAAGGGTTCAGTGGTAGGTGAAAATAGAAACAGCAAAGGTTAACTGGCTGTAGCTATTAACCTTTTTAACACAAAGGTTTGTGCTTAAAACCTTTAATGTTACGGAGTTGCGATTCAGATTTTCAGGGAGCTCAGAATTTACTGTAGCTGGTGAAATAAATAAGTTTGTGGACTCAGACAAGGAATCACTTGAAATCTTTTTTGTGTGTGTGGTAAAATATGCATACGTAACATAAAACTTACCATTTCACCCAGTTTTAAGTGTACTGTTAAAACTGCACAGTGGCGTTAAGTACATTCACATTGTTGTGCAACCAGTACCACTATCTCCAGAACTGTTCATCATCCCAAACTGAAACTCTGTAATCATTAAACAATAACTCGTCATTCCCCTTCCCCCAGTCCCTGCTAACCATTATTCTATCTTCATGATTTTGACTATTCTAGGTACCTCATATAAGTGGAATCATGTATTTGTCCTTTTGTGTCTTGCTTATTTCACTCAGCATAACTCTTCAAGGATGTTCAAGGTTCATCCATGTTGTAGCATGTGTCAGAATTTCCTTCCTTTTTAAGGTGGAATAATATTCCATTGTATGTATATACTGCATTTTGTTTATCTATTCATCTGTTGATGGACACTTGGTTGTTCCCACCTCTTGGCTATTGTGAATAATGCTGCTATGAACATTGACGTGGTGTACAAATATCTGTTTGAGTCCTTGCTTTTAATTCTTTTGGCTGTATGCCCAGAAGTGGAATTGCTGGATCATAGGTAATTATCTGTTTAATTTTTTGAGGAACTGCCCTACAGTGGCTACACCATTTTACTCTGAAAGGTTTTATAACTAATAGTGTTTCAGTATTGCGAGTGTTCAGAGTATCCTTAAACATCTTATGTCTGTTATCATCAGGCATAGTATTTTAGTATTCAGCAATATTTATTACTGATTGTGGCTCATGGACAGGGTCTGATGGTTTTAGGCAGAAATGGAAATCTGGACTGTAGCTGAAAATTTAAACACTAGCTTCTTTGTGGCTTCTTGTACAGATCCCCTATCCCAGTTAAATAGGAGTAGTTCACTCTATTAGTAGACTTTCTTTAGCTTTGTTTGCCAGTCTCTTCATACCAGTATAGGATGTATGTTTGAGTTTAGTCACCTAAAGTATGCTTCGTAACTGATGATAACCTTTCCTTTCAGCAGAAGAGAGCTATGTCAGCGTGTTGTTTATATGTGAAAATTCAAAGTTTATTTCTTCTGTGTGCATGTACGTTAGAGAGAGACTTGGTCTTATTAAGTATTTTAAACATTTATTAGTTTCCCGTGTTTTTCTTTCTTAGAAATTAAAAAAAAAACCTTCTCTTTGTCTAGTGTAATCAATTATTTAATGCTAGGCCTTTAATAAAATTAAATGTTATTTCTTTTTCTATAACTTAAGTGGTTTTGTGTTTATTAACTTCCAGTAGAGGGCACTCTGTTCCTTTGATACAATTCTAGTAGAGGATCTGTTTTAACATTCAGTTAAAATCACCTTTTGAACACCTGAAATTGATTCTCTTTGGAAGCTATATTTAATATCTTTATCAACATCAGTTATAATTCGCTTATGCTTAGTAACTTTGTCAAGGATGTTTTCAAAAGTCTGCGTTTTTTCTTTTTGTGGAGATTTGTGGTGAGCATTGAGAAAGTATATTAATTTACAAATAATGATAATAGGGGTTCCTAATAATTAAAGTAAAAGCAGGTTTTCGTTGTGGTTAAAAGTTCACCAAGTTAAATTTTGCCTTTTAGTATTTGCAGAGTCTATTAGTAGACTTCTCTGGAGACGTATTGTTCCCATTCAAACTAATCTCTCTTAAAAAATACAAAATTAGGACTTCTCAACTTTCTCAGGCCAATGGCATCATTGTACCACTTTTCCTAGATTCAGAATTTAAGGATCACATTTGATTCCTTCAGACGTATGCTGAATTATTTCATATCTTTTGTTTTCTCTTCAAAATATCCTTCTCTCCTTGACATGAATATAAACTAGCCAATTTTTTCTTTATCTCCCACCTGTACTATTATAGTAGTCTTGCTTCTTAGTCTCATCTGTCTTGTGCACTGTTGCACAAGATTAATTTTCCTGAAATATTCATTTAATCATCTCTGATTTTTGTCTGTTACACTAATTGGTCTCTGATATCAAGTTCAGTTCAGATTTTTTGGTTTTGATGCCCTGCTGTCTCTATCGGAGAGAGTTTATATCTAAGAGCAGGATACTACCAAAAGATATCAGTTTGTTCTGTGTGTGAAAAACCCATCAGCTAAAAACTGTTGGTATTCATTTTATCCTTTAAAAAGTGTACTTAATGGGGCTGGCCCGGTGATGCAAGGAGTTAAGTGCGCGCGCTCCGCTGCGGTGGCCCAGGGTTTGCCAGTTCGGATCCCGGGTGTGCACCGACACACTGCTTGTTAAGCCATGCTGTGGCAGCATCCCATATAAAGTAGAGGAAGATGGTCACGGATGTTGGCCCAGGGCCAGTCTTCTTCAGCAAAAAAGAGGAGGATTGGCATCGGATGTTAGCTCAGGGCTGGTCTTCCTCACAAAAATTTTAAAAAAAAGTGTACTTAGAATTGCTGCCCCTACCTTTTTTACCACTCACTGAGAGGTTTTTAGAGTTGGACTTTTTCCCTATACCATTCTACTTATGTTGTTCCACTGGCCTTTGCTCAGACCTTATCCTCTCTGCCCCTATTTACAGCTGGTTTGGGGAACATAGGATATAAATGTGGAAAGGTAATCTGTTAGATAAAAATCTCTGAGAAGGGAAAAATTCTTGAACTAAGGAATTTGCTGTGGGTTTTCAGTAGGATGAATTATGACCTGGTCTGTCAGGGACAGTTCCAGTTTACTTTTGTCCCAGCATTATTAGTAATAGCATCCCCTTTTCCTCTCAGAAGTGTTCTGGCTTGGACAGCATATATGGTCATCATAGTTTTAAGGACAGTGTGATATATTGCTTGTCATTTGTCCAAAATAGATTTGCTACCCCTTGTAGCCACTGGATGGCATAGTTGATTCCTGTTTTCACTGGGTTCAGGAGGATATTCATTTGTTTTCTAACCACCATTTTATACTCCTTTCCATTGAGCTCCTCTAGCTTTTTATAACCTCTTAGCTTGTGATATTCCTTTGATAGCCCTTTGCTTATTGTGGGAATGATACTCAGAAGGTTGTTTCCATTATTTTAACTCCTCAAATTTTAAGAATATTAATGAATAGAAATACAATTATTTTAATGGTAAAAAAGTATATTTAAGTGCTTCTAGTTGAATTAGAAACTCCTAATTTTGTCTGACATTTATTCAGATCTCTGTGATAAGATTGCAGTCTCAGCTTGTTGGATCTGATGATTCTCAGCCTTTTTTTGCTGTATCCATGGTTGATATTTGCTCTCTTCTTAGCTGTACCTTGAAGACAGTTTTTAAAGGACTCACTGGAAGCTGATCTCATGGCAGGAACCAGATAATCCTCATTTAATGAGAAGCTGCTTTACATTTAGCTATTCCCTTGAGTCCTCTACGAGTACTTTAGCTGCACTATTGTGAAGTAGACCTAGTTACAGCTTTGCAAAGTACAGAAACACATAGTTATCTTAGAGTGGCTTTAAATGGAAGTATTCTTTGCCTAATTAAGATACTTTTGCTTAGTTAGGAAGCTGGAGCTTATTTAAACTTAACTCATTTAAGTAAGCAAGGTAAGACTTTATAAAAATCAAGCAGTAAATACATAGCAGCTGAACCTACTACTGAAAAGCAAAACTTCATCCTGGCTCCTTGGAGACTGATTTTCAAATGGCATGGAAATTTTCTAAGTCATACCATATATGTGGACCAATTACACTTTTTAATGAAACTTTACATAAATAAAAATATGTTAGAAGTTCAATTTTCCATATTATGGTACTTGGGCCCTTATATATAAAGTTAGTACATACTATGGGTTTTGTTTAAGCTATTAAATCAGACTTGTTTTCAATAAAGAAAAATGGTTATATTCTGTGCTGTTATTCTTGAGTCTTCAAGTTGGTCACTTCTGGTAATAGTTCTCCCGTTGTTTATTATAGATCATCATTTTCTGGATGGAAGTATTCAGTTAAAGACTGGTTGATGAGTGATGTGGACTATTTCAGCTTCTTATTTTCAACACTTACAGGTAACCACATTCACCTGCCAAGTTGAAGAAAGTTTCCTTTCTTCAAACCTAGTATGAAGAGTCTCCTAAGATTTACTGTCTTGTCTGCTTGGCTCCAATTTTGAAGATGATAAATAATCTGTCTACCTTGGAATGATTTTTATTTGAGTAATAAGTGGAAATCTTTGAAGGAATATTTGTACCCTACATTGTCAGGGTCTTGAGGCAGGGAGATGCAAGATTCATCTTTAAATCTCTCATGGTACAAGTATCAGAAACTTGGGGATTATTTGAATGTCACATGATTATTTTCATTCCTTTCTTACTGTTATTTCTCAGCTTTATTCTTATCTTTGTTTGCAGTGAACTGGACATACTTGACTCTTTTTCAAATAGAGAAATATTTTAAAAAACTGCATACTTAAAAAAACTGATGAGGGGCCGGCCTGGTGGCGCAACCGGTTAAGTGCGCATGCTCCCCTGTGGCGGCCCGGGGTTCACCGGTTCCGATCCTGGGTGCGCACCAACCCACCGTTTGGCAAGCCATGCTGTGGCGGTGTCCCATATAAAGTGGAGGAAGATGGGCACGGATGTTAGCCCAAGGCCAGTCTTCCTCAGCAAAAAGAGGAAGATTGGCAGATGTTAGCTCAGGGCTGATCTTCCTCACGAAAAACAAACAAAACTGACGAACGGAATATTCATTTTAAACATTCAAAATGTTTAACTTGATAAGAAGAACATCAGATTTTGATTAGCCATTTTCTACATTCCATTTGCCCTCAAAGCACAGTTAATAAAATGAGTCTAAAAGTGCTGAAAGTTAGATGTATAAGTATTGTTACTATTGTTTTAAATGTTTGTACTATTTCAACATTTCTGTTTTATACCTGGATGATGAAGATGAGATTCTTAGAAATTTTCTGAAGACCTGAAATTAGGAGACTTAGTTAAGTTAGAATCCAAAAAGAACTTGACGGGTTCTCATAATGAGCTGAATATAGCAAGATAAATATTATATAAAAGATAAATGTAGACTTCTACATGTGTACTTGATAGTTTTGGGTGTACACATTTGAGATGAAGGCAGGAGCTTCGTGTTTGAATAGTAGTACCTGTCAGAAGGTTTAGTGGTTTTAGAAAGCTCATTAGGAGTCAGTGTGTTGTGGTCAAACTAGACCATGACTCTTCAGGCTGTGTTCATGGAAATACAGTGATCTGAACATCAAAGCCGTTAGCTCAAGTCTGACCACATTGCTGGTATTCTGATCATTTTGAGAGCTATCTTTTAGGAGGGAATTTGGCAAGTTGTCTATGTAATTCATGTCCTCTGTAATCAGGGTGGTAAGAGAATCAGAAATTTTACTGTATAAGGTGTAGTGGAAAGAACTACACATGTATTATCAAAAAAAAAAGACTTACGAGAGATAGAGTAGTTTTAAAATATTTGAAGGGCTATTATGTAAGAGAATAAAGAGTTTGGTATATGTATGAAGGAGTATATTTGTTCATTTGCTTTTTTAAATCTACCATTAATTGGAAAGATATGTCTTTCATATTTTTTTGAGTAAAAATGGTAGTGCCCCCAATATAAGGGGTAAAACATATTTATTGCTGTATTATAGATGGGATCACATCACATCCTTTGTGTACATAATTATATGAATTTTACTGCCTCCATTGCTAGCAATTCATTTTTTTTTAACACTACGTGAAATGCAGACATTCAGAGAAAACAAAGTAGCTTAAAGAAGAATTAAACTTGAAGGTATATGTCATTTCTTTTAAAAAAATTATGAAGAATGTCACTTACTTTGTGATTTATTTGTTTTTAAATTGGCTTTCTTTGTACCCAAATTAGGGTTTTCAAAAGAGGAGTTGACTTGGCTTCAGAGCCTTCGAGGAGTTCCTCACGTCATCCAGACACAGCTTTCCCCTGTGCTTCTTTATCTTACGGACTTGGATCAATTTTTACACCATTGGGATGTAACAGAGGTAATAGTGCATTTAAAAAGAAACTCACGATTATTAAAATTCAGCTCATCAACCACCAATAGTTACTATATATTGGGATTGCCTTGTATGAGATATTCTTAGTGATACCAAGTAGTATAAGACAGGATCCATGTTCTGAAAGTACTTAGGGTCTTGGATTGGAGATGTTTTTTTTCTTAAAGAGGAGTGTTTTTCATTCTAAGTTATGCTACTATATAGAATAAATTAGCAATTTGAATGGTAGAAACAAATTTCTTTTATCTAGCATAGGATAGATAATTATGGGGTAGATTTATCTGTGGAAAAGAGGAAAGGCTTTGTGGAAAAGGAAGAATTTGACTTGGTTGTTGAAAGATGAATAAGACTTAAGTAGGATTTGGTATCCTTGAAGGTGGCTTTTTCCTTTTAAACAGAAAAGATTATTTATCAGTTCTTTGATTTTAAGGATTAATACATACTTTATTAAAGTTAAACTTAAAACCCAAATTCTTCCTTAAGTTTTAAAGTTCAATTTAAAATCTTATTTTTTAGATAAATATAGTAAATTTAAGCAGTTATTTTAAAAGGGGACTTTGTATTTTATTCCTTTTACACCTTAATTAAAATTTTAAACTGTTTATAGCTTTTAATATATTCACTATTTGTCAGGTAGTTCCCTTTTCTGACAAACCTTTATAAATGTTAAAGTAAATCTTAAATATCTAATAAATTAAACTTATAATTATGATAAATCTTAATATCTGAAGCTTTGGTACTGTTTATACTGAAAGTCTAAAATCACAAGTCTAAATTAATTACTGACAAGTTTTAAATTGGAATTATAAGGCTTATCTTTTGCCCTAAATTGGAATTATAAGGTGATCTGTTGCCCTAATAGGAAAAATTGTCTTATATGTTACAAATATGTAAACTAAATAAGCAAAAACATCATACACATTAATACTAAGGATTTGACTCTCTAAAACATTTCTATATTAATTTCTTTATTTTTTATTTTTTTTTGAGGTAACATTGGTTTATAACATTTCAAGTGTACATCATTATAGTTCGATTTATAGTAGACAGAAATCATGTTCACCACCCAGAGACTAATTATCATCCATTTCCATACACATGTGCCCTTTTATGCCTTTTGCCCTCACCCCTTCCCCTCTAGTAACCACCAATCTAATCTATATATGTGTGTATGTTTGTTTGTTGTTGTAGTTTTTATCTTCCTCATATGAGTGAAATCATATGGTATTTGGCTTTCTCTGTCTGGCTTATTTCATGTAGCATAATACCTTCAACGTCCATCCATGTTGTCGCACATGGCAAGATTTCATCTTTTTTTTTTATGGTTGAGTAGTATTCCACTGTATATATATGTACCACATCTTCTTTATTCATTCATCCATTAATGGACACTTAGATTGATTACAAGTCTTGGCTATTGTGAATAATGCTGCAGTGAACATTGGGGTGCAACTATCTTTACCCATTCATGTTTTCGTGTTCTTTGGATAAATACCCAGCAGTGGAATAGCTGGATCATAAGGTAGTTCTAATCTTAATTTTGTGAGGAATCTCCATCCTGTTTTCTATGGTGGCTGTACCAGTTTGTACTCCCACCAGCAGGGTATGAGAGTTCCCTTCTCTCCACATCCTCTCCAACACTTGTTATTTCTTGTCTTGTTAATTATAGCCATTCTGATTGGCGTGAGGTGATACCTCATCGTAGTTTTGATTTGCATTTCCCTAATAATTAGTGATGTTGAACATCTTTTCATGTGCCTATTGGACATCTGTATATCTTCTTTGGAAAAATGTCTGTTCAGATCCTTTGCCCATTGTGTGTGTGTGTGTGTGTGTGTGTGTGTGTGTGTAAGATCAGCCCTGAGCTAACATCTGCCAATCCTCCTCTTTTTTTGCTGAGGAAGACTGGCCCTGGACTAACATCCACGCCTGTCTTCCTCTACTTTATATGGGATGCCGTCACAGCATTGCTTGACAAGCAGTGCGCTGGTGTGCGCCCGGGACCCGAACCCGGGCCACCAGCAGCGGAGCGCATGCACTTAACTGCTACGCCACCGGGCTGGCCCCTCCTTTGCCCATTTTTTAATTAAGGTTGTCTGATTTTTTGTTGTTGAGATGTATGAGGTCTTTATATATTTTGTATATTAACCCCTTATCAGATATATGGTTTCCAGATATCTTCTCCCAATTGTTAGGTTGTCTTTTCATTTTGTTGATGGTTTCCTTTGCCATTGAGAAGCTTTTTAATTTCATGTAGTCCCATTTATTTTTTCTTTTGTTTCCCTTGCCTGGGGAGCCATGGTTTCAAAAAGATACTGCTAAGATCGATGTTGAAGAGTGTACTGCCTATGTTTTCTTGTAAGAGTTTTATGGTTTCAGGTCTTACATTTAAGTCTTTAATTCAGTCTGAGTTATTTTTTGTGTATGGCGAAAGATAATGGTCTACTCTCATTCTTTTGCATGTGACTGTCCAGTTTTCCCAGCACCATTTATTGAAGAGACTTTCCTTTCTCCGTTGTACGTTCTTGCCTCATTTGTCAAAAATTAGCTGACCAAAGATGTGTGGGTTTATTTCTGGGGTCTCAGTTCTGTTTCATTGATCTGTGTGTCTGTTTTTGTGCCAGTACCACGCTGTTTTGATTACTGTAGCTTTGTAGTATATTTTGAGATCAGAGAGTGTGATACCTCCAGCTTTGTTTTTTTTTCTTAGGATTCCTTTGGCTGTTTGGGGTGTTTTGTTGTTCCATATAAATTTTAGGATTCTTTGTTCTATTTCTGTGAAAGATGTTGTTGGGACTTTGATAGGGATTGCATTGAATCTGTAGATTGCTTCAGGAAGTGTGGACATTTTAACTATGTTTATTCTTCCAAACTATGAGCATGGAATATCTTTCCATTTCTTTGTATCTTCTTTGATTTCTTTCAACAATATTTTATAGTCTTCAATGTACAGATCTTTCACCTCTTTGATTACATTTATTCCTAGGTATTTTATTCTTTTTGTTGCGATGGTAAATAGGATTCTATTCTTAGTTTCTCTTTTTGCTATTTTGTTATTAGTATCTAGAAACACAACTGATATTTGTTTGTTGATTTTGTACCCTAAACTTTACTCTGTTTATTATTTCAGTTAGTTTTTTGGTGGATTCTTTATGGTTTTCTATGTATAAAATCATGTCATTTGCAAATAGTGACAGTTTTACTTCCTCCTTTCAATTTGGATCCCTTTTCTTTTTTATTTTTGAGGAAGATTGGCTGTGAGCTAATATCTGTTGCCATTCTTCCTCCTCTTTTTTTTTTTTTTTCCTTTTTCCTACCCAGAGCCCCAGTAGATAGTTGTTGTATGTCATAGTTTTACATCCTTCTCGTTGCTCTATGTGGTACACCGCCTCAGCATGGCTTGATGAGCGGTGCATAGGTCCGTGCCCAGGATCCGAACCAGCGAACCCCAGGCTGCCAAAGCAGAGCCTGTGAACTTAACTGCTACCCCACCAGGCCGGCCTTCAATTTGGATCCCTTTTATTTCTTTTTCTTGCCTGATTGCTTTGGCTAGGACTTGCAATACTATGTTAAGTAAGAGTGGCAAAAGTAGGCATCCTTGTCTTGTTCCTCTTCTTAGAGGAATAGCTTTCAGTTTTTCACCATTGAGTATGATGTTAGCTATGGGCTTATCATACATGGCCTTTATTATGTTGAAGTACTTTTCCTTCCATACTCATTTTATTCAGAGTTTTTAACATAAAAGGATGCTGTATCTTGTCAAATGCTTTCTCTACATCTATTGAGATGATCCTGTCATTTTTTTGTGTGTGAGGAAGATCAGCCCTGAGCTAACATCCATGCTAATCCTCCTCTTTTTTTTTGCTGAGGAAGACCGGCTCTGAGCTAACATCTATTGCAAATCATCCTCCTTTTTTTTTTTTCCCCCAAAGCCCCAGTAGATAGTTGTATGTCACAGTTGCACATCCTTCTAGTTGCTGTATGTGGGACATGGCCTCAGCATGGCTGGAGAAGCGGTGCGTCGGTGCACACCCGGGATCTGAACCCGGGCCGCCAGTAGCGCAGTGCGCACACTTAACCGCTAAGCCATGGGGCCAGCCCCGATCATGTCATTTTTATTCTTCATTTTGTTAATGTAGAGTATCACATTGATTTGCGGATGTTGAACCATCCCTGGAATAAATCCCACTTAATCATGGTGTATGATCTTTTTAATGTATTGTTGTATTTGATTTGCTAGTATTTTGTTGAGGAGTTTTGCATCTACATTTATCAGTGATAATGGCCTGAAATTTTCTTTTTTTGTGTTGTCCTTGTCTCATTTTGTTATCAGGATAATGTTGGCCTTGTAGAGTGAGTTAGGAACCTTCCCCTCCTCTTCAATTTTTTTGGAAGAGTTTGAGGATAGGTATTAAGTCTTCTTTGAATGTTTGGTAGAATTCACTGGGGAGGCTGTCTGGTCCTGGTCTTTTGTTTTTTGGGAGGTTTTTGATTACTGTTTTGACCTGTCTAGTGATCAGTCTGTTCAGATTCTCTGTTTCTTTTTGATTGAGTTCTGGAAGGTTGTATGATTCTAAGAATTTATCCATTTCTTCTAGATTATCCAGTTTTTTGGCATATAGCTTTTCATAGTTTCTCTTATAATCCTTTGTATTTCTGTGATGTCTGTTGTAATTTCTCCTCTTTTGTTTCTGATTTTATTTGAACTTTCTCTCTTTTTTCTTGGTGAGTCTAGCTAAAAGTTTGTCAATTTTGTTATCTTTTCAAAGAACCAGGTTTTGATTTCTTTGTGTGTTTTTTTTCTGTTTTTTTTTTTGTCTCTTTCATTTATTTCTGCTCTGATTTTTATTATTTCCTTCCTTCTGCTGATTTTGAGCTGTTTGTTCTTCTTTTCCTAGTTCCTTTATGTATATTGTTGGATTGTTTGAGATTTTTGTTGTTTTTTGAGGTAGGCCTGTATTGGTATAAACTTTCCTCTTAGTACCACTTTTGCTGCATCCCGTAAATTTTGGTATGTCATATTTTCATTTATCTCCAGGTATTTTTTGATTTCTCCTTTGACCCAGTAGTTGTTCAGTAGCATTTTGTTTAATCTCCACATATTTGTGGCTTTTCCATTTTTCTTCTTGTAGTTGATTTCTAGTTTCATACTGTTGTGGTCAGAAAAGATGCTTGGTATTATTTCAGTTTTCTTAAATTTATTGAGACTTGTTTTGTGGCCCAATATGTGATCTGTCCTGGACAATGTTCCATGTGCATTCGAAAAGAGTGTGTATTCTGCGGTTTTGGGTGGAATGTTCTGTATATATCTACTAAGTCCATCTAGTCTAATGTGTCATTTAAGGCCAGTGTTTCTTGTTGATTTCTGTTTGGATGATGTATCCATCAATGTAAGTGGAGTGTTCGAGTCCCCTGCTGCTATTGTGTTACCGTCAGTTTCTCCTTTTATGTCTGTTAATAATTGCTTTATATATTTAGGTGCTCCTATGTTGAGTGCATAGTTATTTACAAGTGTTATATTTTCTTGTTGAATTGTTCTCTTTATCATTATGTAACACCCTTCTTTGTCTCTTGGTACAGTTTTTGTTTTAAAGTCTTTTTTGTCTGATATAAATATTGCTACCCCAGCTTTCTTTTTGTTTCCATTTGCGTAGAGTGCTTTTTCCATCCCTTCACTTGCAGTTTATGAGTGTCTTTAGGTCTGAAGTGTGTCTCCTGTATGCAGCATATATATGGGTCTTGTTTTTTTATCCATTCAGTTACCCTGTGTTTTTGATTGGAGCATTTAGTCCATTGACATTTCAAGTAGCTGGTGATAAATACGTGCTTTTCACCATTTTGTTAGTTTTTTTTCTGGATGTTTTTGTAGTTCTCCTTGGTTCCTTTCTCTTCTCTTGCTTTCTTCCCTTGTGATTTGATGGCTTTCTTTAGTGTTATGTTTGGGTTCCTTTTTCTTTATTTTTTGAGTATTTGTTATAGGTTTTTGGTTTGTGATTACCATGAGGTTCATATATAATAACCTATGTAAATAGCAGTCTGTATTAAGTTGATGGTTTCTTAAATTTGACCTCTTACTAAAAGCCCCACCCTTTTACTTCCCCAACCACATTTTATGTTTTTGATATCATATTTTACCTCTTTTATTTTTGTGTATCCCTTAACCTCTTGTCATGGAACTAGATAATTTTAGTACTTTTGTTTTTTGACCTTCATACTAGCTAGCTTTATAGGCAGTTGATCCACTACCTTTACTGTACATCTGCCTTTACCAGTGATATTTTTACTTTGATAACATTATTATTCCTATTTGTGGTCTTTTCCACTTAAAGAACTCTGTTTAACATTTCTTTTAAGGCTAGTTTAGTGGTGATGAACTTCTTTAGTTTTTGCTTGTCTGGAAAACTCTATCTCTCCTTCCATTCTGAATGATAGCCTTGCTGGGTAGAGTATTCTTGGCTGTAGGTTTTTTTCCTTTCAGCACTTTTGAATATATGTGCCACTCCCTTCCAGCCTGTAAGGTTTCTGCTGAGAAGTCAGCTGATAGCCTTATGGGGTTCCTTTATATGTAACTTGTTGATTTTCTCTTGAAGCTTTTAGCATTCTTTCCTGACATTTTAATTTAATGTGTCTTGGTGTGGGCCTCTTTGGATTCATCTTGTTTGGTTCTCTCTGTGCTTCCTGTACCTGGATGTCTCTTTCCTTTCCTAGGTTAGGGAAGCTTTCAGCTATTATGTCTTCAAATAAGTTCTCTGCCCCTTTCTCTCTCTCTTCTCCTTCTGGGACATGTATAACGTAGATGTTAGTGCACTTGCTATTGTCCCAGAGGTTCTTAGGCTGTCCTCGTTCTTTGTAATTCTTTTTTTCTGTCCAGCTTGAGTGATATCTTCCACTCTTTCATCCAGATTGCTGATCTGTTCTGTGTCATGTATTCTACTGTTGATTCCATCTTTAATTTTTAATTTCTATTATTGTATTCTTCAGTTCTGATTGGTTTTTTTATATTTTCCACTTCTTTGTTGAAGTTCTCACTGTGTTCATCTGTTCTCCCAGGATCATTGAGCATCCTTATGAGTAGTAGTTTTTACTGTTTATCATTTAGCTCTTTTTCTGAGGATTTTTCCTGTTCCTTTATTTGGAAGATGCTCCTTCGTCTCCTCACTTGCCTCCTTCTCTGTGCCTATATCTATGTATTAGGTAGATCAGCTACATCTCCTGATCTTGGAAATGTGGCCTTATGTAAGAGACTCCTTATAAGGCCCAGCAGCGTGCTCCCCTCTCATCAGCCATGTCGAATGCTCCAGAAATGTCCCATGGGGGCTGCATGTGCCTTTCTGTTGTGATGTAGTTGCTGTTGCTGCAGGCAGATGGCTAGGTTGGCCCCTGGACCTGCTGGTTGTAAGGCGCAGCTGCTGCTGTGGTCACTTTAGTTACTTTATTGGGCAGGGCAAGCCCTGGCCCGGCTGGCTGCAAGGTCTGGATTGCACACAACTGCTGCTGTTTTGCTCTTAAGTGAGTCAGGTCTGCAGTGTGGCTAGTTGCCATGCTCAGAGGCACACAGTTGCTGCGCCATGCAGCTGTTGTAGCTTTCTTTTGGGCAGAGCAGGCCTCTGGCCAGGTCTGGCTGTGCTGCCCTGTGGTATACAGCTGCTTCAGGAGCGCAGATGGGTGGAGCTGGCCCCAGGTAGCAGGGCACAATTGTTTCAGGCATTAGAAGGTGGAGCAGATCCCCTGTGTGGGTGTTTGCGATGGCCAGTGGCACAAGTCTGCTATGGGCCCACATGCCCTGCCACCCTTGGGCCCACACACCTGGCCTGTGTAGACCCACTTGCCTTGCTGTGGAGGTCCCATGTGCCCCCTGCCTACAGAGGCTGACACGTTGGCTTGCTGGTGGGCGGGGCCAGTCCTTGGGGTAGGTTGCCTGCCCTGACTATCCTTGCTAGATTGCCTCAGGCGCTCTAGTGGGCAGGGGAGACCCCTGTGCTAACAGGCTAGAGGAATGAATCCAATGGTGGGATGGCTGCCAGTGTCTGTGTCACCACCACTTAACTAGGTCACAATAATGGCTTCCGCCAGTGTCTCAGTCCCTGGGGTAGTGGGCCCAGCTGCCTCCTGCCCCTCTAAGATGTGCTCCGAGCTTAGTAAGTGAGTCTTTTTTACCAACGGACAATGCCCTTCTCTGTCTGGTGTTTTTGTGCTGGTTTCTGAATCAGGTGAATCTGTGCATGGGCCCTGTAAGAGCAGGTTTTCTTTCTCTGAAGTTATGTAGCTTTCCTGGGCATATTCCCCGTTGGTTTGCAATGCCTGGTTTTATGGAGTCTCACCTCGGTTATGCTGAATCCAAGGGCTGAGATGCCCGCTGTGGAGCTCAGATCTCCTGTTCTTATGGGAAAAGCTCCTTTCCTTTGAGATCACCCTGGCCGTGAAGCGCTGTTGCTAGGGTGTTTTTTCCCTCAGCGGAGCTGTATTTCTGCCTCTTCCACGCCTGTCAATGTTGTTCCTTGTTGTGGCGGTTCTTTTTATCCGGTTTCCAGATCTCTGTCAGAGGAAATTGTTCCATAAGTAGTTGTAGATTTGTTGTGTTCTTGGGAGGAGGTGAGTTCAGAGTCTTCTTACGCCACCACCTTTCAAGCTCTGTCCCTCAGGAATGAGAATTAAGTTTCCATGTGCTGGGGGGGTTGGTGGCAAACAGCACTCATCCATCAAGCTCCTTCCCAGGGGCAGCCCTCATCCAAGAACTGGTTGATTTGGCTATAAAGGTTTGGCCCCTGTACCACAATTCAGGAGAATGCTGATGAGGTAACTCAGCTCTTGTGAATGTATCACAGCCTAACTTACTCTGCCCAGTTCTGCTGTATATTAACTTATTTCTTCAGTTTCTTTCCTTGCATTGAAAGGTACTTGCCCAGTAAGAATGCATTTGTGTCATCCTAAATAATTTTACTTTGAACCTTTCTTGCAAATTCTGAGGTTATATTCTCTGCTGGCTGATTTTCTTTTAATGATTCAGAAGGCCTCTGGCCAGGACACTGACTGTATTCTTTAATCATAACTCCTATTTTCAAGGCCAAAGTCTCTTTTTTGTTTTTTTAATCTCTTTGTCAGTGTTCTCAACAGGGTAGTTTCTAGACTCGTTACAACTTCTGTTTTGTTGCCATATCAATTAATTTTATCCAATTGATCTATCTACTTCTTTCCTTCTATTCTGAATACTCTTCATGTTCTTCATATCTCTTAAGGGGACTGTGCCCTTTGTAGATATTCAACACATTTCTCTCATGGCTTTGAGAGAAACACTCTGATCCCAATACTTAGGTCATACCAATGACATTTATCTTTTCTTTATTACCTTTGTGCCTGGTACTGTGTTTATATGTAGGTTCTCCAGAAATATTGGATTTTAAAAAGTGAAAAGAAATAATGGGTTGGGTAACCAACCTAATTATTTAATATCTAAAATTTTATCTTATTCCATAGTAAATGAAGAGAGTTAAGAAAGGTAGACTGAGGTTAAGGCCTTGAGTACTAGACTGAGAGGTTTGGGTTTGCCAGCAGTAGTAAGAGTAGCTGTTTTAAAAGACAGACTGTTTCTAATGTATTTAAACTATCATGATATATTGGAGAAAGCATTGTATGGGGATTAGTGGGCCCTGGCTTCCAGGCATAGATTTGGCAGTGTTTAGTTTGGTAATTTGGACAACTCATATAACCTTTATCTGATAATTTGAATTTTTCATAAGCACATCATTTGTGTAAAGCCAAAATACAATTGTCATGAAAATGTGATCAGCTATATTTCTGAAGTGAATATTTGGCAAGGACATGTGTTAAACTTCAAGGCTGCTGTCTTTGAAATGTTGACATAAATTAGGAAAAATCTGAAAATCTATTTTTAAAAAGTTTTTGAAGTTCTTAAGCAAAGATTTCAGTTTTCTTTTGGATAAACTCTGCTATATTTAAGTTGGCCTTTTCACGTGAAAGTATTTGAAATATACATAGTTTTTGACATCTTTAAGTGTAAAAATTTATTTTTCTTATTTCCTTTGAACAAATTATTAGTAGAGTAGGATTGTTTAGTTGTTTTGTTATGGTTTTATCTTCCTAGGCTGAGTGATTTTTTTAAAAATCAGACTTGTTGTTGAGTAGAAATTATTCACAAAGTACAATTCAGAAGAACAGAATAATAGTAAAAAGTCTTTTTCCAGTCCCTGTCTCTCAGCCATGTATTTTCCCTCCCCAGTTTCTAAATGTATTCTTTCAGATATCTTCTGTGGCTTCACAAACAACTACACATATTCTTTTGTTTTGCTCCTTTTGTGGAAATAACATACTCTATACACTGATCTGGACCTTGCCGTTTTCCCTTATTATCTCTGTGATCATTCCTTCTGGGCACTGAAGGAAGAATTGTATGACCAATGGCAACAGTAGTTAACAGGGAAAGATCACAAAGGGAAAAGGAATCTCTGGACACATACCTTTCCCAAGTGGAGATTTCTGTGCCAGAGCCAATGAAAAGTCTTAAGGTTAATGTTAATTGTCATTTAAAATTTGAACGGTTGTAAAAGAATATTTTTTAATATGGATAAGCTCTGAAGAATAATAATAAAACATCCAGTTTACGAAAGAGACCATTTTTCATTAGTTTTGAAACCTCTATGTGTCTTTCCTCTCTCCCTTTAGAGTAACACTTATCTTAAATTTTATCGTATTCTTGCTTCTTTATAGTTTTACCATATTGGCATGTAACCCCAAAGTATATTGTGTAGTTTTACATGTTATTGAGCTTTTTAAAAATAAACTAATATTTTTCAATAATTTGCTTTTTATTCATTCAGTGTACTCTAAGACATCTACATTAATGTGCAAGATGTAAGATGTTCTTTTTCATAGCTTTGTACTATTCCGTTGTAGTAAGATACCATGATTGATTCATTTTTTTAATAGTTTGTGTATTTTTAGCTTTCCATTTTATCCCCACTCTTGGCATACTAGCTTTGCCTCTTTATTTTATGTTTTTAAGGGTTTGCTCTTTAACATAGCCTGCCCTCAAATTATACTGTACCACTTCATACCATAATGTAATGTGTAATGATAATGTGAGGTTATTCTTTTTTTTTTTAATAATTTTATTTTTTTTCCCCCAAAGCTCCAGTAGATAGTTGTATGTCATAGTTGCACATTCTTCTAGTTGCTGTATGTGGGACGCAGTCTCAGCATGGCCGGAGAAGCGGTGCGTCATGCGCACCCGGGATCCGAACTCGGGCCGCCAGCAGCGGAGCTCGAGCACTTAACCGCTAAGCCACGGGGCCGGCCCTGTGAGGTTATTCTTATTTTTGTTTTTCTGTATGTGCTTTTTTTTTTTCCTCTACATGCTTTTTTTCTACATGTTTTTAAGATTTTCCTTTTATCACTTTTTTTCAGCAGTTTATGTGTATGGCTTGGTGTTATTTTCTCTGCGTTTTTCTTAGCTTGATATTTGCTAAGTGTTTTATTAGGTTTATAGTTTATTGTGTTGGGAAAAATGTCAGCCATTATTCCTTCAAAAAATATTTTGGTCCTGTTCTTTGAGACTCCAATCACATGTGTGTTAAACCACTTCATATTGTCCCACAGGCCTGTGAGGCTGTTTTTTTTTTTTTTTTTTTACCTTTTTTTTCCTGCTTCAGAAAGTTTGCTGTATCTTCAAGTTCACTGATCTTTTCTGCAGTGTACTATATAATCCCTCCCTCCACACATGCATAGCCTGCTCCATTATCAACATCCCCCACCAGAGTGGTACATTTGTTATAATTAATGAATCTACATTGATATAATTACCCAAAGTCCATAGTTTACATTGTGGTTCACTCTTGGTGTTGTGCATTTTATGGGGTTTGAACAAATGTATAATGACATGTATCCAGAGTATCCAGAGTATTTTCACTGCCCTAAAATCCTCTGTGCTTTGCCTATTCACCCCTCCCCTCCGCCCCCCCTCTGCCCCTCAATAAAACCTCTGGCAACCAGTGATCTTAGTCTACTGTCTCTATAGTTTTGCTTTTTCCAATGTATCTTATATTTGGAACTGTACAGTATATAGCCTTTTCAGATTAGCTTCTTTCACTTAGTAATTATTTAAGATTCCTCTATATATATGCATGGCTTTGTAGGTCATTTCTTCTTAGCACTGAATAATATTCCATTGTCTGGATGTACCAGTTTATTTATCCGTTCACCTACTGAAAGACATCTTTGTTGCTTCCACGTTTTGGCAATTATGAATAAAGCTACCATAAACATCCATGTGTAGGTTTTTGTGTGGAACTAAGTTTTCAACTCCTTTGGGTAATACCAGGGAGAGTGATTGCTGGATCGTATGGTAAGAGTGTGTTTAATTTTGTAAGAAACCAAACTGTCTTCAAAGTGGCTGTACCATTTCGCATTCCCACCAGCAGTGAATGAGAGTTTCTGTTGCTCCACATCCTTGCCAGCATTTGGTGTTGTCAGTGTTCTAGATTTTGGCCATTCTAGTAGGTGTGTAGTGGTATCTCATTATTGTTTTATTTTGCATTTCCCTGGTAACATATGATGTGGAGCATCTTTTTATATGCTTATTTGCTATATGTCTTCTTTGATAAGGTGTCTTTTACGGTCTTTGGCTCATTTTTTTAGTTGGGTTGTTTTCTTATTGTTTAGTTTTAACAGTCCTTTATCAAATATGCCTTTTGCAAAGGTTTTCTCCCAGTCTGTGGCTTGTCTTCTCATACTCTTGCCATTATCTTTTGCAGAGCAGAAATTTTTAATTTTAATGAACTCTGTCTTATCAATTATTTCCTTCATGCATTATGTCATCATCATACTCAGGGTCATCTAGGTTTTTCCTCCTATATTATCTTCTAATAGTTTTATAGTTTTACATTTAGGTCTGTTGTGATCCATTTTGAGTTAATTTTTGTAAAGGATGTAATTTTTGTGTCTAGATTTCATTTTTTTTGCACATGAATGTCCAGTTGTTAAAGCACCATTTGTTGAAAAGGTGATCTTTGCTCCATTGTCTAAGTTGTTATTTCTGGGCTGTCTGTTCTGTCCCATTGATCTGTTTGTCTCTTCTTTCACCAATACCACATTGTCTTGATTACTGTAGCTTTATAGTAAGTCTTGAAGTCAGGTAGTGTCATTCCTCCAACTTTGTTCTTCTTCAATATTGTGTTAGTTATTCTGAGTCTTTTCCGTTTCTATATTAGAATCAATTTGTCGATATCCACAAAATGACTTGCTTGGATTTTGATTGGTTTCGCATTGAATCTATAGATCAAGTTGGGAAGAACTGACATCTTGACAACATTGTCTTCCTATCCATAAACATGGAATATCCTCCATTTATTTAGTTCTTTGATTTCATTCATCAGTTTTGTAGTTTTCATCATACAGATCTTGTACATATTTTATTATATTTGTACCCACGTATTTCTTTTTTGAGGGTGCTAGTGTAAATGGTATCTCAAATTTCATTTGTTCATTGCTGGTATATAGGAAAGTGATTGACTTTTGTATATTAACATTGTATCCTGCAACCTTGCTATAAATGCTTAGTAGTTCCAGGTGGGTTTTTTGTCAATTGTTTCAGATTTTTTACATAGGTGATCATGTCATCTGTGAACAAAGACCAACCAATGAATTTTAAATTTTAGATAATGTATTTTTTATCTCAGGAACTTTTTTTTTGTATATCTTCTATGTCTCTGCTTGTATTCACTTGTCTTTAACTACTTGAACATATTTATAGCAGTTGTTTTAGAGTTCTTGTCTGCCAATTCTGTCTTCTCTGTAAGATATGTTGATTGATTTTTCTCCTGGTCATGTGGCACATTTTCATGCTTCTTGCCATGTCGAGTAGTTTTTGAGTGGATATTAGACAATGGAAATTTTAGGTGGTAGATTTTGTCGTCTTCCTTTAAAGAGTGTTTTGCTTTGTTCTGGCAGGCAGTCAGGTTCTTCAGTCAAGTTACTTGAGTATCAGCTTTATCCTTTTGAGTCTTGTTTTTAAGTTTTGTTGGGGTGGGTTATTAGAGCAAGTAGCGTTTGCTAAGTCAAGGGTCAGCAAATGACAGCCTGTAGGCCAAATCCAGGTTGGCCCTGTTTTTGTACCACTCTTGAGCTAAGAGTAGTGTTTACATTTTTTTTTAACAGTTGTTAAACCAAAACAAAACAAACAAGAATATGTAACAGAATCTGCATGTGGCCTGCAAAGTCCAAAATATTTACTGTTTGGTCCTTCGCAGAAAAAGTTAGCCGACTCCTGCCCCAGTGCTAATTTATCCTTGCTATTAATATGTACTCTTTCTGAGTATCATCTGGATGACCTGGGTGTTCTGTGAAGACTCTCCATTCTAGCTGGTTAGAACTCGGACATCTCTCTGCCCTGTTTGAGCTTTGGAAATTGTTTTGCTCACAGCTCCTGCTTGTTCTTTGGCCTCATGGACTTTCACCTTGTGCATGCACAGCCTTGTATTCAGCAACATACCAACATACCTGAGGAGACTGGAGCTGTCTCTCAGGCAAGAGGTTAAGCATTTGTCAAATGGCTTCTATCAGAGCACAGAGAATCCTGCCAACCTTTTGACTATCTTATAGGGCTGAACTGAGAAAATTGGAGACTCAAGGGCCTCAGAAAGATTTGATTCCCCTCCCCACCCAGCATTTTCCAGATTCTTAAGCTGCAGAGCAGAGAGGCTTAAAAGCTAAGCCAATAACTTCTGTGACTCATGGTGCTAAAGAAACAATATTAGGTAAAATTCCTGACCTGGAAGTGGGTTGGGGCTTCAGTGGACACACAGCTCTCATTGCAGATCTTTGAGGGCTATATATGAGAGTAATAGGGACACACACACGCAAACCATGAATATAAATTAAAGGAGAATTTCACCAGAGAATTGTTGAGGACCTCTGAAGACACTGAAAACTATGAAACATTACTGAGAGATATTAAAGATGACCTAAATACATGCAGAGATATATAATATTCATGGATTGGGAGACTCCAATATTGCAAAAATGATAGCTCTCCTTCAGTTAAACTATAGCATAGATTCAGTGTAATCAAAATCAGAGTAGATGTTTTTGTGGAAACTGAAAAGGTGATTCTAAAATTTATATTGAAATGTAGAGGACCAAGAGTAACAAGACAGTGTTGACTAAAAATGAAGCTAGAAGATTTACACTACCAGGTATCTATTATAAAGCTGTGGTAATCATGCAGTTGGGATGATAGGAAGAAGCAAGTGGGGCACAAAAGGACCCTGAAGAAACGTGCTTTCTAGGACTAGGGGACCCTTGGGTGGATTGTGAAGGCAGCTTTGGTCAAGTGGATTTGTGTCACGTCACCACCCTGCCCCGCAATGTACTCAAAGGACTAGTAGGGTAAGGAAAGAGTCCTAAAAGAGAAGCAGGCTGTCTGTCTGTGTCTTTCTTACCTTTTTTATTATTGCTTGATAATAGTTGAGAGAGTGCCAACAGGGGAAGGGTAAAATGTAATCTGCCAAAGGTACATTTGCTGACATTTTCTTAGAACATTTAGCTCTGTTTTGTAGTGTGAGTATATGGAAATTTTCATTCTGTAAATACATTGTTTGATGTAATTTTATTGGTAAATGAAAGCATCTCTAAATCTGAATTTTAGTGTTTTTTTATTTTTATTTTTTTTTTATTTTTTTTTATTTTTTTTTTATTTTTATTGATATTTTAATGGTTTCTAACATTGTGAGATTTTGGGTTGTACATTTTTGTTTGTCCTTCACCCCATATATGACTCCCTTCACCCCTTGTGCCCACCCCCCACCCCCACTTCCCGGGTAACCACAGTCCAGTTTTCTCTGTCCATGTGTTGGTTTATATTCCACATATGAGTGAGATCATACAGTGTTTGTCTTTCTCTTTCTGGCTTATTTCACTTAACATAATACGCTCCAGGCCCATCCATGTTGTTGCAAATGGGACGATTTTGTCTTTTTTTATGGCTGAGTAGTAGTCCATTGTATATATATACCACATTTTCTTAATCCAATCGTCAGTCGAGGGACACTTAGGTTGCTTCCACTTCTTGGCTATGGTCAATAATGCTGCAATGAACATAGGGGTGCATAAGCCTCTTTGGATTGTTGATTTCAGGTGCGTTGGATAGATTCCCAGTAGTGGGATGGCTGGATCATAGGGCATCTCTATTTTTAATTCTTTGAGGAATCTCCATACCGTTTTCCATAGAGGCTGCACCAATTTGCATTCCCATCAGCTGTGTATGAGGGTTCCTGTTTCTCCACATCCTCTCCAACATTTGTTGTTTTTTGTCTTGGTGATTATAGCCATTCTAACGGGCGTGAGGTGGTATCTTAGTGTTGTTTTGATTTGCATTTCCCTGATGATTAGTGATGTTGAGCATCTTTTCATGTGCCTATTGGCCATCTGTATATCTTCCTTGGAGAAGTGTCTGTTCATTTCCTCTGCCCATTTTTTGATCGGGTTGTTTGTTTTTTTGTTGTTCAATTGTGTGAGTTCTTTATATATTATGGAGATCAACCCCTTGTCAGATGTATGTTTTGCAAATATTCTCTCCCAGCTGGTTGGTTGTTTGTTCATCTTGATTCTGATTTCATTTGTCTTATAAAAGCTCTTTAGTCTGAAAAAGTCCCACTTGTTTATTTTTTCTTTAGTTTCCCTAGTCTGGGTAGGCATGTCATCCGAAAAGATTCCTTTAAACCCAATGTCAAATAGTGTGTTGCCTATGTTTTCTTCTATGAGTTTTATAGTTTCAGGTCTCACCTTCAGGTCTTTGATCCATTTTGAGTTAATTTTTGTGTATGGCGATAGCACATGGTCCACTTTCATTCTTTTGCATGTGGATGTCCAGTTTTCCCAACACCATTTATTGAAGAGACTTTCCTTTCTCCATTGCATGTCCTTAGCACCTTTGTCGAAAATTAGCTGTCCGTATATGTGTGGTTTTATTTCCGGGCTTTCAATTCTGTTCCATTGATCTGTGTGTCTGTTTTTGTACCAGTACCATGCTGTTTTGATTACTATTGCTTTGTAGTATGTTTTGAAGTCAGGAATTGTGATGCCTCCTGCTTTGTTCTTTTTCTTTAGGATTTCTTTAGCTATTCGGGGTCTTTTGTTGCCCCATATAAATTTTAGTATTCTTTTTTCTATTTCTGTGAAGAATGTCATTGGGATTCTGATTGGGATTGCATTGAATCTGTAGATTGCTTTAGGTAATATAGACATTTTAACTATGTTTATTCTTCCAATCCACGTGCATGGGATATCTTTCCATTTCTTTATGTCATCGTAGATTTCCCTCAATAATGTCTTGTAGTTCTCATTGTATAGGTCCTTCACCTCCTTGGTAAGATTTATTCCTAGGTATTTTATTCTTTTTGATGCAATTGTAAATGGTATTATCTTTTTGAGCTCTCTTTCTGTTAGTTCATTATTAGCATATAGAAATGCAACTGATTTTTGTAGATTGATTTTGTACCCTGCAACTTTGCTGTAGTTGTTGATTGTTTCTAACAGTTTTCCAACAGATTCTTTAGGGTTTTCTATATATACAATCATGTCATCTGCAAATAGTGAGAGTTTCACTTCTTCGTTACCTATTTGGATTCCTTTTATTCCTTTTTCTTGCCTAATTGCTCTGGCCAAAACCTCCAGTACTATGTTGAACAGGAGTGGTGAGAGTGGGCAGCCCTGCCTCGTTCCTGTTCTCAGAGGAATGGCTTTCAGTCTTTCCCCGTTGAGTATGATGTTAGCTGTGGGTTTGTCATATATGGCCTTTATTATGTTGAGGTACTTTCCTTCTATTCCCAATTTATTGAGAGTTTTTATCATAAATGGATGTTGTATCTTGTCAAATGCCTTCTCTGCGTCTATTGAGATGATCATGTGGTTTTTATTCTTTGTTTTGTTGATGTGATGTATCACGTTGATTGATTTGCGGATGTTGAACCATCCCTGCGTCTCTGGTATAAATCCCACTTGATCGTGGTGTATGATCTTTTTAATATATTGTTGTATTCGGTTTGCCAATATTTTGTTGAGGATTTTTGCATCAATGTTCATCAGCGATATTGGCCTGTAATTTTCTTTCTTTGTATTGTCTTTGTCTGGTTTCGGTATCAGGGTGATGTTGGCCTCGTAGAATGATTCAGGAAGTGTTCCATCTTCCTCTATTTTTTGGAATAGTTTGAGGAGGATGGGTATTAAATCTTCTTTGAATGTTTGGTAAAATTCACTGGAGAAGCCATCTGGTCCTGGACTTTTATTTTTTGGGAGGTTTTTGATTACTATTTCAATCTCTTTACTTGTGATTGGTCTATTCAGATTCTCCATTTCTTCTTGGTTCAATTTTGGGAGGTTGTATAAGTCTAAGAATTTATCCATTTCTTCTAGATTGTCCAATTTGTTGGCATATAATTTCTCATAGTATTCTCTTATAATCCTCTGTATTTCCATGGTATCCGTTGTAATTTCTCCTCTTTCATTTCTAATTTTATTTACTTGAGCCTTTTCTCTTTTTTTCTTAGTTAGCCTGGCTAAGGGTTTGTCTATTTTGTTTATCTTCTCGAAGAACCAACTCTTTGTTTCATTAATCCTTTCTACTGTTTTTTTGGTCTCAATATCATTTATTTCTGCTCTGATTTTTATTATTTCTCTCCTTCTGCTGGCTTTGGGCTTTGTTTGTTCTTCTTTTTCTAGTTCTGTTAGGTGTAATTTAAGGTTGCCTATTAGGGCTTTTTCTTGTTTGTTAAGGTGGGCTTGTATCGCTATGAGTTTCCCTCTCAGGACCGCTTTTGCTGCGTCCCATATGGTTTGATATGGCATGTTATCATTTTCGTTTGTTTCCAGATAGTTTTTGATTTCTCCTTTAATTTCATCAATGATCCATTGGTTGTTCAGTAGCATGTTGTTTAATCTCCACATTTTTGTCACTTTCCCAGTTTTTTTTTCCTGGTTCATTTCCAGTTTCATAGCCTTATGGTCTGAAAAGATGCTTGTTATGATTTCAATCCTCTTAAATTTATTGAGGCTTGCTTTGTTTCCCAACATATGGTCTATCCTAGAGAATGTTCCATGCGCGCTTGAGAAGAATGTGTAGTCAGCTGTTTTTGGGTGGAGTGCTCTGTATATGTCTACTAGGTCCATCTCGTCCAGTTTTTCATTTAAGTCTAATATTTCTTTATTAACTTTTTGTCTGGATGATCTATCCATTGCTGTAAGTGGGGTGTTAAGATCCCCTACTATTATTGTGTTGTTGTTGATTTCTCCTTTTAGGTTTGTTAATAGTTGTTTTATGTACATTGGTGCTCCTATGTTGGGTGCATATATATTTATAAGTGAAATGTCTTCTTGATGGAGTGTCCCTTTTATCATTATATATTTCCCTTCTTTGTCTTTCTTAACCTGTTTTATCTTGAAGTCTACTTTGTCTGATATGAGTATGGCAACACCTGCTTTCTTTTGTTTGCCATTAGCTTGGAGTATTGTCTTCCATCCTTTCACTCTGAGCCTGTGCTTGTCTTTAGTGCTAAGATGTGTTTCCTGAAGGCAGCATATTGTTGGGTCTTGCTTTTTAATCCATCCTGCCACTCTGTATCTTTTGATTGGAGAGTTCAATCCATTTACATTTAGGGTAATTATTGAAATATGAGGGTTGAATGTTGCTGTTTTGTCACTTATTTTCTGGTTCTTTTGCATTTCCTTTGTTTCTTGTCCCATTTGTTTTGGACTGCCAATTCAGTTTGGTTGTTCTGTCTTATGATTCTTCTAGTTTTCTCTTTGTTTATCATATGTGGTTTTAATTTGATTATTTGTTTAGTGGTTACCTTGAGGTTTGGGCGAAAAATCTTCTGTATGAGATAGTCCATTATCTGATAGCCTCCTGTTTCCTTATACTAAGTCAATTCAGTCACTTTCCTCTTCCCCTTCTAAGTTGCTCTTGTTATACCTTATTCTATCTTGTGTTGTGGCTGTGTGTTTACAGTGATGAGGTTAAATTTATTTTTGGTGAATTTCTTCCTTTGATCTTTGAGTTTAGTATTTAAGTGGTTGCTAACCTATTCCGGTAAAGATCTACTATTTCTCTGGTTTTGTCTACCTACTTTTCTCCTTACTCCAAGCTTTGTGTTCCCTTTCTCTTCTTGTTTTCAGGCCTGAGGGCCTTCTTGAGTATTTCTTGTAGTGGGGGTCTCGTGGCCATGAACTCCCTTAGCTTTTGTTTATCTGGGAGAGTTACTATTTCTCCATCATATTTGAAGGATATTTTTGCTGGATAGAGTATTCTTGGCTGAAAGTTTTTGTCTTTTAGTATTTTGAATATATCATTCCAGTCTCTTCTAGCCTGAAAAGTTTCTGTTGAGAAATCCGCTGAGAGCCTGATGGGAGTTCCTTTGTACGTTATTTTTTGTTTTTGTCTAGCTGCCCTTAATATTGTTTCTTTGTCGTTGACCCTGGCTAGCCTTACCACTAGGTGTCGTGGTGAAGGCCTTTGTCTGTTAATATATATAGGCGTCCTGTTGGCTTCGCTTACTGGTATTTCCTGCTCCTTCCCCAGATTTGGGAAATTTTCAGCTATTATTTCCTTGAATAGGCTCTCTGTTCCTCTTTCCCTCTCCTCTCCCTCAGGAATACCTATAATTCTTATGTTACATTTTCTAATAGAGTCCGATATTTCTCGGAGTCTTTCTTCATTTCTTTTTAGTCTTAGTTCTCTCTCTTCTTCCATCTGGAGTATATCTGTATTCCTATCCTCTAAAGTACTAATTCTTTCCTCCATATTGTCAGCTCTGTTCTTTAAAGATTCCAGATTCTCCTTTATCTCCTCCATTGTGTTCTTCATCTCTATCAGCCCTGATAGGTTTTTCTTTATGATTTCAATCTCTTTTGTGAAGAAACTCCTAATCTCATTTAATTGTTTGTCTGTGTTGTCTCGTATTTCGTTGAGTGTTTTTATGATAGCTATTTTGAAATCTCTGTCATTTAGTTTATGGATTTCTGTGTCTTCGGGGTTGATTTCTGGTTGCTTGTCATTTTGTTTCTGGTCTGGTGATTTCATATATTTTTGCATTGTGGTTCCTGTGTTGGTTTTGATTTTCCTCATCCTGGAAGTCTCTGGTTGCACTTTCCACCTGCCGCCACTGTGTGGTGGTGAAGGGCTGTGTAGTCTAAGCCCCCTGCGCTCTGCCCCAGTTTTTCTGCTGCGATCCGCAGTTTTGTTTTGTTTTGTTTTGTTTCTTTTCCCCACTGCGATCCACGGGTCCAGTCCAGTTTATTCAGGTCTGCCTCGGACCGCTAGATCTGGTCGAGCTGCAGACTCCGGGTTGTGGGGAGGGGGGAGCTCTCTCTTTTGCCCTCTGGGTCCCTGACGTGGGAGGCTTCTCGTTTGCCCCTCTTTATCCGCTCTCTGGGTTGCTCAGATGTTGATGGTAGCCCTGTGGCTCCTCTGAGCCCTCTGTGCGGGAGTTTCCCACTGGCTGAGAGAGCCCGAAGAGCTACAGTTTCCCGCCGAGGGCCGCCCCTCCCCCCTCTCTGGGAGCCGCGCGGACCAGATCGCTGATCTGATGGGGAGGGAGCGGAGTTCTCCTTACCTCTCCCCACTTCCTCCGGGGGCCCAGCACGTTCCGCTCTCAGATGTGCGGCAGTGTGGATCCCTCCGCTCCAGCTTTTGACTGTCTGGGATTCCGTTGTTTGTCTGTGGCTGTTACTTTTGTTGTATTTTGTGGGGGAAGAATTCACGGGAAAGCTCACTCCGCCATGATGCTGACGTCACTCTCCTGAATTTTAGTGTTTTAATAATAAAAAAATTTCTTTCTTTTACCTGTTCTTTTTAACCTTTCAATACAGCAATAAAATGACTATAAAAAGTGTTAGGTGCATGACATTTCTGTATATATTCTGATAAAATTAAATAGAAAATACTTCAACCTAGAAATTAAATGTACAAAACCTTCTTAAGAAAAATAAAGAAGTCGTTGTTTATTTAAAAAAAAAACCTTGGGGCCGGCCGGGTGGCGCAAGCGGTTAAGTGCGTGCACTCTGCTGCGGCGGCCCAGGGTTCGCCAGTTTGGATCCCGGGCGCGCACCGATGCACCGCTTGGCAAGCCATGCTGTGGCGGTGTCCCATATAAAATAGAGGAAGATGGGCACTGAGGTTGGCACAGGGCTGATGTTCTTCACAAAAAAAAACACC
Organism: Diceros bicornis minor; assembly: GCF_020826845.1. NCBI lineage: Eukaryota > Metazoa > Chordata > Mammalia > Perissodactyla > Rhinocerotidae > Diceros > Diceros bicornis. The sequence continues at coordinate 10,177,375 of NC_080767.1, read as the reverse complement.
TTAATTTCCACATTGGACCAAATTAGCATGCCTGTTCTGGAACTGTGCAGTGCGAGGCCAGGGTTCTGATATGTGCAAGTTTCTGTTAACGTAGTAATGTGCAAAAGTGAGGACGCCTGGTATATATGTGTATGTTTGTGTGTTACATATACGTGTATTTATATTAATATTTGTTTACTTTTATCTTGAAACAATGTCAAACTTAGAGAAAAATTACAGCTACAGTACAAAGAATGTTTGTTTTCTTAGACTATTTGACATAATGCCCATAGCCCATACTTTAGTGTATATATATTACAAACAAGATCATTCTATTACATAAACACAATATAGTCATCAAAATCAGGGAATTATTATTAGTATATTACTGTCATCTAATAGTTGTCCCAGTAATGTCCTTTATAGCAAAAAGATCCAACTGAAATCATTCATTGCATTTACTTCTAATGTCTGTTTAGTCTCCTTCAGTTTGGAATCATTCCTCAGTCTTTCCTTGTCTTTCGTTGATCTTGACACTTTTGAAGAACACAGGACAGTTATTTTGTTAGATTTTCCTTAATTTGAGTTTGATTTATGTTTCTTCATGGTTAGATTCACGTTACACAAATTTTGCAGGAATATGTCACAAGTGATGCTGTGGTTTCTGATTGCATCCTGTCAGGTGCATGGTTCTGATTTGTCCCATTAGATGTTTACTTTGATCACTTAAGTGGTGTCTGCCCACCTTCTCCACTGTTTACTTTTTCCCCTTTGTAATTAATAATATTTTATGAGGAGATACTTGGAAACAATGTAAATATCCCATTCCTTTTTTAGTCTTCCAATTTTTTCTTTTATTTATTTGTGTTAGTATGGTTTCATGTTTTATTCAGTGAGTTAAAATACCATTAATTTTGATGCTCTCATATTTGTCATTGACATTCCCTTGAAGCAGGCTTCTTTGTTCTTTTAACATGTCCTCATTTTTCTCTGAGTACTTCTTTACTTTGTTGTAGCACAGATTGTTCCAGATTCATATTTTCTTTTCCCTGTCCCAGCTCTGCAATCAGGTATTTCTTTAAGAAGCCCAGTTTTTGTTTAAGTGGAGAATGGTATTTAGAAACCAACTTCTGGACCCTGGGTGTGGTCATTGCTATTCAAGTTGCTGCTCCCAGACTCTCTCTGTGGACAGAAATCAAGAATTCAACACCACAGGGTTCATTCTAGTTGTCTCCTTTTCTCTTGTTCTTGCTTTTTGTGATGGTGAGAAATTTTGCTTCCATTATACTTAATATATTTACTCTGTCTATAATCAATCTCCTTCTGGTGCCGTCCCTTGCCTATGCAGGCATCTTCCTCACTCCATTTGAACTCCAACTCTTGGGGACAGTCTGCCTCTGTTTACTCATGGATAGCCTGCTCTTGGCCACTGCAGCTCTCCACTCCAGTCCTGATGTTTACCTAGCTTGGCCCCACCCATTGGCTTTACAACTGAATTGTCCAGGAAAGGAAGGGGAGAGAAAAAGGAAGGGATTAAGTGGTCATTTATTATTGAATAGGCGTTTTCAGATGTGATTTACCTTTCATTAATGAAAATACGCACTGCTCATTTTGAAGTAGGAAGATGGCATTGGAAATATGTTGTTTACATTGTTTCTTACAGGTATAAAAGAAAAATTGCCATGTGAAAACTCTGGGTGGTATCAGTCTGCAAGAGGTTTTATAGAGAAAGTATGCATAGAGCTGTTGATTTTTGAGGGTTGATTGACAGTTCTCTTGAATTTAGCTTGCCTGTCCTCTTCCTAGAGTGATACTCTTCTTTCCACCAGTCTCATCTTTGTCTCTCCATGTGATTTTTCTGCATATTTCATTATTGGCACCATACTCCATCAGCTTCTGGAATTATGTTATGATGTCTCTGAAGGACTTGATGCTGTCCTTCCCTCTTCTTGTTTTCTTGAGAACTTAGAAAATTAAAAATATTAGGGATTTGATTCCCACCTCCCTCATATTTTTCTTCTTTTCCCATAAACTGTACTCTTCCTTTTACCTTTGGGGAATAGGAGCCAGTGTTACAATCAATTCGAACAGGGAGGGATTAGTATTTTCTGGATCATAAGTATTTTTCTATGTTTCTCCACCAAATGGAAAAAGGCTTTTGTCAGCCCTTTGTTCACATCATTCAGATCTTTCTGTTGTAGCACTCACTTAATAGAAATACAGTCTCTGCCTTGGTAGATTCTAAGCTACTTGAGGGCTGTGAGAAGGAAGAGTTTCTCATTATTTCATTCCTGGGCATGGCACCTAATAGGACTAGCTCAGTGCTCAGGAAATGTTTTATAAATGAATTATTTGGAAAATTAGCCCACAGATGAGGCTTGATTGTTTTGACCTTTGACATTTGCACCTTTAGTCATTTTTTGTTAAGTTTCCTGTTAGTATGTAGCGCAAGTAGGTTAAAAAAAATACTGAACTTGTTTCTGACCTAAAATGTCCCAATTTGGTTACTGGTTTTCTCCTTTTCTGACAGACAGTTTGTCACAGCTTATTGGTTATCCCTGCCCGAAGCCAGAGCTTTGACATCCTGCAAAGTGCCATCAGTAAGCATTTGGTAAATAAACTTAAAATTTTTTTTCTGTTACACAAAAAAGCATAGAGATTCATTGGTTAAGATTCGGTTTGCCATAGCCAAGGAGAGAGTGAGTGTCCAGAATTCTAAGCTTAATAAATTCCATGCTTCTCACAGCTTGATGCTGTGGCAAGAACCGAGAAATCTTAGTGTTTTTCCTGGCCATTACTATTTAATTCTGTGACCTTGGGAAGATCCCCTCTTTCCCCAGGACCATACTTTCTACATTTGTGCAATAAGGACCTTACAATTATACCTCAGGTCCTTCTGTTTTGTAATGCTTTAATTAACATGTGTCTGGTGTCAGAGTATTAGGAATCCAGCATCCCGACTGGGGTCTCATTTCCACCTAGAGATTTGGGGTCTAAAGTTGGGATGTCACCAGCAGACTCAAGGCCTGATCACTGGAAGCGGTGAGCTCAGCCGTGAGTCTGACTTGTCTTCTAGCCAGTCTCTCGTTCCCTTGGTATTAAATTCACATTAGGTATGCCTGGGGTTTTGCTTTTAACTTCTTCCAACATTTACACTTTGACCTTTGGCTTTTTATTATAATAATTTATTATAGTGCAAGGAAGGGATCCCAAACTTTATCTTCCAGGGACTCTCATCTGTTTGGATAATTTTATAGGCATATCTATACCCCCTTTTCTTTTTCAAAATGTTATTTCCCTTAAGTTGGAAGAGTACTGCTTTGAATTCCCAGTGCTTTTTTCTCCCTGCTCTCAAACTTCCAATCCTTATGACTTGTGCCTCCAAAGATCCCCACTTTTTTTTTTGTAACCTCCACTCCAGAAATTTATGCCCTCCTTTGACTATATTCATTATTCTAATAGAAGACCAATAGGCCAGTCAGTCTTGGCCACTATTTTCAGACAGCCTGATGGAAAGGTTAAGACCTCAGCACCTGCAGGCTTTTTTAGGATTATTCTACAGTAGTTTCCGAGAGATTCAAACCATGCATTTGTACAGTTACAGGTTAGAGTCCACCTTAATGACAGTTTATATAGGATAGTCCAGATGAAATAGCATGCCATGATATCCCTTAGCTGGGTTTTGGGACAGTGAAGCAGTCAAGTGTTAAGTATAGTACTATCTTACTGACTCCAGTACAGGTATTTTCCTTAGTCATGTCTGAATGACTAGCTAAGTCAAAGGGCAGGGGAAGGCTAATTGTAAAATGAACTCTGGTTTGTACATTTAATTACCTGGGATGGGGAGGTGTGCCAGGTATTGGAGTTTTCTAGTCTGAATAATCTAAAGATCATATAAGTGTGGATGTTGGTATCAAGATTTTCTTTGGCTGCATGAAATAATCTTTTAAAATAATGGTGTTTCTAACCCTCAGTAGAAATTGTAACGTCTAGAAAATTTTAGAAGACTTTGTCATGAAGGGGAGGCAGTGGATTGGGTTATTAGTATTACTTGAGTTTGCATGTTTTCAGTCATTTAACGTAGAGATTAAATTCTCAAAGGAAAACAGGACCTTAAGGTGTGGCAGGCGGCATGTATTATGTATCAACTAGTTTTCAGTAGGAGTGATGTAAGGTTAGCTCTCCAGGTAGTGGTGTTTGGTTTTATTGTGGGGAGAGCAACTGCTGTGAAGAGGTCATCAGTCTTGTTTTTCTCTGCCTAGGTTGGGCTGACTGTGATTCCTGACAGCACGGCTGGCTGTGTTCTGGGTGTTATCTGTAAGCTCCTGGATCATACATGTGTACTGAGTGAGACTCTACTGCCGTTTCTGGCTTCGTGTTGCTACAGTCTTCTTTATTTTTTGCTCACTTTAGAGAAAGGAGAAGCAGAACATCTAAGAAAGAGGTAATAATATTTGTATTCTTCAACTTCAATTTTTTTCCCACCTGTACCACTCCCCCCTCCCCCAATCAATGAATCAATCAATTAGAAAAAATGAGAGTGAAAGAGAATTAGATTTTGGAAATATCTTAAATTCTCTTTCAGAGTTTGTGTAAACCTAGCTAGCTTTTTCTTTGTTCTTTCATGAATCCCCTTTGTATTGTGAGAATTCTTAGTTCTTGTGTTTTCCTTTAAGCTACAAATTTGAAAAGTTAGATGGCATTATAAAGTTTCTTGAGAGCTTTCCTTATTAATAATGCTCTAGGTCTAGCAAGAAAAAAATTCTGCCTTTAGAAGGATGGGCTTATTAGTACAAGCCTTTGTATTTTGTTTTGGGCTTCATTAGAACTAGCCCGAGTGGGATTTTATACTCTTGGATTTAAGGAAATTGTTCTAAGATGCTAGTGTTTTTAAATTAGTCATTACTTTTGCTCCTATGTAATATACAGACTAAAGCTTCTAGATAGTTTGGGAGATTTCACTTTAATTTTAAAAAAAAGTGTTCTTATGCTTATGTTCTGATTGGTACGCGTGTTAAAATTCATTGCAGAAGGTTTTTAAAAATTTAACAGATGAGCAAATAGAAAATAAAAATCATTCTATTACCTGTTGTGAACATTTTGATGTTTGCCTTTCTAGTCTTTTCTGAACTTGTTTAAATGTCATAAAAATTTATCATACATATGATTGTATAAAACATTTATATAGTTTAAAGAGTAAGTATAAACTGAACATCCATTTAATCCACCTCCAGGTTCAGAAATAAATAGAACATCGTCAGCACACATGCTCCATGTACCATCCACAGTTACATGTGTCTTCTGTACCCGCCCCCGGAGATCACTTTTGTGTTAATCACTTCCTTGCCTTTTTATTAAAAAATTTTATGTGCATTTGTAAACAGTATCATTTTTGCTTTGCATATTTTAAGAATTTTATATAAAAGGAATCATACTGTGTGCATTTTTTGTGATTTGATTCTTGTCATTGTGAGAGTAATTCATGTTGATTCAAAAATATATTACATTCATTTTTGTTTCTCTATACCAGGGGTCAGCAAACTGCCTTGTGTTAAGAGTCAGATAGTAAATATTTGAGGTTTTTAGGGCCATAAAATCTCTTGTCAGAACTACTCAACATTGCCTTGGTGTGAAAGCAGCAACAGATAACACATAAATGGGTGTGGCTGTGTTCCAGTAAAACTTTACAAATACAGGCTGTGAGCTGGATTGGCTGTGGTATAGTACCCTTGCTCTGTAGTGTTCTGTTATATGAACGTACCATAATATATCCATTTTACTGTCAACAGACATTTGGATTTTTTCTGCTAAGTGTGTTTGTGTGTGTGTATATTTAAAACTTTGTAGATTTCACTGTAAAAATGCTATAAAATTTACGCATAAACAGATTTGATGGTATTTTTCTTGTACATCATCAAACTTTAGGTCTGATAGATCAAGAAAAGGCTTTATAAAATAGCAACAAACTTCTCAGGGTTCTAAAAATTTTATAATAAGCAATTCCCATTTATGAAATGTGTATATTGCTTTTTGTCATTTCCTGTCACTTGAAATATAGCCCTTTTATTAAATGCTTTGATGAGAAGTTTCGAAGAACTTTGAGTTTCTTAGGAACATCTTGCTTTATGTGGGTGGACTGAACAAAATTCGGTGTATGTAATACTTTTTGCCTGTTTAAACTGGGTATTGGAAACGTTGATATTACCAAGACCCTATGCATCTCTTAGGGTGACATTACTTAGTCACAAGGAAGTGTTGGAAGCCAGAGTCTTAGGTACTTAAATTTCCCTTTTGGGTACTCCTACCCCTCTAGAGAAGGTGTTTGTGAGATTACAGATAATAAGAGTGCCAGTCAAATTGCTGGGAGCCTCTGATTTCACAAGTGCTGGCCAAAAAAGTCAGGCTTGACCAATTTGAGTCGTTCAAAACTGTGGCCTCTGTACTTTGAAGAAACAAACTTCTGTTGTCTTTCGGACTCATTGTTAGTGATGAAAAATCTACCGTTTGACCCCTCTTGGTTTGTAGGGAGTAATCTATTCTTTTCTATGGTTTTACTGTTTTCTCTTTATTTTTGTTGTGTTGCAAATCAGATGTGTCCTAGTGTAGGTTTGTTGTTCTTTATCCTGCTTGAGACTTAGTGTGCTCCTTTAATCTGAAGACTCACTTTTTTCTTCAGGCCTGGGAAGTACTGTTATTATTTCTATTATCTCCACCATTGTTTCTATTCTTTCCTTATTTTAAAAACTCTTTTTAAACATAGGGAGCTTCTCATTCTGTCCTCTCTCTCTCAACGTCTTCCACTTTGCTAATTCTTTTATTTAACCCTCCTATTGAGTTTTTATTTTATCAGTTATTGTTTTGTTTCTTTTGATCTATTTTGGGGTTTTATTTGGCTCTTTGTCATTCTTGCTTGTGCTCGATTTATTGGTGTTACTTTAAAGTTCCTGTCAGTTTGTTCTGTATGTTTGTTTTTTCTCTGGTGGGAATTCTCTCTTATTTTGGGGGAGCAGGTGGGCTCTGGAGATCGTCTTTCATGGAGTGGAATAAACTCGTGTTTTGGGCTGTGTATCTGTACTCTGGGTTCCTCTTATCTTTTATTTATAAGAGTTCTGTGGAGGTTGTGGAGACCTCATTATGGGACAGTTTCACATTTGCATTTTCCTGGCTTCCAGCTGTAGGTAGGGAGCTGAGTTCTAGCTTCCTGCCTCCCACACCTGGGGCCTGAAGCCTCAGCTTCCAACACTGTTAGCTGTTGAAAACCCAGCCCTAAAATCCCACAACCAGTTCTCTACCCCTGTTGGGAATCTTTATATGAGTTCTGTCATAATTTCTGGCACCTAGAGATTTCAGCCATTCTTCTGGCTTTTGAGCTTAGCTGTGTATTTTTTAATTAATTAATTATTTTTGGTGAGGAGGACTGGCCCTGAGCTACCATCTGTTGCCAATCTTCCTCTTTTTGCTTGAGGAAGATTGTCGCTGAGCTAACATCTGTGCCCATCTTCCTGTTTTGTATGGGGGACACTGCCACAGCATGGCTTGATGAGCAGTGTGTAGGTCCACGCCCAGGATCTGAACCCATGAACCCACTGAAGCAGAGCCTGCAAACTTAACCACTACACCACCAGGCTGGCCCCGTGTATTATTTTAAAAAGTATTTTATCTGTATTCCTCTGTTTGGAGTAAAAGAGGAGGTTGCTATTATCTGACCAGAACATATCAGAAGTTTACAGAGTTAGCTGAACTGCAAGTTTTATGCAAGATGTTGAACTTTCTTCAGTTTTTGTAGAGTGGTTTAGAACCATTGCTTTATCTTGAGCTGAAACCTAAGCTTCATTGCTCCCAGTTCTGTCCTTTGAACACTTTATAGAATAAGTAAAATTATTCTTGTACATGACAACTCTTAGAAAACCCTAAGAATGGCTGTTCATATGGTATTTCTCCCATCACTTGTGGTACCCCAGGTCTCTTGTATTTTTCTTTGGCTTGACAGTCTTCTTTAATTGTGTGTGAACGTGGAATCCTAAACTTTACTCATCTATTCACTATACTTATATTTGGCGTGATATAGAATCCCTAAGTCCTTTGAGCACAGTTTCGATCAGCGATTATTTGAAATCCAGTCAAGTTAAAGTAGAAAATGAATATATTGGACCATTACAGGAGTAACATAAAACCCAAGGAATAGGAATGGTGGAAGTAGGAGTTTGAAAGCCAGCTGGAACCAAAGTAGCTTTCTCTATTTTTTTCTTTTTCTTCTGGATTGTGTAGTCTTTATCTCTGTGCCTTTGCCTCATTAGCTATGTCTATAGTCTTGGCTTTCTCTTTTCTCCTTGCCCATGGCTGTCCTAGCCTGACTGTGTGTGAGTCAGGCTGAATAAAGTCTCTTCAAACAAGAGAATCTAGTTGGCTTAGAATGAATTCAGTGTCCACCTTTGATGCACTTGCTGTATGTGAAGTTGAGGAGGCTCATCAGCTGGTGAAGGGGCTGCTCTTTCTACAGCTGGAGGTAGTCAGGTTTTCTTAGGAAGATTTGGGGATTGGGAGGATTATGCACTCCTGGTACATGAACTGTAACAGACTAAGATCAGAGCTGTTAGCAGCCAGTGCACTCTTCCTCCAAAATGATATTGCCCCATTTCATTGACACTCTTCTGGAATGTGGTTATGGTATCTGCCACTCCACTTATCTCTATCATAAAACATTTTTGTTCCTGCTCTATAAAGATACCAAGAGAATGATGTTTACTGAAATTTGGATTTATCATCTCTGGCCTTCTATGACCTAGTAGTGCAGCAGTAGTCCCCTTACTGGCTACTTTCTGAAATCCTTTTTAGTTCCTTTACAGTACTACTTCTCTGCAAATCTGCCGTGTTCTAAAACATTGAAGAGGCTTAGAATCCAGGTCATAGGTGAAACTACTTTAGAGTTTTGTGAAGTTCTTTCCTTCCCTTTTTATTAGTGGGATATTCTATTTCTTTTGATATTTGGTGTTATATAATAGACAGTTGAGTAAGGTTCAGTGGTAGGTAACAGTATGCATGTGTAGGTCATTCTGTTCTCTGGCTAATTCTGTTATGTATGATCACTAGGGCTTCAAGAATGTCTTGAATGGGGGCCGGCCCGGTGGTGCAAGCAGTTAAGTGCACGCGCTCTGCTGCGGCAGCCTGGGGTTCGCTGGTTCGGATCCCGGGTGTGCACCGACGCACTGCTTGGCAGCCATGCTGTGGTGGCATCCCATGTAAAGTGGAGGAAGATGGGCACGGATGTTAGCCCAGGGCCAGTCTTCCTCAGCAAAAAAAGAGGAGGATTGGCAGATGTTAGCACAGGGCTGATCTTCCTCACACAAAAAAAAAAGAATGTCTTGAATGTTAAGCTGGGGAAAATGCTGGTTGCTGGGCTTCCTGGAACCCATTAAGTAGGGAAGAGCAGCTAATTCTTCATTGGATTTGCTTATTTAGCTCTGATGAAACCCAGTTCTTATTAGTTTTGGGTTATGGGGTTTTATCAGGAAATACCATGTTTATTAAAAGGACATTTTCAGTTTTGGGAAATACGGAAAGGGCACTTTTCCTGTATGTGTTGGCCCACTGACTCATTTCTGTCTCCGTTATTATAGGGACAAGCTGTGGGGGGTCTGTGTCTCCGTCCTGGCTCTCCTGCCTCGAGTCCTCAGGCTGCTGCTGCACAGCCTGCGCGTGAACAGAGCTGGGCCTGAGGAGCTGCCTGTTGTGGGCCAGCTCCTTCGCCTGCTGCTTCAGCACGCACCCCTCAGGACTCATATGCTGACCAATGCCATCTTGGTGCAGCAGATCATCAAGAATATCATGGTAAGGAGCATGGAACAAGGGTTTTGTACTATTAGTACTAGAAAGGATTCATGGGCAGGGCATGCAGGGTGCTCTTGGGAGGCCAGGGTTTCTGTGCATTGACTGACTCCTGGAATTAACCTCAGTGTGGTGATTTCCCAGGGCTTCCCCTACAGTCTAGTACCTGACTGTCAGTTAACCAGGGTGATGTCTTTGATCCCAGAATCAGTAATAAAAGCCTTAAAATACTCAAACTAAATTAAGGTGGCAGACAGCTTAGTTGGAAAAGGTACAGGCACCAGAGTCACTACTACCTGATTCCGGTACAGACTTGATTAACTGTGATAGTTTGGCAAGGTTTGTTTAAAACCTACCTCAGCTTCTTTTTTTTAGCTGTAGAAATGGGAATAATAGCAACTTCCTTGGGTTTTGGTGACCGTTAAATGAGATAAACCAAGTAAAGTTTTTAGTATAGCTGACATTTATTAAGTGCTCAACAAATGCTAGCTGTCATTAAGGAAATTATTTGGCAGGAATAAATTTCAGGCCAATTTCTAGTCACTTAATTCACTGGAGAATAAGAGGAAGTTGGAAGGAGGAAGTCGCAGGCTTCAGCTTTGTCTAGAGTTTGGTTCTCTGTGTTCAGCTATGTCTGTTTTGTGGGGGGTAGCTCTGTTGGACTCCTTTTAGTGTTTTTGGTTTGGGAAAGTTAGGTTTTATTGTATAGGTATTTGATTGGGGAGTTTATTAATTGGTATATGTAATAATAATTCAGAAACAGTAGAAAGGAAGAAAAGTCAAGAATTTGGGTTATTCTGAGGTTAGAGAAGCAGTTCACCTCCATCAGGAAGAGAATGACAGAAATGGTCAGTGCGCCCTGTAGAATTATTCTCAGTTGATGTGAGTGCTGAGTAGATCGAGCTTGAGACCAGAATGCCAAGGGGAGGAAGTCTGGAGTGTAGGATGGTTGATGGTGGACTCTGTTTAGTCTCGAGCATATGTGGGAGGGAACAGACCAAACAAGAAACCAGCAGCACTTGTACTTGAGGTTGTAACCGGGAATTTTCACTGCCTGTGGTAATGCCCAATTAATAGGTCCCCTTTTCCAGTAAGATTTCCTGTGGTGATTACAGATGAGGATACTGTTGCAGTGGCTCTGAGATCTTGTTTGGGTATGAATAATACTGTCAGATAGCACAGCAGTTGTGGTACAAATTCAAATTACTTTTGTTTTTCTCTGCAGACGTTGAAGAGTGGAGGCATTCAGGAGCAGTGGCTCACAGACTTACATTATTGCTTCAACGTGTACATCACTGGGCACCCCCAGGGGCCCAGCACGTTGAATGCGGTGTATTGAAGTAGCACCATAGCACCTCCCGTTTGAAACTGTTTATTCACATCTATCTAATTTTGAAGAGAGACTGATGTAATAAATGTTTGTCATTAAAGCTGAACTTTTAAAGAAGTTGTTTGTGAACCTTCCTTTGCACTAAGGTAATAATGCAGGCCGGCTTCCTGGACTCGAATGTGGGACGTGGTTATAGGTGGTAGTGTATTTTGCATTTCACAGGAACTAAATATTTACAAAATACAGATTGATAATATGGTATGTTCTATTATTTACTAAGAAATTAACTGAATCTTTGTGATCCCATCTAGGCAAACCTCATTCTTTGTTCTCAGCTTCAGTTCATTCAGACAGCAACAGAACTAGTTTTTCCTTTTGTTTTGTTTGGAGTCGTTGCCCTTCTCCATCATGACATTCAGCGGCTCCCTGTGGATGGCACTCTGTTGTTTACAGAGGTTTCCCAGCCTCCGGGCAGCGGCAGGATCTTAGTGCTGCGGTTGTTGTGGACTTTCCTTGACCTAACAGTGCTTGTCTGCTGTAGGTAACTCTGCTTTCAAATGATTTTCTGCCAATGATCTGTTATAGTTCTTGAAAAATTGCCAACTATATGTAGTGATTTATATGATATTTTCATAATTATGAAATAATTTAATTAGCAAACTGAAAATCAAAGTAATTAAGTTAACACTTTATTGCTGTTTCTTTCCTATTTCTGTCAGGATGGGGGTGGCAGTAATCTTAAGAAAATGGAAGCAGTCCTAGAAATATTTCTGAGCAAATATATCACTGTTTATGCCTCCTGTCTACATTCCTTCCTACAGTAGCTTTGCCCTTAAAAATGTGAAAAAGCCGGCAACCACTGGATTTTATTTAAACCAGGTCTTCTTAGAGAGCTAGAATGTGTACAGTTAGCACAGTTTCTGCTGCCAATAGGGGAATGGCATTTTGACAAGATTGCTCACCTCTGCAGGTGAGGCAGAAAATACAAGTGGAATGTTAAGGCCTGAACTGGTATCTTGTGCATGAATGGTCTGGTCTGTAAACCTGCTCGACTGACTCCTTTGTGCCCGATGCTGCTGGTGGTGCTCAGCAATGAGAGCGCCGTTCACAGAGAGCACGTGGCAGCAGCCTGTGGCCTTCACAGGCTAACACGGGAACTGTAAACGTAAGGAATCAACAGTATGCCTGTTATGGTCTTCCAGTTTCTAAAAGCAAATGCTGGATCATGATTCTGGTCTAAAATTTAAAACTAATAATGTTGGAATAACAGGATTTGGTATCTGTAATGAAGTTTGTTGCCCTAGATTCCGGAAAAGTGGTGAAAGAAGGCAGCTACTATAGGACAGGCTCCTCCCCTTCTCGTTCCGCTTCTTCACTGGAACCAAAAAACCAGGCCTGCACCAGCTGGCTGGCAGAAATCCCAACCCAGCAGCCCCTTCAGCACTCAGTTCTTCATGTTACTTAGACTTGACTGTTAAATTATAAGTTCTTTCCAGCCACAGTTACTGAAGTGAAGGCAGACAACTGGGCAGTTCTGCACAGGCATAGTCGCCCCTGGTCCTTCAGCGCAGGCTAAGGTAATTTATAAAACAGTGCCGTGTAAGAGCAGAAAGAAAACATTCTGACATTTTCTTTCAGTTGTTACCACATTTTCAGGCTAATAAGGCTGCAGGCGTGGATATTAAAGTTTTCCCAAGATGTAAAAGATAGAAAAATAGTCAGCAGAGGATTAGAACTCTGCACTAGCTGTTCCAGCTCCCCCGGACACAGGCTTCCTCTGTAGGCAGGCGAAGCTTTGTTTTGTTTTTTGACTGAGTAGCTGATTGCAGGTTATAAGAAAAATTCTTTGATCTTCCACTGTTCTCAAACAGGTGTATACACTGCAAGTTGCTCACTGTTAAAAACAAATACCAGATAGATATTCAGGTTATTAATTTTAAACTGAAGGGATGAGTTCATTGGTGGTGAGGAAAAAGGGTTTAGGTTTGGACTATGCATGGGGCTAAATAAAGTGATGGCCAGTTTATTGTAGCGACGGGATGACTCATCAGCCTTGGATATTCCATCTTCTCAAAGATACATGACATCTCATCAAGGAAGAACCTTAACTGGGAGGGGGCAGGTGCTTGAGGAGCTGGAATTGGGACCTAGGCCTTCAGTCTGCCTAGAATAACTAGTATGGTATCTTTCTCTCTGTGCATCTCTCTGATATAATACAACACAAACTTACATATACACATACATAACTTTTAATTTTCCATGTGCCACACACATGGCTATATAGTCCATTCTAGAAAATAGATTCCTTTGAAGACTATTCAGATGATAGACTGATAGGTATATCAAACTTAAAATGGATTTTTTTAGGCCTTTTTATGACTTTGAAATTACAAACTTATAGGATGCCACAGTTGGAAAACATTCGTGGTATACCCAACCCTCTCACTTCACAAATGAGGACACTGAGGCCCTGAATGGTTGGGAGACCTTGCTGAGGCCATATTGCTATATGTTGTTCCTAATTGTGTAGCAAAGACGCAAACATGAAAGGTGAGTAGTTTTAAAAAGTTGCAAACGTATGTCTTACTTTTTCTCTCCTGGTTTTATTACTATTACTTCAATAAAGTTATTTTAAAGTGAACTATTGTTTGGAACTCTGGCATGTTTTTTGGCTGCCTTTACTGTATCAAGTCCTGAGTTGTCATCTGCATATCCTGTAGGTGGGCAGGAATATTCTGCACTCATACAAGGGGGTACCATTGCTAGTAATCACTTAAGCTATGGTTATTCCATTCGTTGGAATGGATTTTTTGTTTTTTACTTTTTTTTTTTTTTTTTTGTGAGGCGATCAGCCCTGAGCTAACATCCGCCAATCCTCCTCTTTTTTTTTTTTTGCTGAGGAAGACGGCCCCGGGCTAACATCGGTGCCCATCTTCCTCCACTTTATATGGGACGCCGCCACAGCATGGCTTACCAAGCAGTGCGTCGGTGCGCGCCCGGGATCCGAACCAGCGAACCCCGGGCCGCCGCAGCGGAGCGCGCGCACTTAACCGCTTGCGCCACCGGGCCGGCCCCTGTTTTTTACTTTTTGCAGGGAAAGATTCACCCTGAGCTAACATCTGTGGCCAATCTTGTTCCCCCCCCCCCCAAAGCCCCAGTGCATGGTTGTATATTCTAGTTGGAAGTCTTTCTAGTGCTTCTGTGTGAGCCACAGCCACAGTATGGCTACCAACAGGCGGGTGTGGTTCTGTGACTGGGAAACCAACCCAGGCTGCCAAAGCAGTGAGAGCAGAGGGCTGAACTCGAACCACTAGGCCATCAGAGATGGCTTGGAATGGACTTTTTTAAGGGAGTTGTTTTTAAAGAGATAGGCTCCCAAATTTATATATGTCTAGCATATATATATATTTCCAGCATATATACATACACGCTCTCTGATCGTTCCTGTGCTGCTCATCTTTGTGGGTGGTTTACAGGGGTGGGCTGTAGAGGACTGGAGAGAGCAGGGATAGTTGAACTTTCTCCAGGATGCGTGTAGAGAAACAGTCCAAGGAGGCTGTTCCTTTGCTACATCCAGCTGGCTCCCTGCTCCTCCTGTTAAGAGGTAAAGGCACTGCTAAAGCCTCTCCCCGAGGTGGAGGTTGGCAGCAACAATCTTCACTCATCGAATATTTGAGCACCTCCATTGTGCCAAACAATTTCCTAAAGCTAAATAGAACAGCGAGCAAAATGAGATGATCCTTAACCCCATGGAATTCTCAAAGCAAAAAATGAACTAACATATCTATTCAAGGTAAAGACCAAAATTAATGATTTCTCCTTTTTGGTTAAATTTGGCACCTGTGATTCCACATTGCAGAAAATTCTATGTATGTCCAAGTTGTGCCCATTTCATAGAAATGTATAGTTTTCTGTATAAAACACATACAGGCTAACCATTTAGCAGCCCTGTCTGACCATCAGCCTTATTCACTTAATAATGGTTAATGTGGGTGGGTGGGCCTAATAAAACACTGTGTTCCCCCAAAGTTGAGGCTTAGGAAAAGATTCTCTTCGGTCCTTGCCCATTTTCAAACCAGTCAGAATTATACATGTAGGACAAAAATGCTGTTCATATGAAGTCCTGAGAAACCATTAAGTATTTCTTTGAATTTGTTTATTCTGTTCTTTAACTGGGTTCTTGAACTCAAAACATTTTATGCTGCTAAACACCTTCATTTTTAAAGATTTCTGATCGCACAAGAGAAAAATCCAGGACTAAGTGAAAAATGCTCTGATTATCTATTTGATTATCTAAATACTACTTCTCTTGTAGTTATAGCTGACAGTTCTGTTTTTGAAACTATTCTTCAATTCACTCAGGTATAATGAGAATTTTTTTTTTTTTTTTTTACATAGAACTATGGGCCCTGATTCCGTTGAAAGGTTCCAACTACCGCACCCACCACTCCCTGATCAGCCTGCCTGTATTACGTGAAGTACCCCACTCTTATCAAACATTTGGCAGTAATTACTGTGTCTCGCCACCTCCAGGTTTCCCCCCCATCAAAAACGAAATGAATGTTAAAGTTCATGCTGACAGTCATTGTTCACCTTCCCAGCTGTACTCTGTTCCTGCAGGATGACTGTGGATCAGGGAGGGTGGGGGAGCACATTGCCATAGCCACTCAGGAGAAACACTGGACCTGGCATTAACTGCTGACAGCACTGAACTTATCACCCAAATTTAATGTTGGCGTGTATGAAGGGGCCATGAATAAAAAACTTGTCTTGTGGCTGAAAACAAAGTTCCCTGAGCTGCTTTGGTATGAGTGAAAGTGTGCACAGCTGAGCCTGAGCTGAACATGCTATTAAATATACATCTTTATGGAGTGGGCCCTAAAAGGCAAAAGCCAGAATTTGTGGCTAAGGGACTTGCCATCTTTAGGAAGGAATTGGAGGATCTTAATGTGAAATCAAAATGGAACAGGAACTCCCAAGGTATAACTTTGAAGATGACAGTATTTCCATTTCCCCCTTCCTTTATGTGAACAGGTATGTAAAAGTGAACAATAATAGGTACCATTTATTGTTTCTACTGGAGGTAATGTTAATGATAGCTTTTGGTTGTGAAAATAACTTGCCTCTTATGGAGACAGACATTGACTGCGGTAATAACTCCATGAAAGGGAGATGAAACACATGGCCACCTGAAATCAAATGACCAGAGGAAACCCCTGGCCATCTCTGTTCTAATGTTTTTTGCCAGCGCCGTGGCTGCCTTACCTGAGTTGAGATGCAGCACAGAATGGGCTTTTGAAGATCTTGTGGGATGATGTACTTTCCCTTCTTGAGAACAACCTGAAATCAACCAACAGTGATCATGTATCTCTGACCATGACAGCTGTGGCCTGACCAAGTTCTGAATTCTGTATTGAGGTGAAGGCTTGAGCCTGCAGGTGTTTGCCAAGATGAATTAGGTATGGTGTGGAAATACTACGTAGACCCAGGGTCAAGTCCTGAGATTTTCCTGCCTGGATCACAGATCTGTTTCTAAAGGTGCCTTGGCTCAACTTTTTTCTGTTGGGGAGCCAGCCAGGCTTGTTCCTTGCTCAGTTTATTTGGATGGGCTCTTTCCAGAGCTGAAAATGTTTGAATCTGCTAAACATGTATTTACGTGGTGCTGGGGTCTGGGGCATTCCCACTGATAGGCAGCCCTGTACTGTGTTAGCATAGGAAAGGTCAAAGTGAGGCAGGCAGGGTCAGTCTGTGCCTGGATTACTCCAAATGGATCATGGAAGGGGAAGACCCAAGCAGCGGCCTGGAGAGATTACAATGGTGAGGCTTTCGGTCGTGAAGCCCAGCAGAGAAGCTGCTTCTGATGCCAGAATGCCTTACGAAACCAATTCTGACCCAGAATTGTGGGGAGGGAGGCACTAAATGCGGTGCTGAGAATTCTCTTGGTGCCTGGAGGTATAATAAAGCTCCTACCTGAGTGGAGGTTTGCCCAATGTAATTAAATCCCATTTCAGATTATGATATGACACTCTCTGGGGGTGCTTGTTGTAAACTACAAAGTGCCCAGAAGGACAGTTACCATAGATCTGCTTGAGCACTGAGTGCCTGGTGGACTTTGTGCCCAAGACGCCCTTGGATGGATTCTTGGTGGTCCTGCTTACTGCGATGGTCTTTGGGGGTTTTAGCTTCAGTTCCTTCCTCCAAACCTGGAGGAGCAATGCCATGCACTCTTGGTTCCATCTGTCCATATTTCTGGCTCCAAGCTGCTTCATATGCAGAAGGTGGGACAGGTGCTTCCTGAGCTGGTAACTGGTGGGGTCAGAGGAGGGGAGAGGCTTTAAGATCATAGTACTAAGAAAACCAAATTTCCTTAAGGTTCTTAGAAGCTATAGGAACAGTATTTGCTGAACTCTTGAGAGATCCATTCAAGCTCCCATTCCTAATTTCAGTGGCAGTATGTTGAATTCTTTTTCCATAAAACACTTCCTGAGTCAATCAGATGAGTCCTTGCCCTCAAGGTGGGACACGCCAATATGTAAACAAATAAACGCAGTGTGAGAAGTACTATGTGAGAGCAAGGAGCTAGACAGCATGAGACAGATGTGGGACTGATAATTTGTGGTGGTTTGGAAAGGCTTTTACAAGGCTGTTACTTGTGCTGGGTTTTAAAGGATGAGTAGGAGCTTACCAGGCAGAGAAAGGCATTCTAGGCAGAATTGGCATGAGCAGAGGGGTGGGCATTTGTGCAGGAAAATCAATAACAAGGTGCGTATGAAGCACTGTATATTTGGTGAGGGAAGGAGGATGGAAGCCTGAGCTACACTGGAAGGAGCCAACATTTATTTAGGGCCTGTTGTACACTAGGCACTTTCCCTGTGATTAAGCCTGAAAATAAATCTGTGAGGCAAATGTTATGATAAAGATAACTGAGAAAAAGGCTGAGTAGAGGTGATGTCACCAAGATGGCAACATAGGTCATTTCTGACTTCATTCCTCCTCACAAGAACAACTAACAACTAATAATGCACAAGACACCACTGAGAAAATCCTAGAACATGGGGGTGAGGCTGAAGCACCGCTCCTGCACCACAGAGACCAAGACAGCCCTCATTAGAAGGGAAAGAGGAGCAGCTGCGTGCTGACAGCATTGCCCCTCCCCCAGGCCAGTGCAGCACCACAGCAAGAGGTCTACCCTGAACATACAGCTTCTCCAGTGGGAAAAGGGCCCAGAGTAGACATCCAGCTCCCCCAACATCGTAGGTTGCTTCTTGGGAACCCCAACTGCAGTCTCGCCCCTCAGGGATTTCAGGGAAATCTGTGGGAATTAACCATTAGGAAACTGTGATGGAGAAGGTGGGAGGGGCTTGCAACAACCAGCAAGCAGATCTTGGCAGACCGAGTTCCTACCTGCAGCGTCCAAGTAGTAGTCCCAACCAGTGGCTCTGCTCACCTGCAGACAGAGCCAAGACAGTGGTACAGTCTGACCAGGGAACTCAGCAGCATGCAGGTCTGTCTAATTTGGGTCCTTAAATGAAGAGCCTTGCCAGCCCTGGAGCCTAGTCTTACCCCACCCAGCAGGTGAGCTGAGTCATAGTCCAGCCCACTGCTGAGTGTAGCTCCTCACCCCTGCCTGACCAAAAAGGCTGGCCAGGCCACCTGGAAACTGCATAACCCAACAACACTTGAGCAGAAAGTACGGCAGGCCGAGCTGATTATTCACAATGCCAACCCAGTAGCACCATTCAGCCAGGGAACTTGGGGAGTAGGTAGTCTTGAATCAAGATCACAAACAAACAGCCTTGCTGCCCTTGGAGCCAATTCTCCTACTCTGCCTGGGCAGGGAAAGTAATTGGAGCCCTGGCCATTGCTGAATACAGCCTTCAGCCCATCTGACCAGGGAACCTTACCAGAGCATACAGGAAGCTGCGTAGCCCATCCAATAGTCCTTTTTACAGTGGTGCTTGAACAGAGAGCACAGCCCATGGCTTTCCTCGTCTGCAGAGCAAAACCCGTGGCTACATCTGGCCAGGGAATTGAGTGCACAGTCTTGCCTGATTTGGGTCCCCAAAGAATGAGCTATTCTCAGCCAATAGCAAACCCCCCTACCCTGACCTCAGAACTTGGGCAGTGGCCTTGCCCAAAAATAGAAAGTAGGCCCCATCTGCCCAAGAACATTACCAGTAGACATGTCCAGAAACCCAAAGTGAGCTAACTGGTGAAGAACTGTCTCTGCCAAAGTGAACCTGGAAGAGGAGACTGCTTACTCAAATGCACAGATACCAGTGTAAGGAATCAAGGATCACAAAGAATCAGGTAAACATGATACCACCAAAGGAAACTGAAAAAGCTCTGATAACTGATCCTCAAGAAATGGAGATCTATGAACTGTCCAAGAGTTCAGAATAATCCTCTTAAAGAAGTTTAGTGAACTACAAGAACACACAGGAAGACAACTAAATGAAATTAGGAAAACAATGCATGAACAAAATGAGAAGTTCAACAAAGAAATAGAAACCATTAAAACAAACAAACAAACAAATCCTAGAGCTGAAAAATGTAATTACTGAAGAATTCAATAGAGAGCTTCAAAAACAGACTTAACCATGCAGAAGATTCAGTGACCTAGAAGACAGGACATTTGAAATTATCTAGCCAGAGAAGCAAAAAGAAAAAGAATTAAAAAGAGTGAAAAAAGCCTACAGGATTTATGGGACACAATCAAAAGAAACAATATTTGCATTATGGGAATTCCAGAAGAAGAGAAAGAGAAAGGGATAGAAAGTATATTTAAAGCAATAATGGCTGCAAACTTCCCAAACCTGGGAAAAGAAATGGATATTCAGATCCATAAGGCCCAAAGGACCCCAAATAGGTTGAACTCAAATATGGCTACACGGAGACACATTATAATTAAATTGTCAAAAGTCAAAGACAAAAAAAGAATTTTGAAAGCAGCAAGAGAAAAAAGACAAGTAACATACACGGGAACTCCCTTAAGACTATCAGTAGATTTCTCAATAGAAACTTTTCAGGACAGGAGAAAATGGGATGATATGTTCAAAATACTGTAAGAAAAAACTGTCAACCAAGAATTCTATACCCAGCAAAGGCTGTCCTTCAGAAATTAAGAAGAGATAAAGACTTTCCCAAGTGAACAAGAGCTGAGGGAGTTCATCACCACTAGACCTGCCTTGCAAGAAATGCTAAAGCGAGTTCTTTGAGTGGAAGTAAAAGGACGCTGTTTAACATCATAAAAACATAAGAAGGTAGCATAAAACTTACTGGTAATGGTAAACATATATTTAAAATTAGATTCTGTAATATGGTAATGGTGGTGTGTAATTCACTTACAATTCTAGTTTAAGAGCTAAAAAACAAATGTAAAAATAACCGTAACTACAATAATCTGTTATTGAATACACAATATAAAAATATATAAACTGTAACATTAATAACCTAAAATGCGAGAGAGAGACAAGTAAAAGTGTAAAGTTTAGGAATGCTATCAAAGTTAAATTGTTATCTGTTTAACATTGGGTGTTATAATTTTAAGATATTTTATGTAAGCCTCATGGTAACCAAAAGGGAAAAACCTGTACTAATTACACAAAAAAAACCATGATGAAGAAGTCAAAACATCAAACCAGAAGTCATCAAAACACAAGGAAAGACAGCAGGATAAGAAACAAGAAACAATGGATCTACAAAACAACCACGAAACAATTAATAAAATGGCAATAGTAAGTTTTTACCTATCAACAATTACTTTAAACATAAATGGATTAAATTCTCCAATCAAAAGACACAGAATCGCCAAATGGATTAAAAAAAACAAGACCCAACAATATGCTTCCTACAAGAGACTCACGTTAGCCTTAAAGACACACATAGACTGAGAGTGGAGGGATGGAAAAAGATATTTCAAGCAAATGGTACCCCACCCCTCCAAAAAAGCAGGGGTTGCTGTACTTATATCAGATAAAACAGACTTTAAAAATGGTAAAAGACAAACAAAACCAGAATCAAGATGAACAGACAACCCACCAGCTGGGAGAGAATATTTGCAAAACATACATCTGACAAGGGGTTGATTTCCATAATATATAAAGAACTCACACAACTGAACAACAAAAAAACAAACAACCTGATCAAAAAATGGGCAGAGGAAATGAACAGACATTTTTCCAAAGAAGATATACAGATGGCCAATAGACACATGAAAAGATGTTCAACATCATTAATCATCAGGGAAATGCAAATCAAAACAACACTAAGATATCACCTCACGCCCATTACAATGGCTATAATCACCAAGACAAAAAACAACAAATGTTGGAGAGGATGTGGAGAAACAGGAACCCTCATACACAGCTGGTGGGAATGCAAACTGGTGCAGCCTCTATGGAAAACGGTATGGAGATTCCTCAGAGAATTAAAAATAGAGATGCCCTATGATCCAGCTATCCCACTACTGGGAATCTATCCAACGAACCTGAAATCAACAATCCAAAGAGGCTTACGCACCTCTATGTTCATTGCAGCATTATTCACTATAGCCAAGAAGTGGAAGCAAACTAAGTGTCCCTCAACTGATGATTGGATCAAGAAAATGTGGTAAATATATACAATGGAATACTATTCAGCCATAAAAAAAGACAAAATCGTCCCATTTGCAACAACATGGATGGGCCTGGAGGGTATTATGTTAAGTGAAGTAAGCCAGAAAGAGAAAGACAAACACTGTATGATCTCACTCATATGTGGAATATAAACCAACACATGGACAGAGAAAACTGTATTGTGGTTACCAGGGGCAATGGGGGTGGGGGTGGACACAAGGGGTGAAGGGAGACATATATATGGTGATGGACAAACAAAAATGTACAACCCAAAATTTCACAATGTTAAAAACTACTAAAACATCAATAAAAAAACAAATTAAAAAAAAAAAGAAACTGAAAAAATAAAATAAAATAAAATACCAAAAAAAAAAAAAATGGCAAAAGATACAAAGGTCATTATATAATGAAAAAAGGTCAATCCATCAAGAAGATATAGCAATTGTAAATATTCATGTACCCAAAATCAGAGCACCTAAATATATAAAGCAAAAACAGAGCTAACAGAAGAAATAAACAGCAACACAAAAATAGCTGGAGACTTTAATACCCTAAACTCAACAATGGATAGATCATCCAGACAGAGAATAAATGAAGAAACAGTGGATTTGAACAACACTATAGACCAAATGGACCTAACAGACACATACAGAACATTCTATCAGACAACAGCAAAAGATACATTCTTCTCAAGGGCACATGGAACATTTTCTAGGATAGAGCATATGTTAGGCCACAAAACAAGTCTTAGCAAATTCAAGAAGACTTAAATAATACCAAGTATCTTCTCTGAAAATAGTGGTACGAAACTAGAAATCAATAACAGAAGGAAAACTGTACAACTCATGAATATATGGAAATTAAACAACACCCTCCTGAATAACCAATGGATCAAAGAAGAAATTAAAGAGGAAATAAAAAAATTTTTTGAGACAAATGAAAATGGGAACACATAATACCAAAACTTATGGGATGCAGCAAAAGCAATTCTAAGAGGGATGTTCATACCAATAAATGCTTACATTAACAAACAAGAAAGATCTCAAATAAACAACCTAACTGTATGCCTTAAGGAACCAGGAAAAGAAGAACAAACTGAGCCCAAAGTTAGCAGAAGGAAGGAAATAGTAAAGATTAGAGCAGAAATAAATGAAATTGAGAACAGGAAAACAATAGAAAAGATGAACAAAACTAAGAGTTGGTTCTTTAAAAAGATAAACAAAATTGGCAAACCATTAGCTAGACTAACCAAGGAAAAAAGAGAGAAGATCCAAATCAACAAAATTATAAATGAAAAAGGAGACATTACAACTGATACCACAGAAATACAAAGGATCATAAGAGGCTACTATGAACACCCATATGCCAACAAACTGGACAACCTATAAGAAATGGAAAAATTCTTAGAAACATACAACCTACCAAGACTGAATCAGGAAGAAATAGAAAATCTGAAAAGACAAAAAATGAGTAAGGAAATTGAATCAGTAATCAAAAATCTTTCAATGAAGAAAAGCCTAGGTCCAGATGGCTTCACTGATAAATTTTACCAAACATTTAAAAAAGAATTAATGCCAATTGTTCTCAAACTCTTCCAAAAACTTGAAGAGGAGGTAACACTCCCAAACTCAGTTCACAAGGCCAGCATTATCCTGACATCAAAGCCAGAAAAGGACACTACAAGAAAACTACAGGCCAATATCCCTGATGAATATAGATGCAAAAATTCTCAATAAGATACTAGAAAACCAAATTTAGCAGCACATTTTTAAAAGGATCATTCCCAATGATCAAGTGGGATTTATCCCTGGGATGCAAGGATGGTTCAACATATCCAAATCAATCAATGTGATATATCACATTAATAGAATGAAAGAAAAAAATCATATATGATCATCTCAAAAGACACAGATAAACCATTTGACAAAATTAAACATCCATTCATGATTAAAAACTCTTAACAAATTAGGTATGGAAGGAATGTATCTCAACATAATAAAGACCATATATGATAAGCCCACAGCTAACATCATACTCAATTGTGAAAGGTTGAAAACTTTTCCTCTAAGATCAGGAACAAGACAAGATTGCTTCCTCTCACAACTCCTACTCAACATAGTACTGGAAGTCCTAGCCAGAGCAGTCAGGCAAGAAAAAGAAATATAAGGCATCAGAATTGGAAAGGAAGAAGTAAAATTGTCTCCATTTGCAGATGACATGATTTTATATAAAGAAAATCCTAAAGACTCCACAAACAATCTGTTAGATCTAATCAACAAATTCAATAAAGTTGCAGGATACAAAATTAACTTACAGAAATCAGTAGTGTTCCTATACACTAACAAATTATCTGAAAAAAAATAAAGAAAATGATCCCATTTACAATAGCATCAAAAACAATAAAATAGTTAGAAATAAATTTAACCATGAAGGTAAAAAATCTCTACACTGAAAACTATAAGACAGTGATGAAAGAAATTGAAGGAAAAAAAAAAAAAGGAAAGGTATCGCATGCTTATGGACTGGAAGAATCAATATTGTTAAGATGTCTATACTACCCAAAGCCATCTATAGATTCAATGCAATCCCTGTCAAGATTCCAATGGCATTTTTCTTTTTTTTACAGAAGTAGTACAAATAATACGAAAATTATATGGAACCACAAAAGACCCCAAATAGCCAAAGCAATCCTGAGAAAGAACAAAGTGGGAGGCATCACACTTCTTGGTTTCAAGATATATCATAAAGCTACAGTAATCAAACAGTATGGTACTGGCATATAAACAGACACATAGACCAATGGAACAGAATTGAGAGCCCAGAAATAAACTCATGCATTATACGGTCAACTAATATTTGACAAAGGAGCCAAGAATAGAAAAGACAGTCTCTTCAATAAACTCAATAAAAGTGCTGGAAAAATTGGATAGTCACATGTAAAGGAATGAAACTAAAACCCCTATATTACACCACTCACAAAAATTAACTCAAAATGGATTAAAGACTTAAATGTAAGACCAGAAATTATAAAACTCCTAGAAGAAAACATAGGAACAAATCTCCTTGACATGAGTCTGGGCAACGATTTTTTTGGATATGACACCCAAAGCACAAGCAACAAAATAAAAAACAAGTGAGACTACATCAGACTAAAAAACTTCTGCAAAGCAAAAAATATAATCAACAAAATAAAAAGACAATCTACGGAATGGGAAAAAATATTTTCAAATCATATATCTGATAAGGGGTTAATATCTAAAAATATATAAAGAACTCATACAACTTGATAGCAAAAAAACAAATAATCTAATAAAAAAACGGCAAAGGACCTAAACAGACATTTTTCCAAAGAAGATATATGAATGGCCAATGAGTACATGAAAAGATGCTCTAAATCACTAATCATCAGGGAAATGCACATCAAAACCACAATGAAATATCACCTCACACCTGTCAGAATGGCTGTCATCAAAAAGACAAGAAATAACAAATGATGGTGTGGATGTGGAGAAAAGGGAACACTTGTGCACTGTTGGTGGGAATGTAAATTGGTGCAGCCTCTATGGAAACAGTATAGAGGTTCCTCAGAGAATTAAAAATAGAACTACCATATGATCCAGCATTTCTACTTCTGGGTATTTACTGAAGGAAATGAAAACAGTATCTCAGAGACATCTGCATCCCCATGTTCATAACAGCATTATTTACAATAGCTGGGACATGGAAATAACCTAAGTGTCCACTGATGGATGAATGGATGAAGAAGTTGTAGGATATATACACACACAATGGAATATTATTGAGCCACGAGAAAGAAGGAAATCCTGCCATTTGCGACAACATGGATGGAACTTGAGGGCACTATGCTAAGTAAAAAAAAATCAGACAGAGAAAGACAAATACTGTATTATCTCACTTATATGTGAAATTTTCAAAAACAGAAAAACAAACTCATAGAAAAAGAGATCAGATGTGTGGTTACCAGAGGCAGGGGGTGGGGGAGGGGAAGTGGGTGAAGGTGGTCAAAAGATACAAACTTCCAGTGAGAAGATGCATAAGTGCTGAGGATGTAATGTACAACACAACGACTATGGCTAACACTGCTGTATGGTACATGTGAACGTCGTTAGAGTAAATCCTAAGAGTTCTGATCGCAAGGAAAAAAAAACTTTTTTTCCTTATTTCTTTTTTCTAATCTACGTGAGATGATGGCTAACCTAACTTATTGTGGTAATCATTTCACAACATATGTAAGTCAAATCATTATGCTGTACACCTTAAACTTATACAGTGCTGTATGTCAAGTATATCTCAATAAAACTTGGGGGAAAAAATGGCTGAGTAACTTGCAGAAGGTCACACAGCTAGAGCCAGGAGAGACCAACACTCAAACTCAGAGCTGTCTGGTCCCACAGCCAAACACTGCTAAGGACTTGGGTCTGTACTCTGTTCTTGGTGCGGACCCACAGAGGTTTTTAAGAATGATGGCAGAGATAAGAGCTGTATTTTACTGAGATCATTCTGCCGGAGGGTGGAGCCTGGGGTGGGAGAGGCGAGGGGCACGTGGACGTTGGCTCTATTACATCTAGCTTTGACATGATGGTGTCCATCCCCTGTGCACTCCCAAACTTCTGATTAAACACACTGTTTGGGAGTCTCCCAAGGAAAGCTGCATCCAGGATTCATTACCTTGACTGATTAACCACTCCTGGTGAGCCTAGAGGGCGCTGCAGCGAGCAGCAGGCCCATCCACGCCTGATTTACCATACACCAAATGGGAAATAGCCTTCGTCCGCAGTCTCCTAAAAGCTCTTGCAGTTTTGGGGGCAGCCCCCCACCCCCTGCCCTGAAGGCTGATTTCAGTCAAACTACACAAGTCTTCCTTTCTTTTCCTGGAGATTGACGAACCAAGGCATCCCTCTACTAGAATATGTACCACCTTCCCAAAAAGCCAACTGTGCAGAACAGCTGGAGTTATGGGGCAATACTGCTGCATGGTTCAGTTTCTTCTGTTTGAGACGCCAAGTGTCTTCCACACCCTCTGCTCTGCAGGCAGAAGACTTGCTGGGAAGCCCAGGTGTGGGCTGAAGCTGTAATAACTCCGGCTCTGAGTGGGCACGACTTCCACCAAATCGACTCTGGCACGGAGACCATGAGTCTGTGTCTGATGGCCCTGGTAGTCAGAGGAGCAGCCTCTAGTCTCCCATTCTCAGGAGGACTTGCATTCCTGGTTTGTTGAGAGACCGCACCTGTCCAATCGTCCCTCTCAGCCCTGGGCTCAGGGCTCTCTGTGGCGCAGCCTGTCCTTGCCTATTCATCTCAGGACACGCTGGAGAAGAGCCGACAGGGAGGTGGCTTACACGTGCTGAGGTAAAAAGGAAGTGTTTCCCACAGCAACTGCTTGTAGCCACAGCAACTTTCCAGCCCAGCTTAGCTCGGCCAGTATCTGGTTTTGGTCTTTAAAAGAGTCAAGTCTGGACTGGTAATAAAACTCACACTTTATGACTAAGCTTCATTTTCTCTGGGCCCAAGGTTCAACCTGCTCACCCCATCCCTGCGCACTTTCCAGTCTGCCTTTCTCCCCCCTTGACATGTCTCCTGGAATGATAGCCTGCATTTACGGGGCACTTATGTGCCAAGCCCTGTCCCCCACCCCACCCGTCAGTGCTCCTTAGGTTCGGTGTCAGACACCACACACCGTCCCAGGACTTTGGGCTCCTGCACTTAAAATGGAAGATGTATAAGGCTATAACAGAATCAAATAAATGTGGTTTTACTGTCACCAGACATGCAACTTTCCACAATGTGTGGCTTCCCAGAAGCCCTTTGGGAGTTGATGTCCCAGGTCTCAGAACCACACAATGGTGCAGCCAGAGGGGGCTGTGTAATTGCTCCCCAGATGGGCACACAGACTATGAGCCCACTGTTTCTGGGGAATGACTGAAGGCTCATTTGCTGCTATGGACAGTTACTGACAGGACCTGTCAGCTTCTGACTCTTCAAAGGAGTCAAAGCACAGTCTGACAGGAAGGCATTGCAGCTAGGGAGCAGCTGTGGAGCCTGACGTGGTAAACCTCGCTGGCTTGTTTAGATCCCAGGTTTCAGCTGAAATACCTAACAGTTCCTCTGGGATGGTAGCCAATGCACATCCTGGCAGAAGTCCCCAAAGAGGGGGAGCAGGGACCATTCCCACCTGTGGCTTCAGACGGTCTCAGCTCAAAGCCAGCGCTGCCACTTACTAGCTCTGTAACCTTGGTAATTGATCAACCTCTCTGTGCTTCAGTTTCGTCGTCTGTGGAATGGGGATAAGAACAGTATCTACTTTACAGGGTTACTGTGAGGATTACATGAGTTAATACATGTAACACTACTTAGAACAGTGTCTGGCACAAGAGCCCAATACATGCCAACTACTAGCGTTGACAATCATAACAATGTCACCTCGATGAGTGTGAGCACCCTCCGGGCGGCCTTTCTTCTCCACCTGTTCTGAGGTGAAGAGTGAGAGGTCTGCCCCGCCTCCCTTACCTTGACCACAGCAACCACCACCGGGAACGTATGGGAAAGGCCCTTGGGCTTGAGTCAGAGCTTCAAGTGCTGGATCTGCACCCCTAGGACAAGTCATTTGTCCTCTCTGAGACCATCTCCTTGTCTGAAACATGGGGACACTAATCCCCGTCATGACAGCTTCCTGGTGTGGTTGGGACAGCCAAGGGCAGCAGGCACGAGATGACTTGTAAACAACCAAGAGCTTGAACAGACACGAGGACGCACTACAGCAAAGGCTGCGCGAGCAGGAAGCAGAGCGCTGGGCTCCGGGTGAGGCGGTCTTCGGCACGACAGGCCCTGAGGGCTCCCCCTGGACCTCAGGGGGACCTCTTTCGCTCTCTTCTCCTCTGCCAGCATTAGGGTCCCTCCAGCCCTTTTATCTCCTGACGGGGGTGTTGATGTGTGGCACACCTGTGCTCCCAGAGATTTGCTTGCTTTGTTCCCCATCAACCTTCCTCTCTCCGGAGACGGAGGCCACATGACGCCCAACTGTCAGCGACGGGTCCAGCCCTCCCCTGGGCACTGGTCATCAGTGTAAGGCCTAATCTAGATTCAGGCCCTGGTGGGGCCTGCAGTGTGAAGGAGGTTATGAGAGAAGTGAAAACCTGCAGGAAAGGACTCCTCCAGTCCTCCCATAATTACTCCCTGGAGGTACTTGTCTCAGTATTTCAGGAAGCCTCCACGCCTCCTCCCAGCACCTACCCGACATTCGGAGCTTGGCAGATGCTCAGACAGGTTTTTGTAATAAATTTCAGTCACTCAATCCACTATATCTACGCCCTGGTTTAGGTATTTGGTGTATGACTAATTCCTGGGTAGTAGAGACATAAACACAACTTACAGGTGGAGTGCTTCAGAATTTACCAAGCACACCTTATCTCATTCTAACAACCTGTCATACAAACAGGACAGGTGCAGCAATTGTTAAATCCCCTTTCACAGATGAGGAAACTGAGGGTCAGGGAGGCCAAGTGATCTGCCCAAGGTTAGATAACCTGTTAGAGTTCACCCGACACTCAGCATTCCTGGTTACAAACTGAGGGCTTTTTCCTTACACCAGGCGACCCTGGGTGTTTTCCTGTCTTTCTTGGCAAAAACACCTTCCAAATAGCTAATCCAATGTAAATTGCTAGGGTCTGTACATGTGTGAATTTCATGGGTAGGCTCAATAAAATTGGCCTTGTCACGGCAGCACATGGAATTCACTAGAAAATATCATAGAGCACAGGGTATTGGGACAACCACGGGACCAGAGATGCTGTGGCACCCCGTCTTCCTACCTTCTCCAGGCCCGCTGGATGACTGCTGCTGCCTTGTTCTTTCTGCGAAACAGCTCTTTCCTGCTTCTTTCTCTCTGGATTATCTGCAGCCGCAGCTCTAGGGGGAGAAGGTCAATATTCACGCTCTGCGCAGAGAGGGGACCAGGTGCTGGATCAGTCTCCTTAGATATCTGAGCATCCTCAGACAGGGTGGATGTCCCCAGCTTCCTGACTCCTGACCTCAACACCTCTGTGCTCTGTAGCGAATCTGAGTAGATCCCTCCTGTGAGCTTGTCCTGTGTCACTTTGTTTCTTGGTGTCCGATGGTGGAGAGGATTCTGCCCGGCATGGACCACCTCCCCCTTGGCACTGCCAGGCCGGCTAGAACCAGCCGGGGAGCACCTTCCTCCTCTGAGCTCTTGCATGCGCCTTTTCTGGGAGGTACCTTTGGCCTTGGGTGCCGTGTTGTGCCGCTGACCAGGCTTCCTGTGGCCATCCTGCTGTAGAAGGCTTGCAGCTGCCCCACTGAGGTCCTCTCCTTTCTCCTCAGGCCCAGCCCCCCTGATGCAGGAGGGCTGCTTCCAGAAGCCTTTCCCTTTGTCACACCGCTGCTCGCCAACTGTCTCACCTCTGGATTTCTCAACAGAGGACACTCCTGGATGCCTGTTTCCATTGTTGCCTTCATTGGGGCTGAAGTGGACACTGGCTGATCGGCCTTTAGAATGTTCTCTGGATGTTTCTTGGGGAGACAAGGAAAAGGGAGAAGAATATTTATTGTCCAAAACTTGCACAGTAGGGCATTTCTGCTCATTTTTTCACATAAAATATTCAGACTTGTCCTACAGCATCACCATGATAGTGGTAATTCTCATTAGAAAAAAACTGTTTAATGTCTACTTCTAGCAATGGTAGGTTAGATAACCTGAAAGACTTCCCACTACAAGTCCCTAGAAATGCTGACTAAATATAATAGACATCCTTTTAAAAGCACCACAGTGCCTTCGAGAAAAATAAAGGAAATCCCTGGGGGCCAAAAACAAAGAGAAAACTGAAAATCAGGAGCAGTAAGTGTGTGAGCTGATCTACCGACTGCCCAGGCAGGTGGCAGTGGCGGAGCGGGCGTGGTTGGTCTTATTAAATATCTGGTTGTGCTTTAATGTCCAGATAAGAAAAGAAAATGAGGCCTTGCAGGCAGGAAGTTAACTAGAACCAAGACCCTGCATGAAGCCAGGACTTGGAGGTGGTATACAGTTGGGAAATGATGGCCCAGATAAAAAATCTGCTTGACAAGGAAGTTTGTTTCAGCCTAGGTTCTGGAAGGCAGAAAGAGTCTCCCATGAGAATTTGAGGCCAAAATTCTGTACCTTACATGGGTTTGGTATTCATTTATTCTCAACTCATAGGAAAAATTAATATAAAAACCGGTCTCAGGATGGTGGTATCGCAGGATGCCCCATAGGACAAACACAATCTTGCTTTAGTGTGGCAGGCCCTCAACTCAGGGTGCACAGAGGCATCCTCTTGAAAATGACTTCACAATCCAAAATTATAAAATGCACGAAGAAACAATCTACTGTGAGTGACAGTTAACAGACACAATAGTAAGATCGGATCAGCAAGAACTTCAGCTAATAGAACAGTGTGTGCGCACACACAGACACACACAAACTGATTAAACACAAAGGAAATTTAAAATATGAGCAAAGGGGGCTGGTCCCATGGCCTGGTGGTTAAGTTCTGCACGCTGTGCTTTAGCAGCCGTGCTATGGTGGTGACCCACATACAAAACAGAGGAAGATTGGCAGATGTTAGCTCAGGGTGAATCTTCCTCAGCAAAAAATTATATATATATGAGAAAAGAAGAGATATATTTGAAAAAGAACTAAATACAACATTTAAAATGAAAAATTTAGTCTCAATGTAAAAAGCAGTGAAAGAACTTCTGCTTCTGTAATGGCAGAATTGAGGCATACTCACCACTCAGGACAACAGAAAAGTCGAACACAATATTACAAACCACCTGATTGAAGACATCGAAGAGCTAACAAGTCAGAAAAAAATATGGGGCCAAGATCCAGGAGAATCAAGTAACCAACAGAGATGAGCAAGCCATTTGGGGCTACATATCCCTAGGGGAATTGGCCCCCTGAGGTTTCAAGAACAAAACTTGGAGACGAGATCCTGCCACGAAGCATTCTTTTGGACTGGGGCCCTGGAAGGCTATGTTTTAGGAGAAAAAGTGAACTGGTAGTAGAATGACTCTTGCAGGGAGTGAAGCCCAGCTTTGCATCATCTCAGTTCTGGAAACTGGATTAAAGTGATCTTGGATTGCTCATGTTCCTAAATGCCTGACAGAAGCCAATGTAAATCCCCTCTGGAGGAACATCATCCTGGGCCTCAAGTTATTTCTATAATTTTTTATATTCAATGTCCAGCACTCAATCAAAAATATACAGGGAGATTAGGAGACAAAATTTAGAGAGAAAGAGAGAGAACAGACAAAACACACAGGTTATCCAGATAATGTGTTCTCAGAAACAGACTTCAAAATAACTGTTATTAAGTGCAAAAGAGTATCTAAACTACGGTACTCTGTATGTAAGAAAGAAGGGGATATAAGAAAACATATGTGTATCTGCTCATTTGTACAAAAGAAACATAGAAAGGATAAACCAGAAACTGAAGAGATTGGGTACCTAAGGGGATGGGATGGGAAAGGGACAGAATGAAGAGGGAAATGGGAAGCGGGTAGTCGGATGAGGAGGGAGCAACACCTCTCTGAGCACACATTTTCGTATAGTGACTCTTAGAACCATTATAATGTTTCACACAAAACAAAAAGAAAAACCCCACACAATTAATTAAAACAATAATGAGATACCACTACACACCTATTAGAATGGCAAAAATCAAAAACACTGACAACACCAAATGCTGATGAGGATGTGGAGCAACAGGAACTCCATTCCCTGCTGGTGGAATGCAAAAACAGTATGGCCACTGTGGAAGACAGTTTGGCGGTTTCTCACAAAACTAAACATTCTCACTATATGATCCAGTAATTGTGCTCTCTGGTATTTCCCCAAATGAATTAAAAACTTATGTCCAGCCCAAAACCTGCACATGAATGTTTATAGTAGCTTTATTCATAATTGCAAAAATATGGAAGCAACTAAGATATCCTTCAGTAGGTGAATAGATAAATAAATTGTGTACATCAAGACAATGGAATATTATTCAGCACCAAAAAGAAATGAACTAAAAATGAAATGAGTGCTAAAAAGAAATGAGCTATCACACCATGGAGGATAGTCCTCAGTGAAATATGACTTCACTTGTATATTACTAATGCATATTACTAAGTGAAAGAAGTCAATCTGAAAAGTCTACGTACTGCATGATTCCAACTATATGACATTCTGGAAAAAGGCAAAACTATAGAGACAGTAAATGGATCAGTGGTTGCCAAGGGTGTGGGGAGGGAGAGATGCATAGGCAGAGCACAGAGGATTTTTAGGGCCGTGTGATGGTTAATTTTATGTGTCAACTTGACTGGGATAAGGGATGCCCAGATGCTGGTAAAACTATCTCTGGGTGTGTCTGTGAGGGTATCTCCAGAAGAGATTAACATTTAAATTGGTAGACAGAGTAGAGCAGATTGCCCTCACCAATGCAGGTGGGCATCATCCAGTCCGTTGAAGGCCTAAATAGAACAAAAAGGTGGAGGAACAGCGAATTTGCTGTCTCTGCTTGAGCTGGGACATCCATCTTCTCCTGTCCTCAGACACAGGTGCTCTTGCTTCTCAGGCTTTCAGACCTGGACCAGGACTTATACCATCAGCCTCCTGATTCTCAGGACTTTGGACTCAGACTCACACCATCTGCTCTGCTGGTTCTCAGCCTTTGGACTCACTGAACCACACCACCAGCTTCCCTGGTTCTCCAGCTTGCAGATGCAGATCATGGGACTAAGCCTCCATAATCAAGTGAGCCAATTTCTATAAAAAATCTCCTCTGCTATATATATATAGCCTGTTGGTTCTGTTTTTCTGGAGAACGCTGACTAATTCTATATGCTACTAAAATGATGGATACAAGCCATTATACATTTGTCAAACCCATAGAATGTACAACACCAGGCATGAACCCTCATGTAAACTATGGACTTTGGGTGATGATGTTGTATCAGTGTAGGTTCATCAGGTGCAACAAATGTACCACTCCGGTGCAGGATGTTAATAGTGGGGGAGTATGTGTGTATGGGGGCAGGGGTATATGGGAACTCTCTGGACTTTCTGCTCAATTTTGCTGTGAACCTAAAACTGCTCTAAGAAGTAAATTCTATTAAAAGGAAAAAAAGAGAACAATAATAAAGAGACTGCTAGATATTATTAGATACTATTAACTAGTAGTGATAAAAATAATGTGATTGGGTATTAATATAGATAGATCAGTGAGAAAGAATAGAAAGCTAACAATATACCCCATATATAAAAATACATAATAAAGAGATAATTTTGAACGGGGAGGAGACGAGTTGCTCGGAGCCCCTGGGCAGGAACCCAGTGGGGGATGCTGTGCTCCTCCAGAAGTCGTTGTTCACAGAGCCTGCTGCCAGTGTTGCAGCTCTGGATTATTCCACGTATATGGCTAGAACAACTGCTTATTCTCTAAATAGAAATCACTAGATTCCAACGTCTCTATATAAAATTAAATATGAGATAGTA
Organism: Diceros bicornis minor; assembly: GCF_020826845.1. Lineage (NCBI taxonomy): Eukaryota > Metazoa > Chordata > Mammalia > Perissodactyla > Rhinocerotidae > Diceros > Diceros bicornis. The sequence continues at coordinate 10,143,090 of NC_080767.1, read as the reverse complement.
AAAACTGGAAAATACATGTGTTTATTAGATCCTAAATTGGGAAAAACCTTTTCTTAGCATAAAACCACAAGGAGAAAAATCTCAAGAGAAAAAATTAAACAGAATTAAAAGGTAAACTAAAATAAAACATTCATTATATATAATAGACAAAGGTTACTATCCTTATTATATAAAGAGCTTTCAGAAACATTAAGAAAATGAAAAGCCAATATAAAAATTGACAGAGGTCATCAGTGAACAATCCAGAAAATAAATACACAAAGCTAATAAAACTATGGCAAAATTCCATCCTGCTAACTAGGATACAGTAAAACCATTATTTGTCTAAATGTTTGGAGAGAGTTTTTTGTTTTTTGCTTTTGGAAAGGTGAGACAACCTTCTGCAACCTTCCTGGAATAAAATTTGGCAGCATGTTTAAAGAGCCATAAAAATTAGAAATGTACGCAAAAATTTATATGAAAGACTATTTAGTTTATATGTCCCACAACACAGACATGATTAAGCAAATCAGGTTGTATTCATAATCTGATATAATACTAAGCATTTAACACAATACTAACATTTTTGTTGAAAACAAAGAGATAATGTAAGGAGATCTCAAAACAGTATGCCCACAATCTTCTGAACTACAGAAAAAAAAGTTCTACTAGAAGGATTTGCACCAAAGTGAAAAAAGTTGTTTATCTTAAGATTAAGGAGAATTTTTACTTTCTTCGTTGTTCTTTTCTCTTTTTTTAAAATTTTTTGTAATGTACATTAATTTTATCATTAAGAAAAAATGTCATTTTCTGTTTAAATAAAAAGTACCCAACCACAAGAAAAAAAGCACAACAATTAAAATCAACTAGGATGTGGGAGAGAACCCAAAATGGAATATAAACAATAACAAATAAACCTAACTGTGTTACAAATACATAAGGTAACCACACTAAAAAGTGAGGAAGGAAAGAACTGATCTAAGTAACCTGGTAAAACTATATTTCAGCTGAATATGATTAAGGACAAAAAGAAATGTATATAAATACTGTACTCTAGTTAGTAAGTTTGTTTCTCACAAGAGTATGGGTTAGCAATTCTGAAACTACTTCATGTGTATACTAGGATTGAACAAATAAGCATATATATACCATAGATAACGGGAGCCAGATCTTTCACTGTTGGAGAAAACATTTCAAATAAAGAAAGAGAGAAGCTAGAATAAACCCTGTGGTGTTGAATGGAATTGGAGGTATCAGTATAAACTCATGGTGTGTGTGTGTGGCTGTGTGTGTGTGTGTGTAATACACATATACACAGACAGATGCAGAAATAGATATAAGTATTTCTTAGCTCTGTCTGTTGATACGGCTTAGGAGCAATGACACTCCAATAGTAATATACCCACTTAGCACTCAGATCTTGTTTTCTAATATCATTCATCAACAAAAGGAATCTGGGTTCTTTGGAGAAGTGGCTGATTCCAGGGCCCTGAATGGGGAGTGATAATGGAGATTTCATTTTGAAAAGACCAATCTGTTCACAGAGAGGAACATGGATTAGGGGAGTCAGAGTAGATAAGTAAGAACAGTTAGGAAGCTACTGTAATAGCCTGAGTCAGAGATAAAGGCAAGAAGATGTTAGGAAGACTACATGGTGGTGATGGTGGATGAGATAGAGAGAATGGATATGAAAGATATTTAGGAGGTAAAGGTGACAAGACCTGGTGATAGATTGGATATGATGGTAAAGAAAAAGAAGATAATAATTAGATTTTACTCCAGAATTGAGCATACAGATGGATGAGTATGTCATTAACAAATACAGGGAGAAAGTTTCCATGAAATCATAGTCTGTCCTGTCTTGGATAGGTTGAGTTGGAGACGCCTTTGGGCCATCCAAGTGAGGACATAAGTAAATAACTGAATATACACAATTGAAGCAAGGACAAGAGGGCAGGCAGTCTTTGGCATACAGGTGGTAACTGAATTTGTTGCCTTAGCCACTGTACATGCACCAAACGTAAGGGCCCACTTATACTCCCACCCGTCACCCCCACTCGCTCTGGCAGCCCATATGCTGAGAATAAGAAAACACCAGGACGGCCCTTAAAACAGTGAGTTTCTCCTCCACCAGACTCTCCTGAAAACCACACCGACTCAAAGACAACTTTATCTCACCACCTCCCACAAGCAATCTGCTACCAAGTCATCTCGATTCTACCCCCCCAGTCCATCCCCTACTCATCACTCTGCTGCTACCATGTCTAGTATAGGCCCTATCTGGTCCTCCAAATCCATCCTCCACTCAGCCACAGGGATCTTTCTAAACATTATGTTTCCTTCCTCCCCCTCTTTTGAAATAATAATGAGGTTAATTATAATAACAGCTCATATTTACAGAGTGCTTGAGGCACTACGTTTAAATCTTTACATGGGTTATCTCATTAATGTTCACAATTTTCTAAGACAGGCATTATTGTCTCTTTTTTACAAATAAAGAAATGGAGGCTTGGAGAGGGTAAGTGACTTGCTCAAGATTACACAGCCAGTAAGTTGTAGGGTCCCACTGTGAACCCAGGTTATTTGATTCTAAAGCTTATGCACTTAGACATCATGCTCTGCACTCATCATAAACCACAAGAAGAAAAGAATTACTATGAGAGAGAAGAAAGAAATCACTGCTGAGAGACCCTGGGCAAAATCCTCTTTCAGGGCCTCAGTTTCCTGACTTGCGTTGAGGCTGTACTAGATGCTCTCTAATGATCCTCCAGCTCTAACATTCTCTACATTCTCTACTCCTATGAGAAAGGATAAAGGAGAAAAAGAACGGGTCAATATTTCCCATCTCTGTGTTCCTGCTGGGATGTCGTCCCCACCCCCACCCCCCGCCGGCCCAAAAGTCTACACTGCCTGAGCACTGATTAGTTGAAGCAGCCATGACCCTTCTTTATGTGGCCAAACATAAAGTGGCTTGGGGTGTCTTTTGCCCAGTTATGCTGGGGTTTCCCAGGAATGCTATGCTAGAGAAGTTCTAGTCAATGGCTGGTCTTGATTCCTGGAAACATCTCCCTATTTTCCTTTGTACTCTGGCCTCTTAGGCAGGTCAATGAGGGCAAAGGCTGCCCATGAAACTAGAGCTCCCTCTCCTTACATATGAATCAGGCTCATTGGCCTCCCTTCCTTCAACTCTCCCCAAAGTCTGGATGCCAGGCCTTCCTGGGGCCCCGTTTGCATATTTGAATCTGGCTCTTCCCAAAGGTCCCTTATTCAGGGCACTACTTCCCTCATTCCTCATCTCAAATGAATGAGGAGCTCCCCTGCTTCAGAATTGTTCTGGAACAGTAACTTTCAAATTTTTTTGACAATAACTCATACCAATGAATAAATCTTACATTTGTGGTCTCATACACACGTACGTGTACACACACATACACACAAACACACATATCTATGTACATAAACATACAACTGAAACAGAACTTATACCTTCATAATGTGCGATATACTTTGATATTTTCTATTGTAGTCTATTTCATGAACATTATCCTGGTCCAATCTACTAAATTCATTTCATGAACCCTACGGGGCTTGAGAATCATTATAAAACCATGTACTAGATCACCTTTCAACCAAAAGTGAGGAGAGGAAGCCTAACTAGTATCAATGTAATTAAAAGACAAAAGGATTGGTTATTAAAAACTGAAACTTCATGGATTTTTCAGGATGTGAGGTGACTCTCTCTGAATGTGATCAGGTCTACAGTAGATCTGATTGGTCCTGAGGCATAACTGTCTCAAGTGTCTTATAATAAGGCAAACACAAACCACAATTACCCTGTGTAGTTGCAAGAAGTCTGAAATAACTGTGCTCCCCCTTCTCTCTGCTCTGAAGAGCACTGGATTAGGGGAAAAGACATTGTCCATTTGAAGTTGCAAGGATTAAGTATAATTCCTGGGGTACAGAGTAAACCCCAAGCCAATCAAACTTCTTCTAAGAGAAGTCACGTCAAGAAGTATTTACCTATGTAACCAATATTGTGCTCACTGCTAGAAGAAAGATGCTGATGGTATGGTCCTTAGCATTAATTACAATTCAGTATGGCTGGCACATAGTGTGGGCTCAAAAACATATCTGAATGAAATGTGTGCATAAGTGATTTAGTGAACTGAGAAGAAGCAAAGTTTTGCCATAAAAATGGGCCTCTGTTACAGAAAACATGAGTATATCCAAGAATACTCTTTCATGTCATGGTTAACAATCTGTCTTTCATCTCTGAATCTCAAGCACCTAGCTAGTACCACACAGCTATACATTCAACAAATATTTATTATATCTCTTATGTGCCAGATACCCTGCTAGGTGCTAGGGATACAGAAGTAAGAGACATATTGCACCTTATGATGGATTGTTTAATGGCCAGATTCTTTTCATCCAAGTATGCACTCACCTTTGAAATGTGATTTTGCAACATCTTCCATCCAGAGGTAGAATCTATGCCTCCATGCCCTTGAATCTGGGCTGGCCTTGTGACTTGCTCTGATCAACAGAATGTGGTAGAAGTGATGTGACAGTTCTGAAGCCTAGGCTCAAAAGGGTTTGTAGCTTCTGGCTTCTCTACCTCAGAGCGCTGCCCTGAGAACGATACGCAAGGAAGATGGTCTAACCTACCGGAGGATGAAAGGTCACGTAGAAGAGAACTGAGACACCTTAGCCAACAGCCAGCACCAATTGCCAGACATGTGAAGGGAGCCGTCTTGGACTTTCCAGCCCAGCCAACCTTCTAGCAGCCACATGAGTAAGGCCAGGTGATCCAGCAGAGGAACTGCCCAGCCAACCCAGAGAATTGTGAGAAATCACTGATTGTTGTTGTTTTAAGCCACATAGTTTTGGGGGTGGTTTTTTATGCCACAAGAGCTAACCAACGCAGAAACTGATACCTAAAAAAGAGAGGTGCTGGCCTAACAAAAACCTAAACCCCATGGAATTGACTTTGGGACTGGCTGGTGAACACAAGCTAGAAAGGCAATGAAGAGACTGTTAGTGCAGGCTGGAAGAGCAGAGAAGAGATTGCTTCTGGAGTCTGGAGAAAGGTGAACCGTGTTATTTGGTGGCACAATGATTGGCACTTTTTATCCATATGGATAGAGGGAATGTTATATGCAAAGGCCCCAAGCTAAGAAAGAACTTGAGGAAATTCAACATGGCTGTCATATCATGGGAGTCTAGTTAATGCTGGTTGAATGAATAAATGAATATATAACAAAGCATCACACCATCCTTAAGGTATACCCTGCTGATGCACTGTCACTGTAAAGTGGGTTATGGAATTATAGTCTGGAAATGTTTGTGGTCACTCATGTATACTTTTATGTAGTTGTTCTTAACAAGATCAGCAGTGTGGTTTAAAAATAGTAGTTATTGAAGACCTACTATGGGTCATGGGCTATAACAAGTATTCTATATTAATTATTTTATTTCTATTCATAACTGCCTTGCAGGGTAGAGAGTGTAATTTATAGCTAAGGAAATTGAGGTTCAGAGATAGATTGAATTGTCTAAGCCCTGAATTAGGTGACCATCAGATTCTAGAGACCCTTTCTGGGGTCCACAAGGTCAAAACTATTTTCATAATAACACTAAGACATTATTTGCCTTTTGCACTGTGTTGGCATTTCTGGAGGGTTCTTACCATTCCCTAACCGATAAGAATGGCTCAATGTACCCAACTTGCTTTATGCAAATAATACAGCTTATGCTGAATACCTGCTTTGCTTGTGGGAGTCTGGAATTTTGGTCCATGCTAGGCAGAGGGTACCTACGTGATTGACCCTAATAAAAATCCTGGAGTCCTAGGTCTAGGTTGCTTCCTGGTACACAAAACGTTGTCTAACTGGTTGTTACAATTTATTGCTGGAGGAATTAAGCACATCCTGTGTGACTCCACTAGAAGAGGCTCTTAGAAGCTCACATCTGGTTTCCTCCAGACTTCGCTCCACGTGCCTTTTCCCTTTGCTGATTTTGCTTGGTCTCCTTTTGTTATAATAAATCATAGCTATGAGTACAACTATATGCTGAGTCTTGTGAGAACTCCCAGCCAGTTACTGAACATAGGGGTGGTCTTGGGCATCTTCAACACACTAAGCAATATCCAAACAAGATAAACTCCAAAAATCCACGCCCAGACACATCATATTAAACTACTGAAACACTAAAGGTAAAGAAAAAGTCTTGAAAGCAGCCAGAGAGAAATGACATGTTGCCCAGGAACATTACCAAGCAACAGCAATCTGAATGACAGTGGATTTCTCATCTGACACCACGGAGGGCAGAAGGAAGTGGCACAGTCTTTTTCAAGGGCTAAAAGAAAAGAACTGCCAACCGTGAATTCTAGATCTGATTTAACAATTCTTCAGGAATGAAATAAAAACATTCTTAGACAAAGGAAAACAAAGAAGTTGTTGCTAGCAGAGCTACCCTTAAACATTGGCTAAAGACAGTTCTTCAAACAGAAAGGAAATGATAAAAGAAGGAATCCAGAGGACCAGGAAGATGAAACAACAGAAAAACAGAAATAAGGGTACGCAAAATAGACTATCCTTTTCCTCTTGAGTTTTATAAATTATATTTGATGATTGAAACAAAAATTATAACACTATCTGATAAGCAAGCAATGATAGTTAAAAGTGGGGAAAGTATAGGTACCTAAATGGAAGCAAAGTTTCCACATTTCACTCAAAGCAGCAAAATGTTGATACTAGTAGACTGCCATTGTTATACTCAGAGCAACCACCACGAAAACTATAGAAAGAGATATTCTCAAAAACACTATAAATCCATCAAGATGGAATGCTAAAAGATGTTCAAGTAACCACAGGAAGGGAGGAAAAGAGAAACAGGAATGAGAACAAGAAAGAGAAATACATAGAAAATAAATAATAAAATGGCAGGCTTAGGTGCTGACATAATTGCCTTAAATGTAAATGGTCTGAATACACCAGTCAAAAGAGCCCACAGTCCATAGGTTGGCATCAGATAACAAAGGCAATTCACCTACCATTTGGCTTTCTGGGGTCTGTTCCCTGCACGTCTGGGGAAAGATGCTGCTCCTTTTGGGGAGCTCTGCTTGGAGACCCTCTGCCTGGAGACTCTCTGCAGGCTCTCTGCTCAGGGCCCTGGGCCACGTCGCTGGTGGGAGGCTGTTTGCTGGGGGCCCCGCTCTGCTCGCGGGGCTCAGCCTGGGTGCTGGGCAGACAGGGAGGGGCTTGGGGTCTGCAGCAATCTGGGCTCAGCCTTCCCTTCTGCTGTTCTGCCTCTCTTCGCTTGTTTTCCTCCTCCCGCTTCCTGGAAGCAAAGCCAAGGAGGAAGAGGAGAAAATTAAAAGAGGGTCACTCACTCAAGTGTTCCTGAGTGAGACTTAAATTTTAAGAGGAGGTAACACATCACCGGAAGGATTTGGAAATTCACATTTTCTGGAAGCAGTCTTTTCTCCAGGCCTCATAGCTCAAAAGATGATGGAGCTGAAAAGAATCTTATAGCTCAACCTTTGCAGTGTTGAGACACACATGACAGATAACCAGAGAACTTTTTTGTGAGACATAACACAATCCCAAGGTGTCTGTGCCCCAAGCCTCTTCTTCTATTTCAGAAAGTCCATCAGAATGCAAGTGAGCATGACAGTCACAGGGATAACCTTTATTTTTCTCTATTTATTAAAAAAGACCAATGGCAAACCGTAATGATTATATGAAAAAATTACTCATAAAGTACCTCGCAACTGATTTTAATACACCTGTGACTTGTAATACTACCATCGGGAGCTCCAGCTAAGGGGTCAAAACCACTTATTGTACAGACGTGGTCCAGAAGGTAGGATGGGTTTCAAAAAGTCACACGCAAGTAGCTGGTGGCTAAGCTGGAACTTTTGGGTACAACAGAATAGAAGGGCTGGCGAGGAGAGGCCAGGTCTAGAAATGAGTGGCAGTGTGAGGCAGGTCCAGAAGCGGGTGAGAGGCTTGAGGACAAAGGGTTGAGTTAAGGACAGGATTTGTTTGACTGATGCCATTAATTTGTAGGGATTTCCAAAGGAAAGAAAGGAGGAAGAAAGGAGGACATTTTCGGAGCCTCTCCTGTGCTGGGCACTGAGGACCACAGAGGTTAGCTCTCCCTTGAGGAAGCTTCTGCCCAGAGGGGGCCAGCTTAGGAAAACAAAGACCTAACATATAATGGAAGAAATGTTATAATAGTGTGCTTGCACAGAGGAAGTAGTGATTTTGTCTGTAGGAATCCAGAAGAAGGTCCCAGCTGTTGATTCTCAAAGATGTGAAGGAGTGTGCCAGGCAGATAGGTGGGAATGAGGATTTCAGTCTGAGGGAGCAGTCTGGGCAAAGGCAAATAGTATGGAAAAATAGCCTCTGATCTTTGAACGGTGCATGCTTTACACTGCAGCACCCAATCCACATTTGCTGCCCCAGTGATTCACGGCTACTGCTCAGGAAGAGAACTGGGGAGCCACTGAGAGGTTCAGTTTAAAGTAGAATGATCAGGGGTGCAGTGGAGAGAACGCTGTACTGGAAGTACAGGGACTTTTCTGGTCCTGCCTGTGCCAATAACCACAAAATGACCTCAAGTGAGTCACTCTTCTCTCAGAGACTCAGTTTCCCCAGGCCTACCACTTACATGATGGCTTATAATACAGAATTGATTTAGGGGTCTGTTTGGAAACCAGATGTCTTTATAAAATCTGGGATATCTTTTGTAATGAGAGGGAGAGATGTCTTTTATCGCAGCAGCTGGTATCAGAGTGCCTCTTGAGGGAGACCTTGTTAGACAAAGACTCTAATAAGCTTGGGGACAGGACTGAGGGCTGGCAGAAGGTGAGACCTTCAGGGCCTAGGTGGTGACGGGCTCTGAGGCTCCAGAGAAGAGGGCTGCTCTGTCATGACACAAAGAATTTGTTTGTAGCTCCTGACAGGGAGGGAGGAGATGAAAGAACGAGAGAGAGCAGGGAGGGCGAAGACAGGGAAGATGAAAGACGGGTACTGTGCAGACAAGGGCCAGGGCAGAGAGGATCCTCCCCCTGAGAGGCGAGAGAAAAGGACTTCAGATCTGTGCTCCTCACACTTAAATGAACTGAATCTCCTGAGATCTTGCTAAAATCGAGATTCTGATCTAGCAACCCCGGGGTGGGGCTCAGCATTCTGCATTTCTAACAAGAACCCAGGTTATACAGGTGCTGCTGGTCCTCGGACCACACCTTGAGTAGCAAGACTTAAGAGAAGACGTAAAGTCTCATATGGACTGTTAACTATACCATTACGGGATATGAAATGTGATTCTCCTCAAGAACACCAACTTTTTGTAGGATGCCATGCTCAGACATGCTCTTTTATAGGCAACCTGACAAGTCACAGAGCTAAGATACCAGACATGGAAGCAAGAGCTGAGGCAGAAACCTAAGCCCCCAAAAAGTCATAGAATTCAGATTTCCACAGCCTGTGGAATTTAAAGCAAAGGTTATTTAGATCTGAAGGGACAGGGAAGACCCAGATGATAGATATAAAACCTTGTCAACTTAACTCCCCCTTCTGAAGGTCTTTCTTCTTGTGTGAAGCCCCTGCTCTGGGTCCAAGCTTGCTTATCTAGCAGTTTCCCACTGAGCCCCACCCCAGAGCAAGTGGCCAGACGGGTGGTGCTGACTCCTGCACAGCTCGCATGTTTTTATTTGACTCTGGTTTTGTTACATCTTTGCCAACAGCCGACACTCAAGCATGCTGCATGGCAATCGACAGGCCAGCTGGACCACACATGAGGTTTATATGGATGCTAGCAGGGGCCACTTCAGTGTGACCTGTCTGGGAGAAGGCTGCTTTTCAGAAGAAGGTGGAAGCATCTGGGTGGGTGAAGTGCTGCTAATTGATGTAATAGCCTTGCTCCTGGCAGGCAGAGGGAGTGCTGCTCTTTTTACTAGCACTGCTTTAAGAGAATATTGGTCCTTTAGACAGACACACACGTGGTTGTCTGGCTTGGCATCTACATGGATCTCATTGCCCTTAAGAGGGGTTTTGAGGTGATAAATTAGACTTCGTTATTTGAGTAGTCATTTCTCTTTCTTTCAGGAAACCAAACAGCTTTCCTTTTCAATTCCAAGAAGCCACTGTACGATCAGCCCCTGGGTGAACCCTGTCACTGCAGACCTTTCCTGGCCTCCAACCAAGGCAGCCACAGGACAAACAGGGGCTCCAGCATTTCAGAGTAATCAGGATGTCCAGAAAGCAGGGAGGCTCTGCCTTCTGGAGACTTCTTTGGATGGGGAGTTTTGCAGGGCGGTGTTTTGTCATTTTGGTAGAGCTAAGTATGCAGATTCAGGAGAAAGAATGTAATCATCAGAATACATAATTAGACCCTCAGCTTATGAATAGAAGTAAATTAATGTTTTTAAAAAAATGATGCAGTTTGCACTTAAAATAAATCTTCCAGGTGGCACGCAGCCCACAATTGTGAAGTTCTCCAGAGCTGTGGTTCTTGACATACAAGCAGTGATCCCTGGGGAGAAGGGTGGGATTATGATTAGGAGTTATGCATAACCTGCATCCTATTTTATCTATATTGCTGCCTTAAAACAACACCACCACACACACAGAGGATATATCCCCTGAGAGTAGAACATGATGCCACGTGCATGTGTCTCCCCGGGGAAAAAGGTACAGAACCACAACTCATAGTCTAAGAGCTTGAAGGAACCTCAGTTTACTGAGGGTGACACTCTTGTTTGGTAGCTGAAGAAACTGAGGCAGAGAGATAAGTGACTTACCCAAGGCTGCTGAGGTAGAACTCAGCTGCTTTACCACTCCCTGTAAAATTCATATCGATGACAGAGTCGTTTTTTAAAATTTCACTTAATCTTCTTCCATCATTTAAAAACTGAATTGGGTCATATGAAGAAAATGGTAATGTCACATCAAAGTAACCATTAACAGCACTTCAAACTAGCTTCTAGTGTAGCTTTCAGTCCTAAATTCTCAGACTCAATAATTGTCCTGAAATTTATGGGTTTTTTTTTCCTCCAACTAATTCATACAGGATGTCAAAGACCTTTAATCTTCATGGTAGGCTATGTTATAACTTGACCTATTTTTGTAAAGCTTAAGAAATAAATACCAGAAAAAGAACCAATGTTATTCTAGTTTATATGAAAAATTAAAGAGAAAAAAAAATCCCATTCATGACACAGCAAGTAACATTTTAGCACGACATTTATTAACACAGCAGAACCGTAATGTATAAAATAGTCCCACATTTTCCTCTACTTTTTTTTATTATCTTAAGGGAAATTGGCCCAGCAACAGCTTTTGATGGGCTGCCAATTAGTCTGGTTTGCACTGTCTTTTCTAGAGCAATTTTTGCGGTTCCCCAGAGGCTCACAGTATAAGAGGGTGAGAAAGTCAACTGAGGATCAGATCCTTGACAACATCTGCTTCCGGTCCTGTGCTCCACAGGGTGAAGGGGGTCTCCAGGTGATGGGCTGAAGGAACTGAGGCTGTTTCACCCATGGAAGAAAAGATTTAAGGGACATGTTGTTGCTGCAAATCTGTTTCAAAACCAGATCTAAGACCCAAGGATGGGAGATTTCTACAAATTACTAGCCTAGATGACTTTGCAAAAAAGGGCCACTGAGAAACTAAGGGATCAAAAGATTGCTTGATGTGCAGAGAACCAGATCAAGGGCAATAACTTAAATGACTTGAACGTCCAATGGCTTCAGCATCTCAGGACTGGATATGTCCATTTGCACAATATGGCACAGATCCACCTCTGGGCCTGGAAAGTTTGAGTTGTGGAAGTTGATTTTTTTCCTACCCCACTATGTGGTTTCCACAAAGAGTTGTATTTGCCCAGTTTTAACAAGAAGAAATTAATTCTATCAGACACTGCAGAAACAAGTGGGCTCTTTCTCATCCCACGAGTATTCAAGTTTCCATTGCCTGAATACAGGACCTAAGAGAGACTTGAGAGATTTGATTTAAATGGTTTCCACAGAAGAGGGAGGCCTAGTTAGCTTGCACTGATTTAACTGGGCTTTGCCCTAATGCCATTCTTATTCATAGGCCTGGTGCAGGCTGGGGGCCAACTCATTTTCTTAACTTTCTCTGGTACTTAGGAGGATATTGGTATGCTCTGCTCTGTTAGCTTTGAGAGTAAGGGGAAGATTGTATTGAACTCTGTTGTAGAATTGATGATGGTGGCTTGGCACCACTCTTAACAATCACTGGAAGCAACACTGGCACAATTGAATAAGCAGTGGGTTAGGAGAAAAGCTGACTTGGGGCCTGGTTCTGCCACCAACAGTTACACTTATATGTATAAATCAGAAAATAGATAGCCATGCTGGCCTCTCAGATGGGGCTAGTGTCTGCAGACAGCCGCTAGCATAGGTGTGGCTGGTGGAATGACTCCCCTGAACCCAGCAATGGTAGGAACCCCGGCTTAGGGTAGGACTGAGATTCCTGTGCCAACTTTCTCCCTTCCCGGCTGTGTGATTTCAGCCAAGTTAACCTCTGTGTATTATTCTCCCTATCTATGAAATGAGATTAAGGATAGTTGCCCTGTCTACTTTATTGGGTTATTGTACGGATTAAAAGCATTATGTATAAGAACTTGGTAAGGTGGAAAGTACTATATAAGTAGAAGTAATCATTACTTTTATATAGAGGTAAAACTGTTCAGATAAAGCTGTGGAAGCCAATTACATCTCTCAAACCTCTCTTAGGTCCTATATTCGTGGCAATGGAAACTTGAATACTCATGGAATGGGAAAGAGCCTGCTTATTTCTGTAGTGTCTGATAGAATCAATTTATCCCTGTCAAAACTGGGCAAATCCAACTCTCTGTGGAAGCACACAGTGGGGTCTCATGTTCAAGCATATGCAGTGGTGAACCACTTTGCTCTAACATTTCTTTTTAAAATCATAAACCTGTCAAATGGTAATTTGCTCATGATAAATATGGAGGGAGTTGGAAAACCTAATGCACAAATATATAAGCGCCAGTGTGCGTTGTTAGGATAAATGGTGTGTAAATGTGTTTGCTGCCTGCGTGAGGCAAACAAGTTAAAGTGGAACACTTATAGAGACTCACAGGATTGGAACTGAAGGAGACCTAACAGAGTATCTGGTCCTGCACTTCATTTGACAGAGGAGAAGGCTAAGGCCTAGAATGATGAACTTCTCTAAGGCCTTAGATCCATGGCAGGGGCAATTATTGAACATTTATTACTAAACGCTTACTATATATCAAGCACTCTAAGGCACTGGAGATACGGAGATATATCACACAAGCCCTGCTCTCAAGGAACTGACAGTCTAGTGGGGAATCAGACCCATGCATTTCTGCAACAGTGAGTTCTAGATGCGATGAGTGCTAATACAGAGGTATCTACACAGAGCTATGGGAGGACATGGGAGGCAGTCACTAAATAAACTGGAAGAGGAAAAAGGCTACAAGAAAGAATGTCAAAATGAGAAAGGAGGGAGAGAAGGTTATTTCAGGCTGAGGGAACAGCATGAGCAAAAACTTGCCACCTAGCTCTCACAGACTCTAACTCAGAAGAGATTTTAGAGACTAGCTTTTTATATGATTTTTAAAATTACTTATATATTATCTTAGAGAGATGATAATTCAATTTCTGCTGGAACATTTCCAGTGAGAAGAAAGTGATTACCTCACAAGACAGAAAAGGCTTAGCTGTAACCTTTTCAGTTGGTATCGCATTGTATGTAGCGGGTCTGTCAGATTCTATCTCTTTATTGTCGCTGAGTAACAGGCCTAGGAATATTTGGTCTTTGACTTCCTCTCAAGGGAATCAAGGGAATAAGCAAATGTCATGTGTTTTAGGACCTTTGACTTAGAGAATGTTAGAGCTGGAAAGGACCTCAGATATCATTTAGTTTAACAGTTTTTTTATCCCTTTGTGACTCATGGACCTTCTTTGAGAATGTGATAAAAATCTATCCTCTCTCCCAAAATAGATCCTCTCCCCTAAAATGCACAAATGCTCATGACACATGAAACGGTGCATACAGTTTCAGGGCATTCATGGAGCCCCAAAGCCCATCCTGGGTTAAGAAATCTTTTCATTTTACTGAGGGGACACTGAGGCTCAGAGAAGTGGAACAGCATGAAGTAGAATCATGGAAACAATTCTCCACAGGCCAGACCTCAGTACGAACAGAAGAGTCAGCCCTATGGGTCAATCCTGGAGAGAGGTGTTGATAGACTGAAGATGTTCAGGGGAGCAAGTGGCAACAGGGTCAATTATAAAGTGAAAGGAGACCTGGGGTAGGAGTGGGAGCGTCTTCAGCAATTTAATTATCTGGAAGTCTGTTTATGGAAAAGGATTTAGATTTTTCTCCTTCACTTCAAGGGGTAGCTGTAAGACCAAAAGGTAGAAAAGAACTGCTAGACAGAACTGTCCACTAATGCAACGTGCTGCCTTGAGGGGTACAGAATTCCCTGTCACTTGACTTTTTGAGAACACAGAACAACATCCTGTAGAAAGGACTTAAGCATCACAAGAGTTTGAACTGGGTGACACAAACTGGACTTGATTAGATAATTCTAAGAGACATATTCAATCTCATAGCTAGCCAGAATGAAGCTCAAGTCTTCCAGAAAGCACGGTAAGTAAGGAAGTGAAGAAAGTTCAGGATGGCTGAGACCTCAAGTGCGAGGGTGTGGGAGGGAGGTAGCAGTGGAGAGAAACGAGACTTGGAGATATAAGCGGAGGGAAAATGTTGACGGCCTTACATAGCACCATGCTGGTATTCAAGAATAATGGCCACTACAGAGGGGTGGGACAGAAGGATGAGAGCAAAAGGACATAAAAGGACATTTCAAGAGAGGAATGAACAGAATCAGTGGTGGCAGTACTAGCAGAGAAATACGGAGGTGAGAAGAGATGGGTTGTGGCGATGAGCTGTAGGTTTCCCACAGTGAGTCTGCAGTGGCAGTGACAACAGGACATGCAAATGGAAATGTCCAATGACCTGAGTGTTGGCAATGACAAAAGGACCGCAAAATGGAAATGCCCAGCAGGCAACGATGCTACGGGATTAGAGTTCCAGGAGGTCAGCCTGTGAGACAGAGGAAGGGGCTATCTACAGAGACGAAGTACTCAAGTTTTAAGAGTGGATACATTTCAGTGGAAAAAAGGACAGCGTGAGGAGCAGTCTAAGGAGCTAGCCCGCAGGGCTGACCTCCATGTGGAGATGGTGTAATTGAAAAGATGTGAGAAGGAGGAGTCAGAGAGTTAGATGAGACCTGAGATTAGAGAGAGAAATAAAAACCTGGCAGAAAGGAAGCTTCAAGGAAGAAGGGTGATCAACATAAATACAGTCTTATTTTGGTGTGCATTCACGTGTGCTTTGGCAGGTAAATTACAGTAATGTTCATTTTGGCAACAACATAGGTGGTGCAGAATGAGTTATAAAGTGCTTTTAGATGGATTATAGGTATTTCTTGAATAGAATTTTCTAAAAACATGCCTTAGAAAATATGACTAAAACTTCTCTCTCTCAATTTCTCTATCAGTAAATTTGAAATCACTTTAAGTTTAATAACTACCTTCCACATCGTCGCTTTAAGGCAGGTGATTTCTGCCATCCTAACGTGATAACTGGGAAGGGTGCGCTGAGGTCAAATGATGTGCCTGCGTCACCTTAGTCAATGAGGCAGCAGCAGCAAGGACTGAATTTAACATTCTGATTTCTGCTCCTTAAAGCAAAAACCAAACACAATTAAACACTGACTCAGATTTTAGGAAATAACTTTTGAGATATAAAATTAAAACAAATTAAATCAGTTCCTCCTCCATTTAAATGTTTCTCTTGGAGATCTATGCTACAATGGCGATAGGAGGTGATGGTTAAACTGTAAGAAACTGTTGACTTCCGATAATGACACCAATAAAGGAAAGACTGTGATTGAGAAAAAGTAAAGGAGATGATAATTTTTCACTTTGGGCAATTTCAAATATAATCACTGCAAGCACAGCTCCCATTTAAAAGCATTTTTAAAACTTAACTTCAGAAACTAATAACCAAGAACAAAGAGGATCTATCTTCCTCGACAGTGAAATTAATTAGGATAACAACGAAAAGGGGGGTTGAGCTAGATGTTCCCTAAATCCCCTTGTCCTTTCAAACCCTCTGGCCTGGGAGTTACAAAAGGCCATGTCAGGTGAAAAAATGTAAACCACTACTTGATTTAAGCATGTTATTATTTGAAACCCCCTTCCTCCATATAGGAGATCTTCTGATAAATAGATTCTTAGTTCCCAGCTCTACACCGACTCAACAGCGGGCCAGTCCAAAACTCTTGCCCCAGGCACATGGCCTCTGGGCAGGACCACAGGCAGAGGAGAGGAGGAAGAGGCTGAGATCACTTACAGTGAAGAAGGGGGTTTCTGCAGAACTGGAGAGCGCCTAGAATCAATTGGTCTAATTTGTCATGTTTTACAGATGGAGAAACTGAGGTCCAGAGAGAGATATGCTGTGTTCAATTCATCATAAGTAAACATCAGAGGCTGGATTTGAACCCAGGTCTTCTTTCCACTCAACCACAATGCTCCTATTCCACTGGGAAGGGAGTTTGGGGGCCAGGAGGACTCCTGGGTCCCCTCTCTCAATAACAAAGTGGAATGTGTTTGGATTAATACACTCCTTTTGGGGGACATACAAAGTCAGTCATGTTGCCTCTGCAGAGTGCCCCCTCATATTCAGGTAGTTATGACTTCAAATTCTGAAAATAGAGTCTCATACATTAAACTAGACTTTATAGAAACATCAGTAGAAGGAAATACAATATTCCATCCCTTGCAGAGAATATTTACTTGCAACTCAGGATAGTTTGTCACAAGTATTACCTACTTACAGTTGTCACTCACATGCAGAGAACTTTTATAAGAAGGCTAGAAAAAGAGACATGCAGAGGATTTAGGTTAATACTGGATTCCTTGGCAAAAGTGAAGAGAAGAGAGCATCACTAAGAAAACAGTGCAAGATAATATTTCCTAGGATGCCACCTGTTTTGGCAGCTTTAGAGTTACAGAAAATGACGTGTTTCTGTCAGTCTTGTCTACCAAAGGCTGACATTATGGTTGGCATTCCAATTCATAGTGGTAGTTAACTTCTCACTAAAATTGTTTATCCTGGCTTTTACTATTATTTTTAATAGTTATTTATTACACTTATGCTTCCCCCTTGTGGGCAAGATATGCAAGGATTCAAGAGTCAGAACAATTTTAAGATTTTCAAACATTCAAGATACAGCCAGGAAGTTATCCCTCAAGAATCTGCCTGCCATCTGCATCTTTATCATCAGAGGTTTTGATATCTATACCTGCTAATGCAATACTTTCCTGCTATTTAAAATACCCAACACAGGTATCAAAGAAAAGGGAAACCAAAGCATAATCTAAAATCAATCATTTATGGTAAAATAATCAATGTATAATTAATAATAGGCACAAATGACTATTTTGCACGTTTTGTATCATTATCCAAAAAAGTGTGAGGTCCTTGAAGCAAGGACTTTGCTTTGAGTCACCATTTTCTCCATAGGTTCTAGCACAGGGTTTTGTATGTATAGCAAGAATTCAATCAATATTTCTTGAATAAATTATTTTATTCAGCACAGATTTGTTAAGGAATAGGTGGGGGAGAGCAAGTTATTTATAAGTTGGTTGCTTTAATCAAATTGAAACTAGACATAGATTAGTCTAGTGGAAGTAGGCTAGATATTGGCGTGTTTCCTTTGGAAAGGCAGGAAAGGTGAGGAGACTAGCTATCTCTTTGTAGCTCACTGTAGGCAGCACTCCACCCCCAACTCCTAGCTGTAGGTGGGTGGGGAGTGGTTTGTCCCTGAGCTGGAACCCCAGGGACCAACCTAGAAGAGCCACCAAGTAGAGATTAGGTCTTCATCCTTCATGGCGGCCCCAGTCCTCCGAAGGAGTGGTGAGCAGAAGCAGGAAGGTGATGTGGGTACAGGGATCAAAATGATTTCAGATTCTCTCCTGGTTCCCTCTCCCGGCCACTCCCACCACCCCGCCCCCTCCACCCTGATTCTGAGTTGTGAGAACACAGTCTCTATAGATCAAACTTACTTGGCAGCAGCATCTTTTCTCAACTGTTCATGCTTCATGAGGAGATTCTTCCGGTCTCGGAAAGCTTTTCTGACCTTGTACCCTTTGTAGACGGCCTGGATCTTGAAGGCAGCAATGTCTTGTATAGCGGCGATGGACAGGGCACCGTGCTCCAGCATGAACTGGATCACTTCATGGCGCTCACCAAGCAAAGCGTAGTCCAGGGGAGTGTACCTGAAGCAGGAAGATTTTTTTTTTAAGTGTTGGAATGTAATTCAAGGCACAGTTAAACTGACAATAATATGCAGCAGGAGGAAACTTCATTCTAAGATGTGGAATATTCCTCATGTGAAGCTATCTTCTCTACTCCAGGGCTGTTCCTTTTTTCTCTGAAGGGCACAAAACAAGGGTGAAGCTGGGATCAGAAGCTTTGCGTTGCTGACCGTGCCAATTCCTGAGTTTTGTTCGCTGGCTCACAAACTGGGGGCTATAAGGATACATGATCACTTTTCTTCTTTCCCATGTGCCAAAAAATTCCCTGCTCCTATCTGAAAAAGTATTACAAATAATATTCTGTGAAATTCGTAAGTTTGAGCCCATGATTAGTGATAGTTAATGCTTGTGAAATAACAAATATACCTCCAAATGGAGAGATTTAGTATATGATAACGATGGCCCTTTAAGTCACTGCAGAAAGGATGAATTATTAAATAGTGTTGGGACAACTTGGTTGCCGTCTGGGAAAAAAAGATTCTTACATCACATTTTACACCAAAATGAATTCTGGATGAAGCAAAGATCTAAGTATAAAACAAGAAACTATGAAAGTACTAGAAGAAACCCTGGAAGATTAAAAAAATATTAGAGTGGGAAGTCTTTTCTGAGAAAAATGATACAAAACTCAGAAACCATAAGACTGATAAATCCAACTACATGAAAATAACAAAATTTTGCAGGGCAAAAAACAAAGATAGTTCCCAAAACAGGAAATACTAATGATACCAGCTTCAGACAAGCTTGACATAAGGGAAGCCATGTTGTAGAAAAGAAACCCTACTGTAACTTTGAATGACCTCTGACAAACTAACCCAGCTGGATATGCACCCCCCAGGAGATCTAACTACTCTGTAGATTTTACAACCCCTGCTTGTGCATGTACCTCCCAGCTGCGATAAGATGATAACTTTGTTCTTTTGAGTTCCTCAGAAACGTGATGACCCCCAAACAGAGAGTCTACGCTGATAGCATCATCAATGAAAACTGAGAGATCTGGTGTGGCACTCCCAGTCTGTAACACCAAAAGGTCAACATCTCTAACCCCCTCCCCTATAACCCATCGGCCTATATAACTACTGTAAGATTTTGTACCCCTTAAGATGGTTCTTTTAGACATAAGTCGGCCATCTTCCCCCTTGCTAGCAAGCTGTAATAAAAAGTCCTTTCTTTCCTACCACCTTGCCTCTTGACTATTGGCATGTCTTGTGGCGGGCAGACAAACCCCTTTTTGGGCGGTAACACTAATGGCTCCTAAACATATAAAAATATGTTCAACCTCACTCACTTAAGAGAAATACAAATCAGGATTAACATGAGAGCACTTCAATCTAATGATCAGATTAGCAAAAATCAGAAAGTTTAATAACACACTGTGCTGGCAAGGATGGAGGAAGACAGGCTCTCTCATACACTACTTTAATCTTTAGGGAGAACAATTTACCAATATCTATCAAAATTATTCATGCATCTTTCCACTGACATAGCCATTTCACGAATAGGCATTTATCCTACAGATCTGCTCTCACGTGTGAAATGCTTTATGTACAAGACTAGTTTGAAGTAGTAAAAGAATGGAAACAACCTCAATATCCATCAACAGAAGCCTGGTTAAATAAAGCACAGGCCATCCATGCAACGAAGTCATCTGTATAATGCAGCCATTGCTACAGTGTATGAATAAATAAGGAACAATCTCCAGGATGTCTTGTTAAATGAGGAAAAGAAAAAATCAAGAAACAGAACAGTATTATGGAGTGCTCCATTTGTATGAAAAAGAATATATCCCTGTATGCTTGACTATGTAAAATATATCTCCAGAAATTTCCCAAGAAACTGGTAACCGTGATGGCTCTGGGGAGGAAACTGGTTGTCACAGAGGCAGGGGTAGGAGGGACATTCTGTTTCAGTGAATGCCCTTTCCTGCCCTTTATGTACTGTGTACATACAGCACCTTTTTGACAAATATATTATTTCGAAAGGATGGGTATTATAGTCATATAGCTATATATTTGAATCTCAACTGGCTACTTCCTAGATGTGTGATATTAGGCAAATTCCAAATCAATAAATACACAAAAGAAAGTAACAGTCATCTATACTCCCACCCTCAGAATTAACCACTGTTAATATCTTAGCAGATATGCTTTCCTTTTTTAAAGAAAAACAATTACTTTGTAAAAATGACATATATTTTAAGAATTCAAACAATGCAAAAGGTACAAAAATTGAAGCAAAAAACCCCCAAATTCTCCCATCCAACAATGATAATGATGACTATAACTTCTTAAACACCTTACTCGATGTTTCTAAGCTGCAGCTTTCCTCATTACAGCCTTGACAAGAGGAGAAAATGAAACAATAAATGTAAAAAAGAGAGCACTGTGCCTGGCACATAGGGAGCAGTTAGTAAACATCAGCCGTTGCGGTTGTTATGACAGGACATGCATGGCAGCACGGTTGGGATACCACAGCGGGTTATCATAAATATGACTTCCAAGGACCCAAACCAGTATTTATGAGTACCCGATGACCTCCTCTGATCCACTTCCTCTCAGGGTGACTGTTACAATCCATTGCAAGCAGAGGTGTTAGCAGAAATAATCAGCTGATCTATGAGGTGCAAAAAATGATGATTATATGGATGCATGATTAGACACAGAAAATCATCCAATGATTATAGAAAAGAAATTATGTCTCTTCAAAACTTACCTAACAATCACAATAATATATAGAAGGAAGAGATTTTCAGTATAAGCAAAGGGTGGTTTGGTCACTTCAGTGAGGAAACTCTGAGTTCAGAAGGAAGCCCAAAAATGCTAAAATTAAGAAACCCCCATTAAGACAGCTTGATTTGCCACTACTGTTCAGGGACCAGAAGGCCATAAAGTAGAGGTGCCTATATACACTTTAAAACATTATTTAGGGCCAGCCCTGGTTGCCTAGTGGTTAAGTTCAGCACACTCTGCTGCAGCGGCCCAGGTTCAGTTCCCAGGCGCAGACCTACACCGCTCTGTTAGCAGCCATGCTGTGCTGGCGGCCCACATACTAAAAAATAGAGGAAGATTTGCATGGATGTTAGCTCGGGGCAAATCTTCCTCAGCAACAACAACAAAAAAAACGAAAAGACTCCACATTATTTATAAGCAGATAGCATTTTGTAAATTCAGAAGAACTTTAAAAAATTTCACTACATATCCTAAAATGCCTTTCATGACTGTACTTTCCCCCATGGAAAAAATTATCAGTCATAGAACCCCATAATAGTAGAACTAAATTGAACTTGAGAGGTCATTTAGTTCAACACCTTCATTTTATAAGTGAATAAAAAGACCCAGAAAGATTAAGCAACTTGCTGAAGGTTATGTAACTAGTTACCTGCAGAATCTAGACTAGAACTAAGACTGCATGACTCCCTGTTCAGTAATCCTTCCACAACACATCTATCGATTATTGAATGTAAGTCTCTTAAGAATGAAACTGCTTCTAAAATCAACATGCAAATAACCTATGTATTTCGTAAGCTTGATCACTTTTTCTGTAATTATTAATATGTAGTGTCTTTCATATAGTATACAAGCAGGATTATCAAAATCTGGCTTATGAAAGTGAAGCCCTAACTATGCCTTTACTTACAAATATGACAAAATAAAATAACACGTAGTATAATGTACCCTAAAGAATGTTGAACTGGGGTCAGCAGGTCTGTGTGACCCTGGGCGATCTTTTCACTTCTCTGAGCTTCTCTTTCCTCGTCTGTAAAAGGTGAAAGGAAGGAGGGAAAAACTAGATTTCTCAGGCCCTTGTCGATGGAAAATTGCATTCAAATATTTTAACTATTTTTATTACGAAAAAATTGTATTTTTATTATGACAAACGTCAAGTATAAACAAAAGTAAAGAGAATAGCATAATAATCCTTAATACACTCATTACTCAAATTTAATATTTAGCAAGATTTTTGCCACATTTGCTTCATCCAACCCCTTCCTTTTTATTTTTGCTAAAGAATTTTAAAGCAAATCCCAGAATTCCTATCATTTGATCTCTCTGCATTTCAGTATTCATCTATAAATAATATAGACATAACCACAATGTTATTATTGTACTAACAATAACAAACAGGAATTTATTAGTAAGATCTAGCACCTACTGTAAACACAAATTTCCCCAGTTTTCTCAAAAATGTACTTTTTACAATTGGTTTATTCAAATTAGGATTCTCAGTCAATTTTTGACTCAGGGAGATACAATCCAAATAGATAGCAAGGTTTTAAGACTGAAGTCTATATCTAGCGGTTAAGCCACTGACCATATTGTGATTATTACTACGGAATCTTTCTTCACCCCAAATTCAATTTAGAAACATTCAAGTGCTGTGCATATTCCCATCAATGTCCGAGTGTGGCTGTCAGATAGTTATTGACTGAAAGCCAGCAGTAGTTGGCAAAAATTATGTCTCTACAGTGCACATCAAGTGTTAGCGTCAGTGCACGAGAAGTAAAAATTAGTGCTACATTGATGGTAACCAGTCGAGAAACAATGTAGATAAAGCCAAGAGATAAGCTACAATTGGACTTGCCACGCGGGGAACGGTCTGACGGGATGAGGAGAAGGCCTGACCTGGCATGTCAATAAACATAAACAGCAGTGCCAGGTTCTGACACTCGTACATCAAGGTGCATTGCTGATGAAACATTAAAGGAGCCTGGGATATCGTCGCTGTCTCTTTTCATCTATAGACTGGCAGGTCCAGTTAGGAGCATTTTTCCTTTGGTCTTTTGGTCTGTAATTAACATATGTTTACTCCAGGAGGCAGTAAGCACCTTAATTCATGTGGTTACTTACATCTGAAATTCAAGGCTTAGCATATAAATGGGAATTGAATACCAAAAAAAATTTTTTTTAGTATTTTCTTAAAAAATAGCAGTCAGGCAGCAAATACTGTTATAGAATAAATTCTTTATACAAATAAATCATCAATAATTCTTAGAATTCTTAATCCTTTCCCTTTTGTCTTTTTAGGGCTTCAAAGGGAGAAATCTTCAGCTCTCTCACATATCTGCTTTAATGTCAAAACCTCAGCCTTGAGGATTCCCCTTGGCTTTTCAGCTTCCTTAAATGTCCAAACTCTTAAATCTTCAAGTCTTTTCTGTTTTGCAGTTGTCATTTGACTATAATAGAGAGAGTGAGTTCTTTATAATAATCACTTTCAAAGTAAGACACTAGTCTGCGTGGTCTAATTCTGCATGTGCTCTAAGAATTCCAGAGTTTCTAACGCAGGTATAAGCAGGGCAATGCTACTGGGAGCCTGAAAACACTGACTCAACAATGCAACAATCATTTACTGAGCATCTACTTCATGAAAAGCACTGTGAGTCATACAGAGATGACCATAATCTTCAGGATTACGAACAGAAAAGAACAGAAAAGACAGATTACATAACATTATAAGAGACCGTGAAATGTGCTAAGTGCTATAAAAATTCACAGTACAAGGGAGATAGTTTGGGATACGTGACTGTGGGATCAGAACAATCCTCTTATATGAGATTGCATTTGAATGGAAGAACGATATGAACTATGAAACTTCTAGAAGAAAACATAGGCAGTACGCTCTTTGACATCGGTCTTAGCAACATCTTTTCAAACACCACATCTGACCGGGGAAGAGAAACAATAGAAAAAATAAACAAATGGGACTACATCAAACTAAAAAGCTTCTGCACAGCAAAGGAAACCATCAACAAAACGAAAAGACAACCTAACAATTGGGAGAAGATATTTGCAAACCATACATCTGATAAGGGCTTAATCTCCAAAATATATGAAGAACTCATGCATCTCAACAACAACAAAACTAACAACCCAATTAAAAAATGGGCAAAAGACCTGAACAGACATTTCTCCAAAGAAGATATACAGATGGCCAACAGACACATGAAAAGACGTTCAAAATCACTAACTATCAGGGAAATGCAAATCAAAACTACAATGAGATATCACCTCACGCCCGTCAGAATGGCTATAATTAACAAGACAGGAAACAACATGTGTTGGAGAGGATGTGGAGAGAAGGGAACTCTCATACACTGCTCGTGGGAGTGCAAACTGGTGCAGCCACTATGGAAAACAGTATGGAGATTCCTCAAAAAAGCAAGGATAGAACTACCATATGATCCAGCTATTCCACTGTTGGGTATTTATCCAAAGAACTTGAAAACACCAATTTGCAAAGGTACATGCACCCCTGTGTTCATTGCAGCGTTATTCACAATAGCCAAGACTTGGAAGCAACCTAAGTGCCCATCAAGGGATGAATGGATAAAGACGCTGTGGTATATATACACAATGGAATACTACTCAGCCATAAGAAACGATGAAATCCAGCCATTTGTGACAACGTGGATGGACATTGAGGGTATGATGCAAAGTGAAATAAGTCAGAGGGAGAAGGTCAAATACCGTATGATTTCCTTCATTAAGTAGTAGATAATAACAACAATAAACAAACACATAGGGACAGAGATTGGATTGGTGGTTACCAGAGGGGAAGGGGGGAGGGAGGAGGGTGAAAGGGATAATTCGGTACATGTGTGTGGTGATGGGTTGTAATTAGTATTTTGGTGGTGAACATGATGTAATCTATGCAGAAATAGAAGTACAATGATGTACACCTGAAATTTTTACAATGTTATAAACCAATGTTACTGCAATAAACAAAAAATTAAAAAAAAAAAAACAATTATATTACAAATATGATTTAGTAAGGCTACTTTGGAAGCAGATGAATTGAATGAAGGAAGATCAAAGGAAGGAAAACAGTGAGGAAGCATTGTGATAGTCCCAGAAAGAGTCACAGAGGGCCAGATTTAGACAATGGTGCTGGTAATGAGGAGGAGACGACATTGTGAACCAAGGAGAGATACTGAGTCTAAAATACAGATTTGGAACTCACTGACTGCTGAAGTCCCAGTGGAGGTCAGATGGACAAAAGGGATAGGCTGAGGGAAGAGATCCAGTCCTTGAAGAATGTTTATACTTAAAAAATAAAAAAAAAATGGAAGAAGAGACAAAAGAAATGGCGAAGGAGCAGACACAGCTGGAAGAGAACCAGGAAAATATGCTGTCACAGAAGCTTAGAGAAGAGTCTGAATAAGGTAAAGAAGAGGAGTCAACAGAACCAGTTGATGCAGAAAGGCCAATGAGAGTGGACACAGAGGACAACATATGATTTATCAGTTAGGAACTTGTCAGTGACCATTCAGACACAGATTTCAGTGTAACATGAGAATGGTAGCCAGACTGCAAAGGCTTGCATGGTGAGCATGAGGAAATGGAGGCAGTGAAGACAGTCTGAGAGAAGGAAGACTTTACAGGCAGAGAAGACAAACTTCAGAAAAAAGAGAATTGGCAAATAATAGATGGAGGATATAACTAATGGGGAAAGGTTCTGAAAGAAGTGGGAGAGATGAAGGGTTTGGCCGCAGAAAGGAGGAGCACGTTTCCTCTGAAACAGTTGGCCTAGAGAAAGTCCCTCCTTCTCTACAAAGTTTCCCATCTCCTGACAGAAAGAAAGACCTGGTAGTGGCTAAGAGGGTGGGGATGGTGTCACAGCAGGGGAAATTTTAGTTAGAACATCCATGAACAATGAAAACCTGAGCGTAGACCTGGGCTGGAGGGAGCTCAGGAGTGGAAGTCTGATCACAAACTTAAAGTTACCTACAAATTACTAGAATCTTCCTAGATCCAAGACCACCAAGAATCTCTCCTCCTTAGAGTTCACACTGTGTGAACTCCTTTTTAGTGGGCCTGGGTCCTTGGGCAATAACCCCAGCCTAACTGTAAGGATCTCCTATTATTCAAGAAATCTGTATTTAGACTAAAATCGCAAACTTTCATCTTAGCTTCTCCTTATTTTTTCATGCTACATGGTGGCACCTCTATCCAGTAACTGATAATATCCTCCTCATCAAGAGAAACTTCTTGAATATATAACACATCTACTGACCTAACTGAATTCCTAGTTCTGGTCAATCAAGACTCTCCTGACCTTATGCTAGCCACAAGCCAGAAGAAGGCCTAAATTTTCTCATCTATAAAATGTGAGCTTGCCCCAGGTGACATCACAAGTTCTGAATAGCTTTAACATCCCATGATCCTAAATCAACATTGCATGGAACTTTTGCTCTTTTCTTCTGGTTCAGGATTTCTTAGTGTAGTATTTCCTTATATTTATTATTTCTGAACCAGTAAACAAACTTGAGGTTTTTAATACAGCAGAAAGGATGTGAGATGAATAATAATACACTCTTTTCATCAATAGCTTACCTCTCTTCATTATTTTCCATCTGATTTGGGAAAGCAGCAAAGTCTAGTAGTAATTTAATGGCATCAAGATATCCATTGTTACAGGACCAGTGCAAAGCTGTTCTTCCCTACAAGCATGAACAAAAATTAATGGAGTAGGTATTTTGGGACACATAGTTATTTATGCTAACTCAAAAATATAAACAATTCTCCCAAATTACTTAATTACAAAAAGGGAAAATATTAAGTATACGGTAGAGAAAGTGGATGGTAACTTAACCAAATGATCAAAATTAATACTATGTTAAGGGGCATCATATATCTCCAGAGGTGACACCCTGAGAAGGATTAAATATCACTTGTATAATAGTCCAACCAAAAATGTAAAACTTGAATCTTATTATGGGGAATGATAAGACAAATCCAAATTGAGTGAAATTCTATAAAATAAATGGTCTGTATTCTTAAAAAATTTCAATGTCATGAAAGATAAGGAAGGCATGAAGCATTGCTAGAGATAAAGAGGGATATTTCATAGTGTCGAAGGAGTCAAAGAGGAAGATATCACAATCTTAAATCTGTATGCACCTGATAACACAGTTTCTAAATATAACGGGCAAAAATTGACAAGATTAAAAAGGGAGATAGTCAAATCCATAATCACAGTGGAAGATTTTTAACTTATCTTTTACCATAGTTGATAGAACAAACAGATGAGAGAGCAGTAAAGATATAGAAGACACGAACAATACAATGTAAAAATTTGACCTAAGTGATATTTATAAAACATTGCATCCAACAATGACAAAATTAGCACTCTTTTCAAGTGTACATAGAATATTTATCAAAATCAACCATATTCTGGGCCATCAAGAAAGCCTCAAAAGATTTTGAAAGATTAAAATAATTCAGAGTATGTTTTCTGAACACAGTAAAATTTAAGCTACAAATCAGTGTGGTAAACATAATAAGGCACTCCCTGCAAAGATGTCTATATCCTAATCTCTGGAATCTGTAACTGGGTTATCTTGTATGGAAAGGGGGAATTAAGGTTGTAGATGGAATTAAGGTTGCTAATCAGCTGACCTTGAGATGGGGAGATTATCCTGGATTATCTGAGTAGGCCCAAAGTAATCACCAGTGTCCTTGTAAGCAAAAAAGGGAGGCAGGAGGGTGAGTGTCAGAGTGATGGAGTGTGAGAAAGACTCAATCAGTCATTGCTAGCTTTGAAGATGGAGGAATGCGGCAGCATCTGGAAGCCAGAAAAGTCAAGGAAACAGATTCTCCTCTAGAGCCTCTAAAAGGAAGGCAGTCCTGCTAACACCTTGATTTTTAGTCCAGTGAGGCCCATTTTAGACTTCTGACATCCAGAACACTAAGATAATAAATCTGTGTTGGTCTAAGCCACTAAGTTTGTGGTAATTTGTTACAGCAGCCATGGGAAATGAATACAATCAATAACAAAAAGATAATAAGAAAATGCCCAACTGCCTGGAAATTAAACAACACATTTCTAAATAATCTATGGGTCAAATAATAAATCAAAATAGAAATTAGAAAATGTTTGAGCTGAAGGATAGTGATGGTACGATTTATCCAAATTTGTAGGATACAGCTAAAGCAGTGATTAGAAGAAGAAGCATGCTTAAATACATATATTGATAAAGAATATTTAAAAAATAAATGATTTAAACTTTCATCAAAAGAATCTTTTAAAAAAGTGTAAATCAAACCTGATGAAAGTGGATGGCTGGAAATAATAAGGATAACAGTAAACATCAATGAAATAGTAAAAAATAAACCTTAAAATATAGAAAATCAACAAAGACAGAAGTAAGTCCTTTGAAAAGATGAATAAGCAAGATGGAAAATTTTTAAAAAAGAAAAGGGACAACGCACATGACCAATATATGGAATAAATAGGAGGAAATCACTACAGGTCCTACAGACATAAAAAAGATGAGAATATATGACCAACTTTATGCAAATACATTTGACATTTTTAATAAAATGGATAAATTTCTCAAAAAATGCAACTTACCAAAGCTGAAAGGCAAATAATTAGAAAACCTGAAAAGTTTTGTAATTATTAATGGAACTGAATTAGTTATAAAACAACTTGGGCACAAACAAAGCCCCTAGACCAGATGACTTCACCAGGGAATTCTTCCAAACATTTAAGGAAGAAGTAATACCAATCTTACACAAATTCTTTAGGAGAATAAGAAAGGAGGGATTACTCCCTAACTCCTTTTATAAGGAGAGTGTAACCTTGCTACCAAAACCTGACAAGTACAATGCAAGAAAGGAAAATTATAGGTCAATCTCTCTCATGAACATAGATGCAAAAATCTCAAAATCAAATAAAATCCATCTCTATATATATCATAAGTGGGGCTTACTTCAGGAATAAAAGGCTGGTTTAACATCTGAAAAAACAATGTCATCAATCACTGGAATTCGCCATATTAACGGAAAAGAGGAGAATAATAATATGGTCTTGTTGATAGGTGCAGAAATAGTATGTGACAAAAATTAAACAGCTACTTGTGATTTTAAAAAACTTTTAGTAACTAGAAATATACAGGAACCTAGAGCAAACATATTCAACGCTGAAATATTTAAAGCTTTCCCCTTGAGAAGCCAGAATGAGTTAAGGATGTCAACTATTACCAATTCTATTCAGCATTGTATTGGAGGTCCTAGCCAGTTCAGTCAGGCAAGACAAAAAATTAAAAGGCATAAGGATTGGAAAAGAAAAAAATAAAAATGTTATTATTCACAGATAGTATGATTGTTTATGGGGATAATCCAAAAACAATACACATAAAAACTAATAGAGCTAGAAAGTAGCTTAATATAATACTTATGTAAGAGACTGGCAACTTGTAAAAAAAATGTAAAAGGTACTACAAATTATAAAAGATGCATTTCTGATAGTTACATAATAATATAATAATATAGTTACGAAGACCACATTTTACATATTTTTCATTATGTTACTTTTACATATAGTAAAAACCTTGATAAATGTTTATTGAATGAATTAACAGGGAATATATTTTCTGACTTGTAAAACACAATTAATATGCTAGTATTTTTAAAGAGATAAAGTAACTAAACCAGCAAAAAAAGTTAATACTGGCTAAATGGAGAGAAATCAATACATTACCACATAGCCGAGGGAAGCACAGATTAACCCACATGTTTTAGAAATCAGTTCGACAGTATATATCAGAGCCTAACCACATTCACATACTATTCATTACTTTGATTTAGCAATCTCACTTAGGGAAAATTATTTTAAAGGAATAACCCAAAAGAAAATAAAAGTCAAATGCACAAAGATGATTAGTGCAACATGATCTATAATAATGAAAAAGTGTCCAGCAATAGGAAGTTACTTATTTAATTCTAAAATTTGGGTTACAGGCATAGTTTGGACTCTAACTCCCCCCCCACCCCTGCCTCTGTTGTCACCTTAGAGTAATTATTTAAGCTCCATGAGTTTCAATTTCCTCTTCTGTAAAGTGGAAACAATAATAGTAACTACTTTATAGAGTTGAAGTGAGGACTGAATGAGTTATTAGGCATAGAGCTCTTAGAACTTTGGAATATTAAGCATCCATGATTATGAAAAAGATTATATACCAAATGAGAAAATATTGGTAATAATTTTAAGTGAACAAAACTAAATGTGGTTTGTGAAATCATATCATATATATACACATATATTCATATACATACATATATATGACGTATATATATTTTATAAAAGTTATAAAATTATTCCCATTTTATTATGACTTAAATTATATATGGATATAAAGACAAGGACTAGAAGAGAACATAGACAAATAAAAATCATTTTAATTAACAGATTTGTGAGTGAACTCTTCTTTTGGTAAATTGTTGTTTTACTTAATTTTAGCTACAAAGAAGAAATACTCTAAGCACTTTGGAGCAAACAACACAGAAAAGACCCAGGATTTCTACCTCCTTGTCTTGGATGTTCGGGTCTGCATTGTTTTCCATGAGCACTGCCATGCAGTTGATATAGCCCCCATACGCAGCACACTGCAAAGGTGTCCTTCCTGCATAATCTTGCACATTTGGATTGATCTTATTTTCTATCAATATCTGGCAAACATCAGCATTTCCTCCCAGTGCTGCCCAATGTAGAAGAGAATGTCCATCTTGGTCAACTAGATCTACCCTTGCTCCACCTGAAAAAGCAAAAATATAATGAAAATGTCTAATACTGTAT
Source organism: Diceros bicornis minor (assembly GCF_020826845.1). NCBI lineage: Eukaryota > Metazoa > Chordata > Mammalia > Perissodactyla > Rhinocerotidae > Diceros > Diceros bicornis. Next base: position 10,112,126 of record NC_080767.1, on the reverse strand, counting down.
AGTGAGCATTCATCAAAGAATAGAAGTTTAAAAAATATAACACCAGTCCCTTATATGCTTTACTCTTAGCAAAAGGCTTCCACATACATTATCTACTTCAGATTTTTACAACAAGCCTGTAGGTTGATCAGGATAGGAATCATTTCCCTTTTACATAAAATGAAACTGAGGATCAGACAAGTGAAGTGACTTTTCCAAAATCAAACAACTACCAACAGGTAGATCTTGAGTGGCCCTCAAGTCTCCTGATGTCAAGTGGGGCGCTCTTCCCACCATCCTTCCACCCGGGTGGCTCTCTGAGACATAAAGCTGTATTTCAACGGTGAATGCAAGAATTCCTACCTTTTGAGAGTGACTTATTAGGAGCACTCTTGGTAACTAACCTTTAATAAGTGTCTGAATCACATCTTTGTGTCCCATCTCACAGGCTCGGAAAAGTGGAGTATGTTTCATGACATCAGTAGCATCCACTTGAGCATTATTTTCCAACAATAACTTCACGGTGCTGACATGGCCAGAAAGGGCAGCAGCATGTAAAGCTAAAAAGGCAGTGAAAGAAAGTGAAGAACTCTTTAATAGCAACTTTATCTTATTATTATTCTAACTATGTATCTTTTCCTCTTTTGATTTCCCCATCATTTTGGCTAAATGCAATTTAATCTTAAGGATTCTCTATTTTATTTTTCACTTTTATAGATTTCTATCTTCCTTTCTATTTATATGTATTATTCACACTTTTTCCCTTTCTTTCTACCTTTCTCATCTCATTGTTTTCTTCCTTTCCATCCTGTTGGTCTGAAATGGCCTCCTCTTCTCACTTACCAGCTAATTTTCCTCTTTCTCAGAGAGCAAGAGAATAAATAATAACAAAGAGAAATGATTTAAATGATGCAGGCAATTCTGCCCACCAACCCACTCAACAAGCATAAGCCCCTGAGGGGTCGTATGCTGTGATCCGTCAATCTACTGTTCCTTCAGTGGGTTACACGTGCTATTCCTGTGGTTGGTCTGTGTACCCACGTGGTACCGAGAGTACACATATCTTATTGCACTGAGTGCATTTTTCATACAACATGGCTCCCAATGTAAGCCAGCTGTTTCCTCAGGGCCCAATTTAAGAAACAGCAATTCGTTTGAACATTGGAGAAAAACCTGAGATGGAATGTGGTCTCCTCTGTGGTGCTGTCCTCAGGGGTTTGAAAGAGTAATTCTGACTATATGTGTGTTTCATGTTATGCTGACCCTGCCTATGTTACTCCATTCTAGTGCTTGACTTATGTCATCATTCTTAGGTTTGACTTTGCCAGGATAACAGCCGAGGCCTGGGCCAGTTCTTTCTAAGTATTACGGATCTATAATGCCTAGAACAGTGTTTCATCAAGTGTGCTCCATGGACCAAGCCTGGGATGCCTAGAAAAATGCAGATTACTGGGGATTTGTTGAGAACCTAGCACGGGCTAGGTTCTAATGTAATACTGAGAATTCAGCAGGAAACAAAATAGATACGGTTATATTCTAGTAGGGGAAACAAACAAACAGAACAACTGAATCAATAAATAAGAAAGTATTAGGCAGTGGTGGACAGTATAATTAAAGCAATAAAAGGTATTTTGACATGTAAAGTGACTGGGGGACTCCTTTTGATTGGAGGTTAGGGAAAGCTTTGCTAAGAAGCTGACATTTGAATTGAGACCTGAATCATAAAAAAGAGACAGCAACGTAGAGATCTGGAGAGACAGTCGTTTGGGCAAAGGGAACAGTTCATACAAGGACAGGCATGAATCTGCGTGTTTAAGGAAGGCAAGGAAGCTGCAGCACATGAGTGAGAGAGAGGTAAGTCACAAAGGCAGAAAAGGCCAGATCATGTAGGGTCATCCAGGTCAGAGTGATGGCAGACACTGAAGGGCTTTAAGTAGGTGAGTGATAGGATCTGATTTATGCTATAAACAGATCTCGCTAGCTGTTCCGAGGAGAATGCACTATAGTAGATGGGAATGCAAGCAGCGAGACGAGTTAACATCCTTGCAGTAGACTGGGTGAAAAATGATGGTGGTTGAACTAAGGTGGCAGGATTGGAGATGGAGAAGCAGAAAGGTTTAGAATATGTTCTGGAGGTGGAGTCAACAGGACTTGCTGACAGGATTTGAAATAGAATCTCTGCCTGTATAGTCTGGGAACCTGCATTTAAACAAACACCCCTAGTAATTCTTATGTATACGTGAGTGTGAGAGCCCTGACCTAAATGGCTAAATGTTAGTCTGGCCTAGACAAGATTCAGACAGGTGTGAGAGACTTCAAATATCAGAAGGGCTGCCATGTGGAAGAAAGCATAGAGCGGAATATTCAGCTTGACAGATTTTGGCTCAATACAAGGAAGAACATTCCAACAGTTAGGTGAAGATGGAAGCAGCGCATTCCCTGTACTGGAGCTGTTCAACCAGAGGCTGAAGGACCACTGGCGAGAATGTTATAAGGCAGATTAAAGCACATATATCTGTGATAGTTCAGGGATTTTCACATTTTAAAAGCATAAGAATGCTTTTTTCCTCCCAAATGAAATTTTATAAAACACCCAACACATAACAGGTAAGAGCTGAGTGGTTCTGACTAAAGCAGGGGTGGAGCGTTTCCCACTGAAGTATCCACCCCCTCAGCAATACCTGAGGTATCTGCAGGTCGAGAACCTGTTGTTCTGAAGGACGTGGTTTAAAAAACCTTGGACTAGATTTAATTTCAAGGTACTTTCTTTTCTTTTTTTTTTTATTTTTAAATTTTTAAATTTTTTTTTCCCCCCAAGCCCCAGTAGGTAGTTGTATGTCATAGCTGCACATCCTTCTAGTTGCTGTATGTGGGACGCGGCCTCAGCACGGCCGGAGAGGCGGTGCATCGGTGCGCGCCGGGATCCAAACCCGGGCCGCCAGCAGCGAAGCGCGTGCACTTAACCGCTAAGCCACGGGGCGGCCCTCAAGGTACTTTCTAATTCTGAAATTTTACAGTTCTGTGATGTGGCATCAGCAGGCAATACATACTCTTCAGATAAATATCAATGTCAAACAAAAAAAAAACAGGCAAAATTTCACTGAAGCAAAAGGTAGAATTAATGATCTTATTAAAGGAAATTCCATTTGTGACTATTTGCATTTACTATAAAATAACCTTAAACTCAACTATTGTTGCTCCCTCTTTGAAAAAAGTGCCACAAGTTTACATAGGAGCTCTAAAAAAGAATGTTTTTCAATTTAATTTTGTTACAGAAAATTTCAAACATAGTCAAAAGTAAAGACAATAGTCCAGTGAACTCAATATAGCCATCACCCAGCTTCCATAATTATCAATACATGGCTAATCTTGTTTCATCTAACCACCATCCAGTCCCCCCACTTCTGATTGTTTTGAAGAAAATTCTAGAGTCATATTCTTTCGTCTGTAAATATTTTAGTAAGAATGTCTGCAAGACAAGGATTCTTTTTTAAAATACAAGCACTGTATCTGTGAGTCAGGGTCCAGTCAGGAGACAGAAACCAGCCAGATACTTTAACAGAGCGAATTCAATGTAAGGAATTATCAGCTATGTATTGAAGAACTGAAAAACAAAAAGGGAACACTAAGAATCACAGAGGTAGTAAATGCCAGGACTGAAGTAACAAAAAGAAGAGGATGGCATTATTAAAAGTTAAAGCTTAGAAGAGGAGCCCTGTGGGGCTGCAACCTCTGAGCAGGGACTCTCTTGGCTGGTGCTCTCTCTGAGGAGGGTGCTCTGAGGCTGGTTCTGTGAGTGCCGGAACAACTGCAAAGTGAAGTTAACTGTTGCCACTGATTCTAACATGGCACCTGTTGGCAAAGGGAGGTGTGGTCTGCAGAGCCCCAGCTCCAGCACTGTGAAGGAAGGGTAGTTCCATTATCATACCTAAAAAATATTAACAAAAATTCTATAATATCAAGTATCCAGATAGTATTCATATTTTCATGATGGCTTTATAATTTTCTTATAGTTGATTTATTTGAATCAAGATCCAAATAATGTCCACATATTGCTGTTCATAAGAACTCTTTTTTAAAGGGAAGAAAAAAACTACCCTGTAGAGAGATGACGGACAGGAACTCACTGTCATAGAAGACAATGTCAGGAAGGCATCTCTAATATATAATAAAATCCTCTTAGGGGAAAGAGCCCAGAGAATTAATGAATCTGAAGAGAATTTATGTCTGAACTCCAACCATTGTGCACATTAGAAAGACACTTTTGGTCAAAAGGATGTAAATATTTTCATGCACACTTTATTAAAATACACGAAAAAGTTAAACTAAAAGCAAGGCTAGCGATAAAGTGAAAGACTGCATACTAATGGAGATCTGGCAAAAAATTAAATGTTCAGACCATTTAAAAACTAAGTGTCCTGTGTGTCTACACTCTACCCCTTAAGAAACTGAAGTTCTACTGTGAGGCTTTGACAAAGCAATACTTTTGAGAGTTAAAGCTTTTACCAAAATTGGTATTATCTAAAAACTCTTTCAAAAAAGTAATTTAGAAGGCGTGGGGGTCCAGGTATGGGGGAGAATTATTAGGTGTAGCAGCTCCCCTCCCCCTCTCCCCCACCCAGTGCTGCATCAATAGTTTTGGTGGCCCAGAAAGATCTTATCCGGGACAACAGGTAGGTGCAAATGGTTCTGGTATGTTTCCACAAATAAGAAAACATAACGTTGAGAAGCCCATAGCTGAGTTTTTATTGTTCAGTGTACTGTGCTGTTGCGTGATTTTCTTTCTCTTTCTGACTTGCAGTAAGGATACAGTACACAAGGAAGAGCCCTCCAAGTTGACAGTGAGTGCTAAAGACCTTGTACCTCTCTTGTTAACCAACACATAGACAAAGGGCTGTCTTATATGAGAAAGAGATGAAAAGAAGCATCTAGGAAGAGCTTTTGATGCAAAGCTGACTGGAAGCTTTGAAGTTTCTGAAGTCATGGGAGGTTATCTCTAAAATGGGCAATTCAGGATGAGGTAAAGCTATTCAAATCTGAGAAAAGAATATATTAAATGAGACTGGTGAGAACATACTTAGATGTGTGCATTCCTTAAAATATAATTCTAAATTTTTGAAAATATAATTAACTACTACTAAATAGGCATAGTTTTAAGATACAGGTTTATGTTTTTCTATATAAACGATCAGAAGAGCTCCCATAATCATGTCTAAGGAGCAACCAGGGTTTTAAACCAAAAGCTACCATTCACCTGGTAGAAACATATGCTAATTTTAGCCATAATACCTGGAGGAAATAAAGCCTTTGGAGTGATAGCCTGACAACCTAAATTTAAAAAGTAAAGATGAAAGTCAAACGATATTAGATTAGGAACAATGATTTCAAGGTACTATTTTACAAGTTTTTTAGGACCATCTACACCTTGGAGCCTGAATGAAAGCAAACGGAAGATGTCTACCAGTTCTCACCTGTGCCTCCATATTTGTCTGCCATGTTAATATCAATGTCAGATTTTAAACTCAGCATAGTCCTAAGGACATCATCACTGCCTTTCCCAGAAGCCCACATAAAGGATGTTCTTCCTTCCAGGTCTGAATCATCTTTCACTGAAGGATGTTTTAAAAACACCTTAACTGTTTCCTGCAAGAAAGTTCATTTAAAAATTTGAGACAAGAGTAGCATTTTTTTTTATAACAAAGCCACTGTTATATGTGACTTCCTACGAAGCAAAGTATTTTTTCTCTGCCTTTGAATCAAGTGAAATTATCTTTTTATGAATAAGAAAACTACAATTTCCATCGAAAGTAACAATCCTCTGTCCTTATATGTTAGTTTTGGTTTCCATAGCATGTCAGGAAAATAACCCAACTCTCTCATTTGACATCCTCATAATTGAGAACAATCATCTTCAATCAAGTTTGAAAACTTTATAGGTCACTGTTAGGGAGATAAAGTGATAGTTAAAAGACTCAGAAGTATTCAGTGCTATGACCAATATTAAAATACAGGTTTTCTTGGACATTTTACATGGAGAGACCCATATATTCAGGCATGCCTACAGAGAAGATTAATGGATTCTCTCACTGTGTGTTTTGTTACTATAATTTTAAAAAATAGTTAATGTATTTATTGAACAATGATGGGCCGTTACTGAGAAATGCAGTGTTCAATTCATTTAAACAAATATTTATTCAGCAATTCCTATATTCAAGGTTCTTCCTCTATGGAATTATACAAAAATTAGGACCTTTCATAATTATAACAGTGCTTGACAATTTTAATGGGCGTTAACATTCACAGCATTTAAAATTGCCTCTTTCCTCAAAATGCACATGCTTACAAACTTTTAGGAAGATCACAGAAACTTTTGCTTGAATGAAAGTAAATAGTTTGAGGAAAAAAATTTCTGGAGGCTGTGAGTTGGCCAAAAATGTATAAAATGTTGATGCTCAATATTTTAGAGCAAGAGGAAATTCAAGGGCTCATCTAATCCAGCCCTTATTTTACAGATGAAGAAATTTAGGTTCAAGGTCGTACAAACATTGGTGGCAGACAAAAGAACAGAACCCAGGGCTGGATCCCAGCCATCTTTCCACCGCACCATACACTGCTTCCCAGTCGTGAACTAGCTGAGCTGCTGAAGTGTTATAGCTTAACACTCGGACCTAGTGTGTATGTTTATTAAGTAGATTTGAATAAAGAAATGAATAAAAAAATAAATGTTGGTGGTTATTTGGTTTGCTTTCTTTTACTAATTTGCAAACATTTCTTTATTGAGTATGTTTTCTTAATGATGAATGTTTGCAGGCATTTCATGAGGGTTTTTTTGTTGTTGATGTTTTTAAAAGAGAAAATGGCAACCTTTTGTGAGTTAACAGAGTCCAAGGAGATCAAGGGACTTGAAATTGAGCTTAGAAATTTTACATAATTATTTTAAAAATCACCTCTGGAATTGGCCAATTATCCAAAGCAAGTATTTTTTTGAATAAACATCCATAATGTTCTACCATTCTTTCTTACTCCCGTTAGCACAGTTACTTAATTACTGGTATCTGTGCATATGTTAAATTTGGAGTCTAAGACTTGGGTTCAAGATTTTGGGCAAGTCATTTAATCTCTTGGAACCTTGGTTTCTTCGTCTGTAAATAGGATAGCATGTCCTCTCATAGGCTTGCATTGAACTATGGATTGAGTTCTGATTTCCATAGACTGACTAGACCAGGCCAACTGAATTTCTTATCTATTTGTAATAAGAAAGAGCTCCTCCTCAAAATACTACTTTGTATTTTTCTGAGATCTTGGGAGATCATAGAAGATAATGATTTGCCAAAACTTTAGGTGATAAATAGAATAAATTTTTAGCAATGTCAGGAAGGAAGGACTATAGTTATAGTTGGTCTGGGTACCAGAGAGAAAGAAGAGTGAGAAAATAAGGTATTTTAGCCATCTGAGTATTCAGTGTATTCAATGGTGCACTTGGGGAGGTAAGGAAGATGGAATTATACTATGCTGATGATAGCATTCTTACAATTTAATGAAACCAAGGGGTTCACTATGCACACCCATGGAGAAGGCAGCAAAACCAACTGGCTGCTTTCATGAGGGCCTCTTTGGATGAGTCTCTGGTTTTTGGTGGCCACTCATAACTCAGGAAGCTGACACAGCCTAGACACTGTCATGTTGCTGGCTGGATTGAATGACATAATGGATGAGAAAACTATATAGGGCAGTAAACTATAAAGGGCAGTAAGGGAAGAACTATTAATAATATTCAATATCTTTAGAAATATCAATAATTCATAATTTTTCTTTCTCAGATGCATAATATACATAATTATTAGCACTAGCAATAATAAGGATGCATTCTATTTCTTGAGTACCTGGCTCTATGCCAAGGACTACGCTAGGCACTTGTCATAAATTTTCTCTAATCCTCACAACAATCCTGAAAGAAAAGGTATAATTATCTTCATTTTGCATATGAAGAAACTAAGACTCAGAGAAGTTGAGAAACTTGTGCAAGGTCACATAGCTGGCAAATAACATAGTCAGGATTCCAGCCAAGGTTTGTTTAGTCGGAAAGCCTCACCACAGTGCCTTCAGGACAATTAAAGACTGCTGAACACTAAGTTGTCCTTAGTGCTATAAAAGTAACAAAAATATGAAGTACACTTATAGTAAAGCAAAATGTTACACTGAACAGTTAAAATAAAAACTGCATAAAACCTCACATATGACTAACAACTTTACAGAAACTCAGACTACTACTTGCATCACAAAGCTAACAGTATGAACAATTGTTAAAAGATAATTGCTGCACAAACACCCACAAATGAGTACACGTAAAAGTGATGAAATTGGAGTAAGACCAGTGGATTGTATCAATGTCAATTTCCTGTTTATGATATTGTGTTACACTTTTGCAAGATGTTACCATTGGGGTAAATTGGGTGAAGCATACATGGGATCTTGCTGTTTTACTTCTTACAACTGCATATGAATTTACAATTATATCAAAATAAGAATTTAATTAACAAAAAAGATAATCATCATGTTTTACTTACAGCAAAGTTACTCTGAGCTGCATAGTGCAAGGGTGTTGCTCCTTGGCTGTCAGATGGGATGGTTCCAGACTTATTTCTTTCTAAAAGGAGATGGACAATCTGCGCATGGCCTGAAAGCAGACAAGGTAGTTATCACATACAAAGGATGTTAATTAAATTATAATCTACTTAAAGGAAAGGAGTAAGAAACATCACTAGCACATAATACAGCGTTGAGAATGGTTTCTGAGTAGCAGCCCCCAGTGCAGCCTTTTCTAACTTCTCACTAAAACACAATGATAATGTAGAACAAAGGCAAAAACTTACAACACTGGGAACTTAAAGCTTCAATCAGGAAGGAAATGGCATTAACTATAATTGCCAGATTGAGAAAAAACTATATTGGTATCAGCTCATTGCATTCCCTGGCTTCACTTTATAAAACTGCCTGTAAAAATGGAGGGAAGGCACGTTAGAAGCCAGCCCCTCTCAGACATCAGTGTCCCTAGTCTCCAGGTTCCACCAATCAGAACTGCACAGCTGTTCTCTTCTGCTATTCACGAGGACAAACTATAATATAATCTCTTGTAATCTCTGGAGCCTCCTATCCATTCCTCTAACCTCCCTCCCCTATTTTTAACATCTAGGCAGTGATTTCAAGTCCCAGAAAATAAACAGGCAGAAATGATGAGGAGGTGGTGGAGAAAATACTCTGTGGTGCATTCTGGAGGATGTGGTCTCCATAAGTGAGGAACTGTAGAAAGAATCAAAGAATGAACAAACCTGGTAATAGTATATTTAGGAAACCTGGATTTCATACATTCTATTGCATCAGCATATTGCAGAACCAGGCAATGCAGAGGCCACATGAGCAGAGCAAGGATACACTACATGAAAGTCAGGCAGAAAAAAGGAATTTGAGTGGGACTTGTGCTCTTCTACCTGCTCTCCAATTGTGGTTGAGATGGATTCTCCATAACGCAAAGGGACAAAAGTAGGATCAAAGGCAATCTATGCCATATCGTCAGTCCAGACACATTTCATCTTGTTTGAAGGATAAAGAGAAAAATTCAGTAACGGCTGTATGAAACACACTATAGGAGGGGGGAAAAGGAACACCATCAGAGAGATGAAGAGCATACCTTGGAAAATGATCTAGAGAAGGATCCAGAGGAAAATTTCAGGAAACTGTTTGGCATCCTCAACTTAGTACAAAGAGATGGCCTCTATGAGACAGAAAGAACATCCTCAGAAGAGGACAGACTGAAATGAAAAGGGAATGGAAGGCGGTGACAAGGAAATAAGCTGAGATAAAAAGAAATACGGATAAGAGAGGGAAATCAACATGCAAACTAAAATACAGTCTGTAACAGGCAGACAGAAAGCAGAACTTATGGAACAAAAGTCAGTTTAGTGATGTGGAGACAAATTTGCAAAGTCCTCCCAGAATGCAGAGGACAAAAAAAAAAAAAGGATGAAACTGTACAGTGAAATGATAACTTTAAATCTAACAATAGAACTGAATGCAAATATAAAAGTCATTTTCAAAAGAGACAATATGTAATTTAAAAACTAAGACCACAATAATAAGTGGGGAAAAACCTCAGATTACATTAACAAATACTAAAAGAGTGCTAAATAAAAGTGTGCTAAATGCCTCATTTTAAATACATGAGAATCAACAGATGCAGTTTTGCTCTTGACTCTGACTCAGGCTTAAAAGAAGCTTTTGATCAATTTAAAAGTAACCATTAATAGAACCTAACACTCCCCTAAAATATTAGGCAATTCAAAACCAATAACAACAAATCTAGTCCATACACTAAAAGGTAGAAAATAAAGGAAACAGGAAAAAAAAAAACAAAGAAAAAACCCCAAACACTAATAATATTCAAAGAGCAGAAGAAAGACCGAATTATATACCATGACCATTAATGAGTAAAACTCCTTCACTACAAGAGACTCTCAGATTGCTCCCCTCAAAATCAGACACATACACATACATACCCTCTCTCATCTAAAAAGGTGATCCCCAAAAAGGCTAAGTAAAAAGCATATCAGGAAAATATGAGGGAAAAATATCAAATCTCATGGTACTGGCACAAACATAAAGTTAAAGTCCTCCTCCCCAAAAATAAAGGCATTGAATATGAAAAGAAGATTATTTTACATTTACATTTGTCAATGAATGTGCATTACTTTTATAATAAAAATTAAAAGTTAAGACATGATGTTAAAATTAAAACTAATACATAACAGGGGCCAGCCCAGTAGCACAGTGGTTAAGTTCACATGCTCCGCTTCTGGCGGCCCGGGGTTCGCAGGTTCGGATCCCTGGTGCGGACCTACGCACCGCTCATCAAGCCACGTTGTGGCTGGCGTCCCAGATAAAATAGAGGAAGATGGGCACGGATGTTAGCTCAGGGCCAATCTTCCTCAGCAAAAAGAGGAGGACTGGCAACAGATTTTAGCTCAGGGCTAATCTTCCTCACAAAAAACAAAACAAAAAAACCTAATATATAACAAAGAGTACATTTATATGACTAAAATTTACACATACAATAGAGAGATTTAGGTATAAAGGGCCACATATCAATTAAGAATTAAAATAATTAAATCAGAGGTAGGAGTTGACAGGAGGAGAAGGAGAAAGTTTCCTACATTCATGCAGTTCCTCTACTGTTGATCTTCTGAGTCACATTCCACTCACCTAGTAGAGCTGCCCAGTGAAGTGGGGTTCGAAACAAGTTATCGTAAGACGTTATGTTGCAGCTCTCGTATGAGGTCAAGACATCAACCACGGTCACATTCCCATCAGCGACTGCAAAGTGAAGAGGTGTCCGACCCTCGTAGTCTTGCCAGTTCAGTAGAGACTCCGTTGGAGCAGCATCCTATTTTTAAGGAACCGTAGACTTCAGACATGAATTTCAGACATACACAGAATCCTCAATAAATCACATTTGACATAAGTATTAACTGAGCAACTTTCCAAACCTCTATATTCTCTCTTAGCACAGTTAAAGTGATAAAATTGAGAAAAACGTATATAGTCTAAATATTTAAAAATTTATTTTCATATTTAACTATAAAAGGTACAGAAAAGATATAATAAATACCACGTGCTATTTAGGTTAAATAGGTATCAGATTTTGCCTAATGTACTTTTATATCTGTTATGGATTTAGCTAAAGTTGTATGTTTTGTTCTTTTGCTACATATGTATGCATCCATAAGCAATACATAAATTTTGTATGTGTGTTTTCAATATTTACACTTATGCATTATACTATGTATATTCTTTGGCAGTTTTTTTCTTTCAGCGCTATACTTTTGGGTATTTATGTTGATACTAGTTCATTTGTTAAACCGCAGTTTAGTTATCCATTCTCCTAATGAGGGATATTTAGGTTATTTACATTTTTTTCTCACTATTAACAACAATGCTGCAATGAACATGCTTCCTTTACATGTCCTCTTGTAGCACACGTGTGAGATTTTTCTCCAGCCTAGACACCTAGAAGGGGAATTGCTGGGTTGAAGGATATCTGTATCTTCAACTAGGTATTTTCAAGCTGTTCTCCAAATGGTTGTACCAATTAACACATCCACGACAATGTGTAAAAGTTTTTATTTCCCCAAATGGTGGCACAAATTAACCACTTGGTATTGTCAAGCTTACTACATTTTTTCCATTATAGGTATGAAAGGCATTTCATTGATATTTTAATTTGTATTTCTTTTATAAATGAGGTTGAGTTTTGTTTTTTTTTCTTTTTTGCTGAGGAACATTCACCTTGAGCTAACATCGGTTGCCAATCTTCCTCTATTTTGTACATGAGCTGCTGTCACAGCAGGGCCACTGACAGACATGTGATGTAGGTCTGCGCCCAGGAACTGAACCTGGGCCATGGAAACGGAGCACGCTGAACTTAACTACTAGGCCACTGGCGTTGGCCTGAGGTTGAGACTTTTTTATCATGTGTTTATCGGCTATTCGGTTTTATTTCTCTATAAATTGACAGTTCACAATTACTGGATCTTTGTAGCAGATATTATGATGCACTGCTTAGGTCCCCCCTTCAAGACTAAAGAACTTATTTCCCCAACTGCTGGGACTGCTGCCAGCAGATGACCCCGCTTGTTGGCCGTCTTCTGGAATTGCTTCAGTGAAAGAGAGTTACCTCACCCAAGGTCATGTCCCTTCTTAGATTAGGTCATATCCAAAGCCAAGCCCTCCTGCCCCAATTTGAGAACTCTCTGAAGGGCCATCCCAGATTTAGAGCTGCCTGTACCGCCAGCCTATTTTACAAAAAAGAGCATGAAAGTTATTATAAACACTTCAAAAAAGAAGTAGAATATTACCACAATGGTATTTTAGGCCCTTGAGTCTCCCAAGGACCAAGTTGTGTTTACAAGGGAAAAAAAGCAAAATTTGTGAGGAAATAAGATATTACGAGTGAGAATTACCCTCCAGGACTTTGATATTCAAATTAACACATAAAGAATATAAAATAGCTATCTATGAAACATGTAAAAAAATAAAAAGTAAGGAAGGAACAAAAACTAATCAAAATGACCAGGCAGATCTGAAAAACAAACAAATAGAACTTTCAGAAGTGAAAATAGAGTCACTAAGGTTAAAGGTTCAGGGCCGGCGCCATGGCTTAGCGGTTAAGAGCACGTGCTCTGCTGCTGGCGGCCCGGGTTCGGATCCCGGGTGCGCACTGAGGCACCGCTTCTCCGGCCATGCTGAGGCAGCGTCCCACATACAGCAACTAGAAGGCTGTGCAACTATGACATACGACTATCTAATGGGGCTTTGGGGGAAAAAATAATTAAAAAAAAAAAAAAAAAGGTTCAGTGAAGAGGGTAAACAAGAGATTGGACCCAGCTGAAGAAACACTGTAAACTGGAAGACAGATTTGATGTAATCACCCAGAATGTGGCAGAGAGAGATAAGATGGTGGAAACATAAAATGGAAGTGAAGAGACATGGAAAATGGAGTGAAAAGGTCTAAAATACGTGTAATTGCAGACCCTAAAGGCAAGAGTAGAAAGAATGAAAGAGAGGCAATACTTAAAGAGATAATGGCTATACATTCTCCAGAACTGAGATGCAATAATCAGAATGTACACCAAATAGGAAAAAAAAAGCCACAGCTAGACACACTGGAGTAAAAGTGCAGAATGCCACTCAGAGAAGAATTTAAAAGCAGCCAGAGAGAAAACATAAATCATCTATAAAGGAATGACAATTAGACCAATAAAGGAATCCTCAAGAGGAACAAAGGCAGAAAGCAGCAAAATAATAGTCTGAAAGAGCTGAGAAAAGTAACTACCCAGAGTTGTGTACACAGGAAAACTATATATTCAAGAGTAAGGCAGAAATGCAGACATTCTTAATTAAAAACAGAAAGAGTTTACCATCAATAGATGTACACTATAGGAAGTTCTAAGAATTATATTTCAGGAAGTAAGATAACTCTAGAAGGAAAATTTGAGATTCAAGAAGCACAGAGCAAAGAAATTAGTTAACATGCAAATGGAAAAAATCATTGTATATACAAAATAATATCTTTTGAAGTCTAATTTGTGTGCTACAAGCAAATAGGACTAAATATTAGACCACCATAGCATGTAAGTTGGAATTTGGAAAGGAATGATTAGAAAGCCTCAAAGAATCTACTGATAAATACTCAAAATTAATAAGAAAGGATAGTAAGTTGGTTAGATATATAATCAATGAACAAAAATATCAATTGCATTTCTATATACCTGCAAAAACTAGTTAAATATATACCTTAGATATGGTAAAAAAAAATTCAAAGCAGCACTATTTGTAAATAGCAAAAAACTAGAAGCAGTTCCAAATGTCTGTCAATAACAGAATGAACAATGTCTGGTTTATTAATAAAATGGAATACTATATAGCAGTAAAAATTAATATATTTACGGCTACACACAGCAATATAGATGAAATTACCAGCATAATGTGGAGCAAGAAAAGCATGTTGCAAAAGAATACATACAACATGATTCCAGGTATATAAAATTTAAAAACATTAAAAACTAAACAATATATTGTATAGGGATATGAATATATATGGCAAAACTATAATGAAAATCAATGGAATGATAAACCCCAAATTGAGGACAGTGGTTGCCTCTGAAAAAGGGGAGAATACAATGGTAGTGGGAGGTACCCAGAGGACTTCAAAGGTAATGGTACAGTACTTTTTCTTAAACTCAGTGATGAGCACGTATTTGTCGTTTCCTTATTCTTTGTATCGTACATGTAATTTACAAATATCCACTTATATCTATTCAATATTTAATAAAAACAAGTATGAAACAAAGTCAAGGAATGATAAATATAAATTCAGGAAAGTAGTTGATGGAGAACAGAGTGAGCACGGCAGGGGGAGAGAATGCATTTGGAAATTGGCACATTGGAAACTTCTATGTGGTCTTAAATAGCAGTATTAAAATGTTCTATTTCTTGGAGATGGGTTCAGGGTTCACATGTCTGTTGTATTCTTTTGCTTCATAATTTGCTTGTGTTTCATATATATGCTTTCAAAAATACTGAATATTTCATAAGGAACATTTTTTTTGGAAAGGCCATCCAGGTCCAGCAGCACATTGTACTCACCAGAATGCATCGCACTGTATGAACGGCGCTCGGATCTTTGTGGTTGGCTGCCCAGTGAAGTGGGATCTTGCCTTCGACATCAGGAATCCCGATGTTGGAATCATGCTTGATAAGCAGCTTCACGTGCTCGGGGTTATTGTAGTAGGCACTCCAATGCAGAGCTGTTTGCTGCAAGATTGAGAGATTCTCAAAACAACAACAACAATAACAACAGTAACAGTAACAACACAACAGCATACTTTTCCCAAGCTTTTAGGGTGTGACAGGCACTGTTGTAAGAGTTTTATATATTTTATCTCATGTAGTTGTCATGACAACTCTGAGAGATATGTTCTCTTGAATTTGCACGTGATTGATGAGGAAACTGAGTACAAGGAGGATACGTAATCTGCTCAATGACACATAGGTAGTAAGTGGCCAAATTGAGATTTTAACCCAGGCAGCATGACTCCAGAACCTGACCTCTTTTTCTTTTTTTTTTTTTTAATTTTTTGTTTATTGCAGTAACATTGGTTTATAACATTGTAAAAATTTCAGGTGTACATCATTGTACTTCTATTTCTGCATAGATTACATCATGTTCACCACCAAAATACTAATTACAACCCATCACTACACACATGTACTGAATTATCCCTTTCACCCTCCTCCCTCCCCCCTTCCCCTCTGGTAACCACTAATCCAATCTCTGTCCCTATGTGTTTGTTTATTGTTGTTATTATCTACTACTTAATGAAGGAAATCATGCGGTATTTGACTTTCTCCCTCTGACTTATTTCGCTTTGCATTACACCCTCAATGTCCATCCATGATGTCACAAATGGCTGGATTTCATCATTTCTTATGGCTGAGTAGTATTCCATTGTGTACATATACCACAGCTTCTTTATCCATTCATCCCTTGATGGGCACTTAGGTTGCTTCCAAGTCTTGGCTATTGTGAATAACGCTGCAATGAACACATGGGTGCATGTACCTTTACAAATTGGTGTTTTCAAGCAGAACCTGACCTCTTAACCATGGCAGGCATTTAGGTCATCAAGTACTAATAAATGATAATGCTGAGAAAGAGAAAAGCAGCCCAATAATTTATGAATAATTATCAGCAAGTAAGTGATGATCTTGATATTGCAACAAGTACTTTACGAATTTGATAGAATGTTTTGAATTTTAATATCTATCAAAAAGAAGCTCCATGCATAGGAAATCATGGATCTGAATGCATTTCTTACATCAAAGGATAAATTTAAATTTAACTATAATTTTACAGGATAAATTGTTAGACTTAGTTACTGATGTTAAGCTACATTTTGAAAATATAGCAACACTTGCTTTATTCTAGATAAAAGTTAAAAATGAACATTCTGAAGTTATTGATGTTGCTTTAAAATCTTTCTCTGCTATTCTTATCAATCAGTAAGACTGATTTCCCTATTAGGAGAGTTATTAGGGAAACACATAGAAACTGTTTAGATATACATTATCCCTTGCAAGTAGCACTGTCAGCAATACAATCTAGAATTAGATCATCTAACAGCAGGAACCAAGCTCATTTGTCACATTAAAAATTTTAAACATTGACATACATGTTTAAAATACCACATTGACATGTGGTATTCATTCAAAGTGTACCTACGGGCATTTAATACGAAGAGTCACTATTTAACTCATTACTTTTTGTTTAGTAATAACTGCAGAACAACCTCAAAAAAGTTACAAATATAATAGCAATTAATTGCCTATAACTACATTTTCAATAAACAACATGTACAGTTTCTATAATTCTTTTTTTCCCATATGTTTTGTTTGTTCTGAATATATTTACTGAAATGTAATGTCATGTCTGTTGAATCTAACAGTAACAAGTTTAGGGTTGTATTTTCTACATCTTTGTTTTTCACTTTTCTAGTAATTCTTTTTTTTTTTATACTGTGGTAAAATGTACATATAAAATTTACCATTTTAACTGTTTTTAAGTGTACAGTTTAGCAGCATTAAGTACATTCACATTATTGTGCAACCATCACTATCATTCATCCCCAGAACTTTTTCTTCTTCTCAAACTGAAACTCCAGACCCATTTAATAACTCCCAATTCCCATCTCCTCCCAGCCCCTTGGCAACCACCATTCTGCTTTCTGTCTCTATGAATCTGATTACTCTGTTCCTCATAAGTGGAATCACACAATATTTGTCCTTTTCTGTCTGACGTATTTCACTTAGCATAATTTCTTCAGAGTTTATCCTTGTTGTAGCATGTGTCAGCATTTCATTCCTTTTTAAGGCTGAATAATATTCCATTGTATGTATACACTGCATTCTGTTTATCCAGCTGTCCATTAATGGACATCTGGGTTGTTTCCATCTTTTGGCTACTGTGAATAATGATGCTATGAACATGGATGTACAAATATCTCTTCATGTTCCTGATTTCAATTCTTCTGGGTGTATAACCAGAAGTAGAATTACTGGATCATATAGCAGTTCTATGTTTAATTTTTTGAGGAATCACCATACTGTTTTCCACACTGGCTGCACAATTTTACACTACCATCAGCTGTGTGCAAGGGTTCGAATTTCTCCACATCCTCACCAACACTTGTTATTTTTTGTTTTTGTGATAAAAGCCATCCTAATGGGTGTGAAGTGCTATCTCATTGTGGTTTTGGATCTATATAGAAGAATATATAGATCCTGGAAGACAGCAGGAAGTTCATAGAATGTACTGGGGAAGACATTATAAAGCCCAAAGACATTTGTAGCTTCTTAAATTGTTAATAGGTCTTTGTGGATTGATCAAAGTACTTTTTTCAGTGAAATATTAGCACTATAAATGCTGTGAGTTAGGAATAATATTAGTTCACAATAGTTGTAAAATAAAGTTAAAGGTGATTTCAGAACTCTGGGTTATGTGAGTGACTATTAAACAAAATCTGAAAACTACATGAAGAACACTAGGAGAGTGAAAGGATTACGGGATATAAACCCAGTGGATTTAATCATAAGAGTTTTAATTATGTGGGAGCGTTGGAGTTAGCAATACTCTATGATTAAGTGCCTGGCGGAAAGGAAGAGGATTATTGCACTTGTCTAACTAAACACTATATTTTTTTCCTGTAAAGAATGATCAGAGCGTCCATCAAAACAATGACGAGTGTGTATATAATATGCTAAAATCAAGAGCAGGGAAGATCACAGATCCTAGCAACAAATGCCAGACGAAATGTTAGAGCCCAAATGAAACTACTACTAACAATTTGAGAGCTAAGATTGATTGAGAGCATCCTATGCGCTGGGCATTGTGCTAAACACTATTTATATGCTTTATCTCATTTTATCTTCAACAGCCCTATTATCCCCTTTTCATATAAGAGAAAATTGAGGCATAGAGGAGTTAAGAAATTTGCCCAAGGACACAGAACAAGTAAGTGTTGACTTCTAGATTAAAACTGAAGAATTCTGATGCTAAACCCCAAGCCATTAAACCACTATGTGCTTCGTACATTACCCCGGGCATCTGGCCACCACAAGTCTAACCACCTATAGCAACTTACAGTAACCACCTGTATCAGGACCAGCGGTCAAATACTGGGTTTTGGAGTTAGGTCTGCATTGAATTCTAGTCCTGCCACTTGGATCTTGGGCAGAATTTTAATCTTCCTGAGCTTCAGTTTCCCCATCTGTAAAAAGGAGATGATACTACCTACCACACCTGGTTGCTAGGAGGATAAAATGGTGGAATCTAAGTGAAAGACTCTACTAGGGTGTATGGAGAGTTGAAATTGTTCTACCATGCATATGAGTGGCAATTTAGGTCTTCTTCTTTGAGGTTTCACATCCTAAAAGGAAGCATTTTCTTTCTGCTCTTATTTGCCTTCAATTTTGACAGTCCGTTACCTTGTTTTTATCCTGTGTGTCCACTTCTCCTGGTGCCATAAACTTCAGCAGAAGCGCCAAACACTTCGGGCTCTTGTGCCGGGTGGTCAAGTGCAGAGGAGTCATCTCTTCCAGATCCTTCTGCATCCAGTTTGCTCTGCGTGTCAGTAAGAGTTTCATGAAACGATAATTTCCCTAAATAAAAAACAAGAGACAGTAGGAAGAAATTTAGTATGGGGCAAAAGAATTTTTTTAATTTTAAAATGTTTTAAGTATTTTAATTATTCTGCCAGAGTAATAACATGCAGCTAAATTAATAAAAGGAAAAATACTTATAATTCCACTACTCTATCAATTGTTGTATTTTTTCATGTTTCCTTCCAATCCCTTTCTATATGCATATAGTTTACACAGTGATTGGTCAGTATTTCGCTGTGTTAAAGCAATGTATTTCATTTAACAATTTTATTATTGTTTCCAATATTTTCTTTTATAGAAAATGCTACAGTGTACATCATTTTTCTTTTTTCTTTTTTTTTGTTTGCCGAGGAAGACCGGCCCTGAGCTAACATCTATTGCCAATCCTCCTCCTTTTTTTTTTCCCTTTTTCTCCCCAAAGCCCCAGTAGATAGTTGTATGTCATAGTTGCACATCCTTCTAGCTGCTGTATGTGGGACGCCGCCTCAGCATGGCCTGACAAGCGGTGCGTTGGTGCACGCCCAGGATCCAAACCCGGGCCGTCAGTAGTGGAGCGCGTGTACTTAACCGCTAAGCCACGGGGCCGGCCCCACATCATTTTTCACATAGTTTTTTTTTCTTAATTTTTTCATAAGAATAAATTATCAGGAACCAATTTACTGGGTCAAAGGAGTTTGTACATTTTAAGGTTTTTGGTGTATTTTCCAAATTGCTATCTAGTAGCAGCAATGAGTATATTAGTTTCAGTACATTCTGACCAATACAGCACATATTATTTATATTCAAAATATAATAACTCTGTGAAATAAACAGAGATTTTTGACCCCAATTTACAGGTGAGAGAAGTGAGATTCAAAGGGGTTAAACCTTTTGTTCATAGTCATCTGGTTCACGAGGAGGAGGTGCTTAGTCTTCTTGAAGAGAGCTATTTACAGACACAACTAAGATTGTTCAAAGTTTGAGTCCTAGACTCATATGGTCACCTAAACACCAACCCAGAAGTCACTGTAGGCCATCCAGTGGCAGGCAATGCTCTCCACATCAGTTAAACCCTCCCATCTGGTAGAATCAACCCATCTGGAGAAAGAAGTTTAGCAACAGGGGCTAGAGCAATACAGGCCAACGCTATAGTACAGTTGTGTAACATGGGAGCTTTGAAACCAAACAAAACTCTCGAAAAATAGGTCTTTGGAGCTCTTTCTTGAGATCTAGTTCCATATTTCCAATTCTAGTTGGAGCCTTCAAGATGCTTGGTATCACAGATATTTCAAAGTCAATACGACCAAACTGCATGATCAAGTTCTCTGCCTACTTCATGCTTATTTACTGTCTCTATTCAAAGCTTAGAGACAGAGTTATCTAGCCTTTTCATCTTCTGAGATCGTCTACATCCTTAACCTTGCTGGAAATGTGGTCTTTTAGCATCATAATGCATTGCTGTTCTAACATGAGGGGCTAACGCTATTAGTAAGGAAGACATTTGTTAACTCAAGCAGGCCCCTCACTGTGAAGAATGTGAGGTTCTAAGGCAAAGGGGACTAGCTAGATCAATAAAGAGGTGCAGAGGGATGAATAAGACTTGCCTGCTTGCCCGCAGGGGCACGGACAGGATTCAACTCAGCTCAAGGGTTGGGGCAGAGATAAGAAAGAAGAGGCTAGGAAAACGGTCCATATGGCTGTCTATATTAGATGGGCCCACTTGGAATGGACTAAAAAACTAACTGATGCAGCTCAACTAGTTCCTCTCAGAGAGGCTTTCCTTGACCACCCTAAGTAGAACTTACTTGGTTATTCTTTATTCTAGCGCCCTTTCATTTCCTTCATAGCACTTTTCTCAGTTTGCAGTCACATATATATTCGCTTATTTCCCTTCACTGTGATCTCCCTCGCAAGCTGTAAGCATCGTGAAGGCAGAGACTATGTTTTATTGACCATTGTGCTCAGCATAGTTTCTGGCACAAAATAGGTGCTTAATAAATATTACTTGAAGGACTGAGTGAATAAGAGGAAATGAAATATCTTCTAGAGGTTTTGTTCTTATTTTAAAATTCTTATTTACAGGTGCTATATTAGATCACAACAGTTAAGACTCTTAATTCTCAAATATGTGTTATTTTGTTACTCTTATTTTTAATGTTTCAATTCTCTGAGCTTCATTCATAGTATACATCATATATCCAGACTTATTTCACCCAATGCCAGCTTTTGAGAAGGAAGGTGCTAAAATTTCCTCAAGAGGGCACCCTGCTCTAAATCTCTTGCCATTTTTTCTTTGAAAAAAAACAAAAAATGCCTAGGAAAAACAAATCTATGTGATACTTCATATCAAAAAATAAAATTTTACCTTTCTGAGCATAACATTTCAAATATTACAGAATAATTCATCATGACCTTTTAAAGATATTCAATCAGATGATGATTTTGATTGTGAAATTTAGAGGAAAAGGGAAGGAGAAGAAGGAAACTAGACTATCTTGGAGGGGACGGTGACTACTGACTTACCGACACAGTGCTTGGCATACTTACATTTTACATTATTCTGGGGATTCTACCTACACAAAACGTGGTACATCTCAGTAATGATATTCATTCATTCATTCCACAAGCATTCATTTAGCCTTGTTACGAAGCAGGCAGTAGTAAAATGTGTGCACTAAGCTTTACTTATTACAAAGCTCTCTGATGTAGATTTCAAGATCTCATCTTTGCTCCTCACAGAAGTATCATGGAAAATTTTTACAGATTAAATAAAGTATCTGCCTGTGCCTCTATTTCCTCATCTGTAAATAGGGATAATGGTAGTCCCTGAGATTATTGTCCATATGAAATGATGAAGATAATCTTTGTAAGGTACTTAGAGCACAAAGCAAACTCTCAGTAAATGTTTGCTAATCTTATTATGAGCAGTTTTCCAGTGTGGAGGAGGCAACAAAACATAGATGGTGGGGTGGAACCAAGAACGGCCCACGATAGAAGGCAAGTAGATAGAAAGATTTGACTGTACGTACTGTACATAGTTCAGATAGTGATTAAGAAGAGAACCAAGGTTAGGGACAGATAAAAGTAAAAATAGTTGAAATGTTAAAAATAATGGTTTTTCTGATTTTTTTTTTAGATTTAGAAAGACATCTATACTCTACCTACAGATAATGATGATATAAGACCAACAAGAGCATATCCAATAGGAATTTACCCCGGGGAAAGGTCAGCTATATCATCAGGCCAGCTTCTCCTATTCCAAAGGACAGAGATACATCAGATATTATGCACAACTGCTGGGACTAGAAGCAATACAATCCATTTGGACCAAGGTCAACTTCCTTAGTCTCATGAACAAGCATTTATTAAATGCCCAGTGTATGTAAACTCAATTCTGGGAATGAGCAGAGGGAATAGAGAACTCTAAGAGCTAAAATCAGGAGAATATTTAGAGTGTCTGTGGAAAAGGGGCAGACACTAGTTTGAGGCAGCAAGCTAATTTTAACCCTCTGAAGGTTGTATGACCCTGGGGACCCAGGTTAAAGGTTACTTTGCTTCCCGTAAAGTCCCCTCAATAAAAAAACAAAGTGTCCAAACATTTCCTCAATATTGTTTGAAATTAGGACTTACGTGTTCAGGTTCATTCTTATAACGCAAATACTTTTGGGAGGATTTGGAAGTTAATCATTTAGTACCATATCATAGGGCCCCACAAAACTTGATCCTGAGGTGAAGACTGTTTTGGGAGCTGCTTTTATAATTTCTGACTGGGTAGGAAATAGTATAAGAGAGAAGGAAATAATAGATCAATAGAGCATATATTCTTAAGAAAACTCTGACGGTAGGTGAGCTGAAGTTACAGAAAGGTGCTGATTTAGTCACTAAAAGGACATTACTCTGACAAGATAAGGTCTATTGTACCACTGAAATGTGAACACATTTCCTAATGTCTCAAAACATTGAATAAGGTGCTGTTTTGTTTTCTTTTTTCTGCTAGGTAGTCATAATCCTTATCTTAATCTTCTTGTAATTAGTAACACCAAGAGCTTCTTTTGTCTATAACATAAATGGTTATGATTTCGATTTTCCCCAAATGCATGAAAATAAATATAATATCTAAAAGGATAAAAGAGATTGGAAAAGTTCTCTGATCCGGAGAATAGCACTTGCAATGAATCTGGGAAACAAAATCAGCCCCAAATGTCACTTTAACCTTATATTTTTGTCTGTCCAGTTCTCTAAGATGAACTTCTTTTTAGAAAAAGGATATAGTCATTTAATCTTAATAATAATGATACAGAAATTCTGAGTGAAATACCTTGATATTTTGCTTTAGATTTTCTACTTTTAAGAAACAAAACATAACAGATATGGTTAATGCTCCCTTGTGCCCTTGCCCAAATCCACTACCTTCTCTCCCGCTTTAGAGACCACTATCCTGAATTTGGCGTTCATCATTCCAATGAATGTTTTAATACTTTTATTTTTTACAAATAAATGTATCCATAAGCTACATAGTAAAGCAATATTTTTGAGATTTATCCAAGTTGCTTTGGCTCATACATTTTCACTGGAGTATTTTGTGATACAAAAATAATATATTGTATTTATTTTATTCTTCTCTAGAGGAATATTTAGCATGTTTCTCATTTTTCACTATTATAAACAATATTGTAATGAATTGTCTTGTACATATCTCCTAGTAAATCTGTAAGAATTTCTAAAACTGCTGGGTTGAAATTGCTCTCTCAAGTAGCTACTCCAATTTATATTCCCACCAGTAATATATGGGAATTCTTGTTTCCCCACAACCTTGCCACACTTGGTTCTGTCAGACTTGCGAATATAATGGATATACCATTGTGTTTCACCATAGATTTAATTTTTATTTTCCTGAATGAGGGAGAATGTTTTTATATGTTTATTGGTTATTTGTTTCTTCTTCAGTGAATAGCCTTTTTGTGTTGTTTACTCATTTCCCAATTTAGCTATTTGTCTTTTTCTTACTAATCTGTAGGAGTTATTTACATATTCTAGATACTAATTCTTGGCTGGTTTTGCACATATCTTCTCTCTTTGTGTGGCTTGTCTTTTTGCTTTGTTTATGCTCTTCTGCTAAGAATGAATTCATGATCTGAATGATGATATTGTTAGCTTTCTTAGCATTAGGTTTCTTCATATATTTTGGAATTTTTGTTTGCAGGCTCATTTTAAAAAGAAGACTGTTTGCTGTTGTTTTTCATTTGTTTTGTTTTTCTTTTTTTCTCTTTGCTCTCCCTTATAGCTCCTAACACCCAGCTCCTAGTTCATTATAAGAATCTGTTCTTACAATGATCTTTTGGAGCCCTATCTCCAGTGATATTAGAGATATCAAAGTTATTGTCACTGAGCTAGTGGGCAGCTTCCTGGTCCTGAGACTTGATCTTTGTCCTGCTCCCATCACTTCTCTAGGCAAACAGCTTCCTCTAAAGCTATAGCCTCATATTAAGGCAAAGAATAGCCCCAAATTCTAAGCATTTTCTTGGCTTTAGTGTGAATATGACCACTTTTCACTCACTTAGCAAGAAAAAAGGGAGCATCTTCCTGAACCAGAAGTATCTGAAATCATATTCTATAAGACTGCTGTCTGTCACCGGTAAGTGCCTTAATCATTAAATTCTAGACAACTGGCAACTAATCTAATCTGCAAAATATCTTGGATCCCTGCCTCTGCGTTTCTTCCCAAATGGCTACCATATTTTCTATATCTGGCTTCTGGAAGCCTTTGCTATTTGCCTCCTCCTCAGTTGAAACAATTACTTTAACAGACTCCAGTGCTCAAGACTTGGCTAACATTGCCTGTAGCAGCCCTTTTCCCCACCGCAACACCGAAGAGCCCAGATATTTTCCCAAAACCAATACCTTGGAACTAACATGTTTCCCGATTAACCTCTTTGCATTCTTGTTCTCAGCACTCTATTTACTCTCATTGTATTTGGAGAGAAAACAATTTTTCACTTTATATACAAATGTTCACTACATTTTTTGTTCATTTATAGGTTTGTGTATAATTTTGTCCTGGAAATGTTACAACTATATATATAATAGCACAAACAAATGTAAGGCAGGCATTCTGCCATATTTCATTCTAAATCCTAATCATATTATATACCAAAAGATACATTATTTCAAATTGAAATGGAAATAATAGAAAAATGATTTGTTATTAATTCTAATGATATATATATAACTATATATTTATAAACTCTCAAGACATTTGCTATATTAATTTTTTAAAAAGAAATCACTATCCCTAGGAAGTATATAGGTCACAAATATCAGTAATCTCACACTTTTCTGTAATGGTTGCAGACACAAATGAGTCTTGGAAATGCCACAATAGTGTTGGGAGAGGCACTCTGCATTGGCCCTGAGTGTCCCTGCATGTACTTACTGAGTATGCCAACAATGCAAAGCCTTGACTCCTCTTTAACGGGACCACTTCTCAGAGTTGGGTTTGCAGCGAGCAATCTTGAGGGACATTAATGTCCTCCAGGATATCAGACAAAGAGTAGGCTTGCTTACTGCATACTAAAGTCTGGCGATTCCCCAAATTCAGCATTCCTCAGATGTCATGTAAACCCACTGAGTGTTCAGTGTCCATCTGGGTCCTCTGCACTGCCCCCACGGGTCTTGGGGGCAAGGGAAACTGATACAAACATGCAAGTGCTCATGCTATCTGTTATGCCATTAGTAATAAAGCTTTTTTTGTCTCTGATGATAGTCTTATGTCTTCTGCCAGTACCCATGGTCGATTTAAGTTAGAACATAAAAAAGAAAAAAGAAGGGTAAAACTAAATCCAAGATCTGACAGTAGAGGCAATGTGGAGGGATGCTGCCAGAGACATAGTTGTCTTGAAGAGTAAGGACAAGGGCCCTTCAGGTCAGGTTCAGTGATGAGAAGATTTCCTGAGATCACCTCCAAGTGGCGGGCAAGGTAGGGGAGGTAACGGACCCCACTGTCCTACCTGTAGCGAGTCTGAATAGTGAGGAGGAGGATTAAAACAAGCTGCCCAAATGGTGTCTTGGTCTTTGCTTCCTTCCTCTGGGCAGGCAGAGGAAAGAATGTTAGCATGACAATGGGGCAGCAAGCTGAAAGGTAGTGTGTTGTGGCTGCTGACGCAAGGAATCTCCCAAGTGGAAATAAATTGTGAGAGCAATGAGGACCTTGATATTTGACACAGAACTTTGGGTGGACTGAAAACATTAGAAGTTTAGTTGGTTGATGAGTGAGCAGCTGCTTAAAAGTGAAAGTGAATTTAAAGCCTTGCCTAATAGCACAGAGCCAACTGTGCTATATGCCTGATCCTGGCTGTAGCCTGGTTTGTCTGGCAATGAGGACAAAGCATTGCGTATAGAGATGGCCACTGTCTGAAGCAAAGCTGCTGGCTTAATAGTGCACTTGATGCACCGAGGTTCCCCTGAATGCCTCGGCCTGGTTTACTGATGATATGGCTAAGTTAAAACCTGATGGTGTCTGCTGGGAGGTGGTCCAACCACATTGAGGAGGCAGTCCAACCTCAATGACAACTCTGGGAGACTGACTATGGAAAGGGCAAGTCAGCCCAGCTGAAATGAAAGCCATCATCCTTACCTTAGACAATACTCCTAAGGATGCAGCATGTTTTTACTAACTCTTAGGCTGTTGCCAATGCTCTAGTCATCCAGTCTGCCACTTGGAAGACTATAAATGGAAGATTAAAACCACCCCTCTTTGGGGCTACAAACCATGGAAACAATTTGTGGTTGCCAATTGAACAGTCTGGGTCACTCATGTAGATGCCCACAGTTGTGGCCTGTTCTCTTATAAGACCGACTGGAGTCAGGTTGCTGAATAAGCCTGCACTGCCCAGCTCATTGGCCATTTGCCACCTGGATCCATCACTTCACTAAACATGGCAATGAATCCATCATCATAGACTGGGCACAAAACAAAAGGTGTTTGATGTAGAAGCTACCACTGCATACCAGACTTGTGTATTATTCTAAGTTGGCTTGTTTTTCTTGTGACATAGGAGCCACATTAACAGGGCATTGCCCCTGCTCATCCCTGGCAGGGACTCCTGACCACCCTTTCTCAGGACCACCTCATGCCTCCCCACTGCAGACATTTTCCAGGTTACAGTGCTGCTGTTACAGTTTGATTAGCCTATACCAGCCACAGCACTGAGGCCCTTGAAAGTAAACTGTTTCATACTTTGGGGTTTCCAGGCCATCTAACTGTCATAGTCTGACTATGATGTGCCTTTTGTCACAAAGACCATCCAACAATGGGCCAATAGTTAAGGTATTCTATGGACATTCTATGCTCCCTATCATCCTCAGGAATTTGAAATTGTCGAGAGCTGGCCTGGCCTCCTCAAAAATAAGCTCAAAAAGATTTCTGATCTCAGTTACCTCTTCCTGTCTACACATCTAAAAGAGGCAGTTTGGTTGCCAAACGTGGCTACCCCCAGAAAAAATTCGTCTCCTCTTGGAAGCCTCCTGGGAAACAATGAGGAAAAAAGGAGTAGAGGATTATATATCACTATTTTGAAAATTTGGGATTCTGTCCTGCCCATTCCTGGTTATGATGCTTCTTTCTTTCCCCTAAGAACAACCCCAGGCTGGCCTGGTTGGTACACCCTCTGGCTGGCAGCCCAGCCAAAAGAGGGCTTAGAGATTCAAATTCCATTCTGGTTCAGCCACCTGGACTTGTTTGCTTGATTGACATAGTCCTAGATTATAAATTCCCAGAATCACCACCTGATTGAGTATACTGCTCACCAAGTCCTCCTACAGCGGCCCATGTGGGCCAAGGTGGGGGATATAATGGGTGTCTACAAATTTGTCCCATAGGCACCTACTTTCTAGATAAGAGGAATGGGTGCAAGTAGGGGCTGATTGGAGAAAAGGTGAAGAGTTATAGTTATTGGGATGTGACATGCTGATTTTGTGGCCGAGGAGGGAAAGCATCGACTTCAGCACCTGGGAACGGAACACCTGAGACCTTAGGAAGCACAGGATGGGAGAGGAAATTAATACTCTCTTTGTCCTCTGGATCCAGTACTGCATCCTGGAAAAACAAAGATATTGTTTGCTGCCTGAACCAAACAGCAGCTGAGGCTAGCAGTCTGATCTGCTTCTGGGTTTGGAGCACATCCTCATCCATGTGCTACGAAGCAGAAAAATTCATGTGGACATGGATGGTCCTGAACTCCTGCTGGGCTTGATGCCACCAAGGGCAGCTCCTGAATGGGGATCTCCTCATACACGTAGAAACATAGGGACTGGCACAACCTTATTTTAACCAAATGGATACAAATTCAGATGCTTCTCCTGATGCATGAGAAGCCTTGGGTTATGCCATGTGTGACGATCGAAGCTGTAACTACTTGATGATACTGCCCATGTGGCTTAGCCAAATCAGTGTACTGGTGATCCAAGTTTAACAACAAATCTGAGCTAAAGTGACTCATACCTTTTCAGGTTATATGTTTGTATGTGGAGGAGAGTGGGACATGAAATATTCCTCCATTGGGTGTGGGGGTTGCTTTTTAGCCCATCTAGTGCCTCCTTAATTATTGACAATGACTTCAAAGACCAGCAGGTCAGTCAAACTCCCTTGCATGAGTCAATACTGCAGGTTGTTCTCATCCTGCTGCTGGGAGTCCTATTAATTACATGTTGTACGACACACATTAAACAGATTTGTTCCCAGCCTCTGTTGATCAGATTCATCAAAGCTGCTGATAGAATGGCATGCTCATGTCAAGAACAGGTAGGGCTAAGTGATGGATTGTTGGGAGAGGCAATTTACCATGGGCCCTAAACATCCCTGCATGTTCTTATGCCAAAAATGCAGTCTTGACCACTCTTGACTTGGAGAACTTCTCAGGGTTATGTTTGCAGCAATCAACTTGAGGGATGAGGTCATGTCTTCCTCAGGGCTTACTTACTGCTTACTATAACAACGACGGATTCCTGAAGTTCAATGTTCCTCAGCTGTGATGGAAACCTACTGTGTGTACAGCATCCATCTGGGCCTTCTGCAGCTCCCCCATGGCTCTTGGAGGCGAGGGAAACCAATGTAAACATATAGGTACTGATGCTTTTGCTATGCAGTGAATAAGAAACTTCTTTGTCTCAGACCCTGGAGTCTTGTGTCTGTTGTCGGCACCCATGAAACAGTAACAGACTAACTTCTTAGCTGGTATGTAGGGTAAAATAAAATCTCAGGCCCTGAAAATAATTCTACAGTATTATGATATGAAATGAAGTGTAAGAAGTGAAACATATGAGTAGAGAGGTGGGCAGGGACTAGAAAATGAAAAGTCTAATATAGCATGATAAAAAATCTAAAATTTATCATATAGGCAATGGGGAGTCAACAGAGACTTGAGGAAGCAAATAACATGAGCGGATTTGTGTTTCTAGAAAATACCCTGGAGGCTGTGTGAAGCATTGATTTGAGGGGAACAAATCTTTGGCAGTGAGACCAGTTAAGGGGTTACCATAGCAATCCAGAATAGAAATATTGAGAGCTATACGGAAATAAGAGGACACATTAGTGAAACATATAAGAGGACTCCTGAATGAGTACTAGATGGACAGTGGTGTCAACAACTGAAAAGATGGAAGGAAAAATAGGGTTAGGGATGAAGGTTGTGAGTTTTGTTTTTTTAACATGTGAAGTTTGGGGCATCTGAGGGTAATCTATATAGAGACGTCTAGCCAAAAAAAAAAAAGGAATATATATGGATCTGAAGATTGGAGGAGATGGCTGGATTCAAGATATACGTTTATGAATCATCTATATTAACAGCTGCTTCAACTGTTTTGTCCACAGACAGCAATTTCTGGCATAAATTAAAGTACATAAAACTGGAAAAATGAAACTCTACATCCTAACTGAAACATAAACACAATTTCAATATCCACATAAATAGCTCAGTACGATGCAATCTAGTATTGTTCTTTTACCCAGACCATGAGCTACTACAACCATATCAAATATAGATGATAGGTGGACCGGAAGGAGAGGGGCCTTTCCCCACTATCCTTGTCTGCTTAGATCATTTTCTTGTCTCAATTGATTGAGGCACTCATTGTACTTTGGTTTCTTGGTCTTTTATTTAACGTGAATCTTTATAGGAAAGCAAACAGTTACAAAAACTAAGTTTTGAATGACATGAATTTGCTGAGCTATGGAAATGAAATTAAATCTGCACTGCTTTCCACAGACATTCTCCCTCTTTCCTTAAATTTCAGATTGTCAAGCCTAAATACTGAGTTTTATAGCTAAAATTTCTAATTACTCAACAACTATGATGGTAACCACATCACTAACCTGCCATCTTAAGCAAATCTTCAAAAACCTTTTTTCTAAAGCTATTTGACTTGCAAAGGCTAAGAATGGCACTTCAAAGACAGAATAGGAGCTCTATTTGTTGTTTTTCAAGTTTAAGATGTTCATCCATCTGGCAGAGCAGCTAGACAATACATCAGCCAAGAACATCTCTCTGGCTTGCAACAGATTCTGGCTCTCAGAGAGGATTTGACTGAAGGCAAGGCAACATCTTTACTTGCTCTGTGGCTGAACTCTTTTAATATTTCTCCCCAATGCCTGCTCCAAGCCTTGGCTCCATCCACTAACTTAGTTTCCATAGGAATAGACACAGCTATCAAGTGGCACATAGTCAAACAGCACAACAGAACGAGAAAATGTTACTGTAAAAAAAAAAAAAAAAAGTAGACAGGCTTTTCTCTAAGAGAAGAAATTATGGCAACATATCCTTGATCTGAGGCTTCCTTACCCAATGTTGGATTTTTCATGTACTTTTCCTGCCTAGATTAGCAGGAAAAATCTAATCTATTTTGTAAGATTATTATGAAAATTAGTTCCTTCAGTGGAGAGCATTTCATACAAAAATAAATACTAAAAAAGTTACAAAATGCTGTAATACTTAGTTCCACAAGTACAATTCCGTTGTGCTCGTGACGTACTCTTATTTATTTAGAGTGGTGCTTTAAATTGGCACAACCTTTTGGGATGATTATAAAATGAATTTTGTTTCTCATAGTTGGTATTTTATTTATAGGAAAACATTTCTTTCATCTTAGATCAGTAGTTCTCAAACTCTAGCATGCATCAGGATCATCTGGAGAGCTTGAAAACCCAGACTGCTGAGGCCTTCCCTCAGAGTTTTTCATTCCTTAGCTTTGGGGTGGAGTCCAAGAATTCACATTTCAAACAAGTTGCTGGGAGATGCTGGTGCTGCTGGGTCCAGGAGTCCTTACTTTGAGAATCATTGTTTAAACAAAGAACCTAATAACAGAGTTCTCAACCCTGAGAAGCTTAAAACTACAACAAAAAACAGGGAAAAGGGAATGTCTGTTCCCTCCCAGGTCAATGAAATCAGAATTTCTGAGATTTCAGAATTAGTATTTCCTAAATGTTCTACAGGTGATTTTAAAATAATATCAAGACTGAGAAGTACTGACCTAATTCAATCATTCATTCAATATTCAATAGTTATTTACTATGTAATTATTCTGTATCAGACACTATAGTAAGGGTTTTGGAAGCTTTAAAAAAATCAGAATACAGACGTACACTCATGTACAATACAATATTGTACAAGCAAGGAGGGGTAGGTGCATAAGAAGTAAAAAACAGCCCAGAGAGACAGGCAGGGTAGAGAATGTACTTTCAGCCTTTTGTGGGCAGAGGAAAGAACCCATGAAGGAGACAGAAGTTGAGCTAGATCCTGACTTGGGATCACCGATATTTTAGCAACCCTTCGTGTCTCCATCTTGATCCCCTTCCCCGTTTCTTTGATATGGACAAAGATATTTTCTGAATTTTATGTAAAGTGCTATACAAAGACAGCTTTGGGTCTTATTCCTACCCCTTCCAATCAATTTGTCCCCATAAGCTCCACCTATACAGAAATTCTGAAGCCAACATTAGTTAAGTCGTGTCTATCAGGGCTCTTGTATCCACTTATTACATGGTGCAATAATTCCCACACTATCCCTCACTTTGGCCATAAGAGATAGTGAAGCCATTTGCAAATGTTATTTACTACTGAAATACAGTGAATGAGATCAGCTCTACGTAAGGACAGACAATGGTAAGACTCTGAAGAGGGGCACCTAACCCAGCCTTGAGGGGCCAGTAAAGGCTTCTTGGAGAAAACAGTTGCATCTTAAAGCTATATACAATTAAGTCAGCTTGAGTGGGAAGGAAGTTGAATGCGCAAGGGCATTGTGTGCAGAGAATGAGGGTGAGTGAACAGGTGACCAGAATGAAAGCTTTCAACGGTATGCCTGAGGATAGAGTAGAAAGGCGGACACACGAAGCAGAAGCCAAAAGGGCAAACAAGGCCTAGATGATGAAAAGTGCAGACGCAGGGGTCTGGACTTCCTCCTTTGGGCTTCTGAAGCAGTACTGAGGGATTTAAGCAAGGCAGTGACACAAGACAGGTCTCAGCCAGATCACTGTTACATCTGAAGGCAAATCACTGCAGTTCTCCTAGCCTCAGTTTCCTCCCACATGAAAAATGAGGAGGTTGGATTAAGGTCTAAAGCCTCATCCAGGTTAATGTTCTTTGACTCTACGATTCTAAGAAGCCAAAGACCCACTCTTTATAGCTACTTCAAAACTGAAGGTTTTTTTATTCTAGCTGCCCTAACAATAACTTAATTTCTAATAATTTTTATTTTTCTTAACCACAGGGTAATAGTTTTTGAATTTATTTCCTTTTTCTTGATACAAAAATTCATTTTCCTAGCATATTGAAGTTCAAGCTTTAGGGCATCCAGAAATGCTACCCTGTGGGGAGGCAGCATGGCTTAATTGAGTGAGAATGTATTTTGGAAGCAGTCAGATTTGAGTACTTCACCGACTGTATTATCTGTGAACACGTTACTTCTCAAAGCCTGAGATTTCCCACTGGTAAAAAAGAAAAAAAAAATAGTGACCACTTCACAGAAAGTGCTCAATAAATATTGGTTTCTTTCTCAGACACCATTATGGGTTTCCTCTCATCATAAAAGTAGTCTTTGTAAACAAAACGTCTTTTATTTGACCATGTTTGTTTCAGATAGAGAAAAATAAGCACATATTTGCTCCTGTGTCCTCATTGTTTGATGTCCCTTATAATCCTCATGGACCCCAACCAGCCTTCTGAGTTACACTGCAAGCAGCTATTTAAAAAATTGTGTTTTAATATTAAATTCAAAAGCTAAATGCAACAAATCTTGTTTATCTCCTGGTCCCTGTGAAGTACCCCAAGTCTTGTGGTAGTCTCCATCTTTAGTTTTCCAACAATGTACCTTAGTTTTATTGATCCTAACATGCAGTTTAAAAAAAATCAATTCATCTACTCAGCTAAGATATGTGTCTTTGGGGGAACTGTTTCAAACAACTGATTGAATCCATCTGTTGCCTTCTCTCCTTCAGTTCTACACTATGAATAAGATTTCTTAAAACAATGGAAAAGACAAATGTACAGATAAATGTATAAATAAATACAATTAAACTCAGAAATCTTGAATGAACCTCATTCAAGCTATGCATTAATGGTTTTAATTAAATGCTGAGCACTAACTAGTAGTCTGATTTGGTAACTATTAGCAATTTTCAAAAT